>NC_073694.1:105936340-106296104 GCF_029784165.1 Wyeomyia smithii
GCGTGCTTGACCTATCCCTTTGCTCGACATCACTAGCGTTAGATTGCCGGTGGAAAGTAATCAACGATCCTCACGGTAGTGATCACCTACCAATCGTTATCTCAATTGCTAATGGGTCAACTCCATCGGATCCAATCAATATTGCGTATGAACTCACACGTAACATTGATTGGAAGTCTTATGAGACCATAATATCGCAAAGAATCGAGTCCCACGTGGAACTTCCTCCGGAAGAAGAATACGCGTTCCTTTCTGGCTTGATCATCGACGCCGCGACTCAAGCTCAGACGAAACCAATACCCGGGGTAACGATTAGACGGCGCCCTCCCCCCAAGTGGTGGGACAAAGAGTGTTCAGACCTGTACGCGCGAAGGTTCTCGGTGTATTTGGCCTTCCGAGAACAAGGCACTATCGATTTGCTCCGAAAGTACGATGTACTGGATAGACAGATGAAGAGCTTGATAAAAGCAAAAAAACGCGGATACTGGCGGCGGTTTGTAAACGCGTTGTCGAGGGAAACAGCGATGAGCACTCTTTGGGATACCGCCAGACGCATGCGGAATCGTAACGTTTCGAATGAGTCTGAGGAGTATTCAGATCGCTGGATACTCGATTTCGCCAGAAAGGTCTGTCCGGACTCTGTCCCTGAACAGAAGACCTTTCGAGACGCGATTTTAGTAGCTACGGAAGAGCCTCCATTTTCGATGTTGGAATTTTCAATGGCTCTCCTCTCGTGCAACAATAAAGCTCCAGCGCTGGATAGAATTAAAGTCAACTTGTTGAAGAATCTACCCGACTGTGCAAAAAGACGCTTGTTGAACTTGTTCAACAAGTTCCTTGAGCTAAACATTGTTCCGCACGAGTGGAGGGAGGTAAAAGTCATTGCTATTCAAAAACCCGGAAAACCTGCCTCTGACCACAGTTCTTATAGGCCGATTGCTATGCTCTTTTGCCTCCGGAAATTAATGGAGAAAATGATCCTCTTACGGTTAGACAAATGGGTCGAAACAAATGGTTTACCTAACTCAATTTGGCTTTCGCCGGGGCAAAGGAACGAACGATTGCCTAGCGTTGCTTTCTACCGAAATTCAACTTGCCTTTGCTCGAAAAGAGAAAATGGCTTCTGCATTCTTGGACATTAAGGGGGCATTTGACTCTGTCTCTGTAGAAGTTTTAACCGAGAAACTTCATTCGCAGCGACTTTACCCAGATGCTTCGAAAGGTCCGTTCGTAGTTTTCTTTAGGCTGATAAAGAAGCCTTTTAACATTATACAAATAGGCAAGAACCTGGCAAAACAGTTTTCGGACGTAACCGAAATTACAAAGGTTAGACCGAACAAACTGCGAGTTGTCGTGAGTAGCTTGAAGCAAGCAAACGCAATTGCTAGCTACGAGCTCTTCACGAGAGAGTACCGCGTGTACATCCCTGCCAAGGACGTGGAGATCGACGGTGTGGTTACCGAAGGAAGCCTCACGGTCGATGACATTTTGCGTCACAGGGTTGGCTGCTTCAAGAACCCCCTGATTCAAGATCTAAAGATACTGGGTGTCAAGCAATTGCATTCAGTATCCATCGAAGAAGGGAAGAAGAATTTCTTCCCTTCGGATTCCTTCCGAGAAACATTCGCCGGATCTGCACTGCCGAACTACATCTCCTTGGACAGGGTTCGTCTGCCTGTACGCCTTTTCGTACCGCGGGTCATGCATTGCCAAAACTGCAAGCAGTTAGGTCATACAGCCACCTACTGCTGCAACAAGGCACGCTGCAGCAAGTGCGGAGGCAATCATGCTGAGACCGCTTGCAGTGAGGATACTGAAAAGTGTCTTTACTGCGAGGGAACTCGGCATGACCTTTCGGCGTGTCCCGCGTACAAACAGCGCGAGGGAAAAATTAAGCGTTCCCTCAAGGAACGATCAAAGCGCTCTTTTGCAGAAATGCTTAAGAGGGCTGAGCCACCCTCGACAGGAAACATCTTTTCCTTTTTGCCAACCGATGAGGGTACATCTGACGATCCCGTCGAAAAGTGTTCTTATGCCATGCCAGAAGGATCTAGGAAGAGAAGAATGATCAACTCTCCTAATCTTTCTCGCAAAGGTCGCAAGATAACCCCTAGCGGAATGACCAATAAGCCAACACAAAAAGGAAGCGGTGAAGAAAAACCGAAGCAAGTACCTCCCGGTTTTAATTTTAAATCAAACCAGGAGTACCCACCGCTTCCTGGGGCACCAAAAACCCCTCGTGCACCCATATCTCGATCAGAAGATAAAAAAGAAACAGGGTTCGTAAAATTTTCTGATATTGTGGACTGGATATTTGAAACATTCAACATACCAGATCTCCTACAAAATATTCTTCTTGCCCTTCTTCCTACAGTGAAAACCTTTTTGAAGCAACTAGCAGCAACTTGGCCCCTCATTTCAGCTATCATATCTTTCGATGACTAATACGGCGAAAGAGGTTAGGAATTTTATCACTGTATTACAGTGGAATTGCAGAAGTATCATCCCCAAATTCGATCTATTTTCTCATTTGATGAATACATACAATTGTGACGCATTTGCGCTCTGTGAAACCTTTCTCAATTCAAACGATCAACTCAATTTCCACGATTTTAACATTACTCGTCAAGATCGAGACTCACACGGTGGAGGGATACTTTTAGGGATTAAAAAGTGCTATTCCTTCTTCAGAATCGACCTCCCCTCGATCTCGAATATTGAAGTCGTTTCCATTCAAACGAATATGAATGGAAAAGACCTATGCCTTGTTTCGTTATATATCCCTCCATCCGCGCGGATTGAACAGAGGCATCTCACTGATATAGCAGAGTTGCTTCCCGCGCCTTTTTTGATATTGGGAGATTTTAATTCTCACTGTTCGCTATAGGGGTCGTTGTACGACGACAACCGATCTTCTTTAATCTGTAACTTAATCGACGACTTCAATATGACACTTTTGAATACTGGGGAAGCGACACGTGTACCTAATCCTCCAGCACGTGAAAGCGTGCTTGACCTATCCCTTTGCTCGACATCACTAGCGTTAGATTGCCGGTGGAAAGTAATCAACGATCCCCACGGTAGTGATCACCTACCAATCGTTATCTCAATTGCTAATGGGTCAACTCCAACGGATCCAATCAATATTGCGTATGAACTCACACGTAACATTGAATGGAAGTCTTATGAGACCATAATATCGCAAAGAATCGAGTCCCACGTGGAACTTCCTCCGGAGGAAGAATACGCGTTCCTTTCTGGCTTGATCATCGACGCCGCGACTCAAGCTCAGACGAAACCAATACCCGGGGTAACGATTAGACGGCGCCCTCCCCCCAAGTGGTGGGACAAAGAGTGTTCAGACCTGTACGCGCGAAGGTCCTCGGTGTATTTGGCCTTCCGAGAACAAGGCACTATCGATTTGCTCCGAAAGTACGATGTACTGGATAGACAGATGAAGAGCTTGATAAAAGCAAAAAAACGCGGATACTGGCGGCGGTTTGTAAACTGTTAATTAATTTTGTTCAAGTCGGTTGTGAGTTTCTGAGATATTGATGTTCCCTGATTTTTACATTCTGATACATAACCTCTAAACTAGAAATCAAATTACAATAAAATTCAACGAGGTCTTATGGGGCAAATAGACCTTTCATTTGCAATTAATTTCATTAAAATCAGTCCTTTCATCTCTGAGAAAATCGAGTGAGATTGGGAGAGCGTTACACAAACATATATATATATATATATATATATATATATATATATATATATATATATATATATATATATATATATATATATATATATATATATATATATATATATATATATATATATATATATATATATATATATATATATATATATATTTTTTTTTTTTTTTTTTTTTTTTTTTTTTTTTTTTTTTTTTTTTTTTTTTTTTTTTTTTTTTTCAGGTGAAGGGGAAATTTGCATCCAAACCCCTGAGGTGACCAACCTCAGGGAGTGTGGGGTTGGTTTGAATCAGTGACCGGACCCACTAAAACCCCTTCAGTCTCCAGCCCATAATACTCCCCGGGACCACCGCTAGGTATTGCTTCGGGGAGCGGCTTTTGTGCTCTGTGCACCCTCTTGGTTCTTTAGGTCTTTTTGCTAACTTAGCTAACTAACCTGGAGACTGGCCGTTAGCTAACACTGGCGTGTCGGTGGTCAACCTGTCGCCTGTTTTGCAATTCTAAAACTATTTGAGAGGCGGCTGTACAAACCGCCCTCCAAATGTTTGGGTCTTTACACATCCTCCGAACTAGGTTGTCCGGAGTGGTGTCTGGCCCGCTCACTACCATCATGTCGCTCCGCGCATGCACAAAACGAGGGCACACGAAGAAGACATGCTCAGCAGTCTCTTCCGCATCCGCGCACTCGGGACACATGGGGGACCCCGCATGCCCGAATCTGTGTAGATACTGCCTAAAGCAACCATGGCCTGACAGAATCTGTGTCAGATGGAAGTTCACTTCTCCATGGCGCCTCCCGACCCATCCGGATACATCCGGAATAAGTCGATGCGTCCATCTACCCTTCGCGGAATTGGACCACTCCTGCTGCCATCTGATCATCGAGAATGATCTTCTGGTACCTCGTATGCCCCTTGTGTCACGTTGATCGAAGCATTCTACGTCCTCCTTAATGGCTATGCTGATAGGCAACATGCCGGACAGGACGCAGATTGCGTCGTATGACACAGTTCGATACGCGCTCGCAACCCTCAGGCACATGAGCCTGTAGGTACTTTCCAACTTACTCCGATGTTTACTAGTACCTAATGCTTTGGACCACACTGGCCCGCCATATCTCAGTATGGACGAAGTCACGCTAGCTAGAAGTTTCCGCTTGCTGCCGTACACTGCTGAGCTATTGGACATCATGCGAGATAATGCTGCAATAGCCATTGAAGCCTTCTTGCAGGCATATTCGACATGGCTCCCGAAGGCGAGCTTGTCATCGATCATCACCCCCAGCAGCTTCAGGGAGCGCTTAGAGGCGATGGTGCAATTCCCGACACTGATCAACGCCTGTTGCTTCGACTTGCGGTTATTGACAACTAAAATCTCCGTCTTATGATGCGCCAGCTCCAGTTTTTTGGAGCGCATCCAGTCCTCGACGACGCTTATAGAGTGCGAAGCCGTCAACTCAACCTCCTCGATCGACTCGCCGTAGACCTCAAGTGTGATGTCGTCCGCAAATCCAACGATCACAACCCCTTGGGGGAGCTTTAGTTTCAGCACTTCATCGTACATGATATTCCACAGTACCGGGCCCAGGATGGAACCTTGTGGAACCCCTGCGGTAATTGGGACACATTTTTGACCCTCGTCTGTGCTGTAAACTAGCACACGATTCTGGAAATAATTTTCCAGAATCCTGTACAAAGACACCGGAATGTCTAGTTTCCGAAGCGAGTGGGCTATGGAATCCCAGCTAACACTATTGAACGCATTTTTCACGTCCAACGTGACGATTGCGCAATAGCGAATGCCCCATCTTTTACGCTGGAGTGCTACCTCTGCTGTTTTGGTGACGGACAGAATAGCATCCACCGTAGACTTGCCTTTTCGGAAGCCGAACTGGTTACTCGACAGACCGTTTGCACATTCGGTGTACCTAACCAGTCTATTGAGAATAACCTTCTCGAGCACCTTACCCGCCGTATCGAGCAGACATATCGGTCTGTATGCCGACGGGTCACCAGGTGGTTTCCCTGTCTTCGGCAATAAGACCAGCTTCTGTCGCTTCCATCTGTCTGGGAATGTACAGTCATCCAGGCACTTCTGCATGACTTCCCGAAATAGTCTGGGGGCCTCTTTGATGGCCTTCTTCACAGCCAGATTCGGAATCCCATCCAATCCCGGTGCCTTGCTCACCTTCAGGGAGTTGGCGATCGCGATGAGTTCCTCATTCGTAACCGTTTCCGCCTCCTCTGCCTCGGCACGGCTAACGCCGTCACTCATATATTGGGTGTTCGGCAGGTTGGCCGACCACCTCTGGTCTGAGTTTGAGATACTGGAACGTCGGTGAAGTGACTCGCCAGCCGGAGGCCAAGGATTTGGCTCGTGGCGTGGAAAGAGTCCCTCTATGATCCGCTCAAGCATCGCTGGTGATTTTTCTGCGGGCGCCATCGCACCCTTAGTCTTGGCCATCACCATCCTATAGGCGTTACCCCACGGGTTAGTGTTGGCACTAGCGCACAGTCTTTCGAAGCACGCACGTTTACTAGCTTTTATTGCTCTCTTAAGCGCCGCTCTTGCGGAACTGAATTCCCCTCGACGATCTTCCCTTTCTTCGTCGGTTCGCGCACGTTGAATCCTTCTTCTCGCTTGAAGACACGCTCTGCGGAGGTCCGCTATCGCGTCGGTCCACCAGTAGACTGGTGGCCTTCCATGCCTAGGCTGGCGGTTCCTAGGCATAGTGGCGTCGCACGCCCGCGAAAGTATGGCAACAAGTTGATCAGCGCTCGGGTTACGAATTCTGCTTGCCTCGTGTTCTAGTCTAATTGCTTCCGCAAATACCTCTTCGTTGAAGTGTGGTATCCTCCACCCGCGAGGAGCTGGAGTGTTAATTCTACTCGCCACATGCGGTCTCGTTTTACAGTCTACGCTATAACAGACCGCCAGATGGTCGCTATGAGTGTAGCCATCGTCTACCCTCCAGTTCGTGATCAATCCTGGACTACAGAATGTCACATCGATGATCGACTCCGCGCCGTTTCTACTGAAGGTGCTCTTCAAGCCGACGTTGGCCAGATCTATGTTGAGCTTCGCCAAAGCCTCCAACAAGATCCGGCCTCTCTGGTTTGTGCGTCGACTTCCCCACTCAGTTGCCCATGCGTTGAAGTCGCCCGCCACTACCAACGGTGATAGACCGATCAGCTCCCCGGTGGCTCGGTCGATCATCCTTGCGAACTGCTCGGTAGACCAACGAGGCGGAGCATAGCAGCTGCAGTAGTACACTCCGTTCACCTTGGCAACCGCGTATCCTTCGTTTGAAGTTGACACTATCTCTTGAACCGGGAACCTGCTCGTCGTCCATATTGCCGCCATACCGGACCCGTCCGAAATCCAGTTACCGTTTCCGGAAGGAATTCGGTAGGGGTCCGAGATTATGGCGATGTCCGACAACGACTCAGTGACTGCTTGGTATAGCAGTTGCTGAGCCGCGAAGCAGTGGTTCAAATTTAGCTGTGTCACTCTCACGCCCGTGGCTTGCTAGTCGGCTTACCGGCCGTGCACCTCGGGCCTCCCATTATGTGCTTTGCGTCACGCTTCCCGGCGCACGCCAAGCACTTCGGGGGCTCTCCGCAGTCTTTGCTTTTGTGGCCTGCAGCACCACACCGCCTGCATAGGGAGCTCCTGTCAGGCCCCTTGCAGCTAAAGGACTTGTGTCCTTGCTCGAAGCATCGAAAGCAGACCTCCGGCGGCTGGTAGATGCTGAGTGGGCACATTGACCAGCCCACTTTGAGCCTCGCTACCTTTAGCGCCTGGTTTGCGTCTACTGACGAAAGCCTGACAGTGGCGGTCTGGGTTCCTACTGGGCCTTTGCGCAGTCGAACTGCCTCTGGTGCCACAACCACTTCGCACTGCTCCTTGAGGGCATCCACGACTTCGCATGCCTCGGTGACTTCGTCCAGGTATTTAAGTTGTAGGGTTACCTGCGACGTGAGTGCCCGAACCTGCACTCTATCTCCAAGCGCCTCTTGGGCCAATGCCCGATAGGCTGGGCCCTTGTTTCTGGCTTCTTTGCGGAGCTCAACGATCATTTCTCCCTTGCGGGATCGGCGGATGCTACGCACATCTGCCCCCAGATCTTTGAGCTTCGCATCGCCTCTCATTGCCTTAAGGACTTCCGAGTACTTTGACTCTTCTGTCTTAAGGATGAGTGCGTCGCCCTTATTTTTAACTTTCTTCGTCGCAGGATTTGTAACCGGATGCGGTTTTTTGGCCACCACTTTTTGGTTCCTACTCCTTCCCGGAACCGTTACCCACGGGTTACCGGGAGCCTTCTGCTCCTTGGCTGCCACCGTGGGCGTTGCTTGCGCCACTCCTACACCGGTCTGAGGGCTGTTTGCGATTAAACGCTTCTTGGTGCCCCCGGGGGCCGTCTCTCCCGGGGACTGTCGCGTTCGTTTGGCAGCTGGCCCTGCCGCGCAAACCGCCGCAAACGTGCTAGCGTCCGTTTGGACCGACTTCGTCGCCAGCTCGGTCACCTTCGTCTCCTCTTTCTCCGCAGCCGCAGCTTTCATTTCGAGCTCGGCGTGCTCCTTTTTCGCAGCATCGACGGAGGACCGAAGCATGTAGAGGGCCTGCTTCAAGTACTTCGTTGTATTGCTGCGACTTTTCGCAAACTCGATTATAGCATCGAGCTGCTCAGACAGGGCCACTACCCTCGGTAGCGTGTCCCGCTGTCTTCCGACCGCCTTTAATAGCTGTGGACCAGCCACCGCGATGTCTTGCGTAGATCCGGTAGGCGTACTGCCTTTACCGTCTTCGCAGGCGACCTTCACTGCATCCGTCTCCACTTTTCTAGGCGGAGACCGCTGGATGCCACCTCGCGCAAATGGGTTTTCCAACCCATCTGCCCCCATCTCCAGAGTTTTGTTTTTCTGCATTCTTGTTAATTGGGTCCCCCTACCAGCCGCTATCCTTATCCATAATGGAGTAGTCGCCTAAATGGTCCCAAGGTAGTCTATGCCGGAGCAGTGAGGCCATGGCTAGGGGCGGCTGCCATAGCGCCTTATGGGCAACTATGACACCCCCGACCGGCGCAAGTCAGGAAAAGACATCTGATCCTACTCCTGCCTGGTTCCCACCAGGCAATGGACTCGGAACGTACTGGAAGGCCTGCCAGGTTTTACGGGACGGAGACCCCTGCACCGGTTGTAATCTCGCCGTTTCAAGCCGTTATCACACGACATTACTAAGGGAGCTCGGCGCAGGTGCCAGCCCAAAATCATGGTACGAAAACGAAATCCGACTCGTATCCTATAGTGATGCGACCAGTTGCCGTAATTGGGAACATTACTGGCATCAGTCCCAATGGGCGGTATAGTGCATTTGGGTGGTGGGAGCGGCACTACTCGCTCCGTCGGAGCTGCTTCCGGCCAGTGTGGCTTTTGCGAGAATTCAGCGGCCCAGTGCCTGAATCTCGCCACGACCTAGGCTAGCTCCCGCTGATGGTCCGGGACTGCTTGCTAGCAGTGAGCACTTCCGTGGCCTTCGGTGATCGCCAATTACCGACCCGTGGTGGCATACAGCTCTGCCAAATATATATATATATATATATATATATATATATATATATATATATATATATATATATATAAATGAAAAAGTATGCATGTGTTAAAGCCAATTTTTATTTCAGTTCAGTGGATGAAAGGCACAAAAGATATTACAAATGCAGCACGATAAAAGAAATTCACAACGATTTCATTCGTTTTTCAATCAAGGATACTTTGACAACCGACGAAGGTGCATATTTTATTGTTGCAAGGAATCGTTATGGACTGGATCGTTGTTTCACCAAAGTTACGGTAATCTTCAATTGACCGATGTCAAATCTATATAAGGTGTTAGTTATTATTACCTTCTAGTCCAATAGTCAAAACAATGTACAGAGGGTAGACAAAATGATTGAGACAGGCAAAATTTTGTCAATTTTTAAATAGTCAAAACTTAACGAGAAATTAATCAATTTTGATGAAACCGGTTTCGTTTTACTGGAAAACTATTCTAGTTTCCAAAAATTACTATGGAATCAGACGGGACCAATAGGCACCGAAAATGTTCCGGATTTTCGGGGTGTGTGTCAAAATGTGCATTCTTGCAATGCGTAGAACTTTTTCTGGTGACTTGTTTTGCCTTTTTCCTAGAAAGGTATAGGAATCACTGAAAAAACAAAAGGTATAAAAGTGCTCCAAAGGGCCGAATGTCGTATATCACTAGACTCAGTTCGACGAGCTGAGCATTTTTTGTTTGTGTGTGTGTATGTGTGTGTTGTAATATCTTATTTGACCGGTAGAGAAGTGATAATAATTCCGTCTAGAACACTCGGTGGTTGAGGTAACAATGTCTTTATTCAGGGTAAGTTTTAGCCTGGCTTGAAGCCTGGCTTGAAGCCTGGCTTGAAGCATGGCTTGAAGCATGGCTTGAAGCATGGCTTGAAGCATGGCTTGAAGCATGGCTTGAAGCATGCTGACTAAGGTACATTTTTAATCGAACATATATGCAGTGGGAACGGTAGAAATGATCGTTCCCACGATGTCATAGTGCCGCGTGTGTTATATCATATTACTCGAGCTCGATGGAATAATGTAGGTATGCTACACCTTCCCCGTTTGGAAAGAATGACGCTTTGGAATAAGTTATTCCTTGTCAGCACGCTTCTAAGCTTTATAAGATCTAATGTTATAATAATTGTATTAATAATTTTTGTTCTTTTGTGTACTTTGAAATTATATAACTTCTACCCCCTGATGGGAAGGTTTAGTTTCTGAATTTTATCAGTCTGCTTTTGTGAACTTCTAAACGCTTGTTTTTGTCGTTAACTATGGTAGCATTCGAAACGTTTGTATTTACCACTTTGTAGGGACCGTCGTTCACTTGGTCGAGTTTTGTTCTGTTTTCTAATGCTAGGTATACAATGTCTCCGAAATTGATGTTTTCTGAATCTTTTTTATCTTTTTATTGAGTTCTAGGGTTCTTCTTTCCTTTGTTTTTTGGATAGTGTCTAAAACTTGTGTATGCGCAACTTGAAGTCTGTACTTCATTTCCGAGTTGTAGGATTCGTGATTATAAAATGGATTAATTTCTGATGGCATAAATTCGAAAATGTTAGATTTACGAGCAAACAACAATTCGAACGGGGTGTAGTTGTGCTCGAGATTTGGGGTCGTATTATAACAGAAGCTATAATATGGCATCCAATTGTCCCAATCATTAGTTCGTTCATTACAGAAAATTCGCAGGTACTCATTCAAGCACCTATGATTTCTTTCCAGTGCGCCTATTGTTTGGGGCTGATAGGCAGCTGAACATGAATGTGTTATTTGTAGTGTTCTGCACACTTCATCAAAGACAGCCTTGAACTCTGTTCCTTGATCTGTTTTAATTTTTGCGATTTGTTCAAATGTTAGAATGCATTTTTCGACTACCGCTCTAGCCATAGTTAGTGCTGTTTTATCTGGTATCGGTACTAGAATAATAAATTTGGTAAAATCGCATTGCATTGATACTGCATAACGGTTTCCATTCTCTGATAGCGGAAATGGTCCGACAGTATCAATCGATACGACTTCGAAAGGTTTCACGGGTGTAGTCGTGACTACTGCTGGAGCTTGTAACTTGGTAAAGTGCTTATTTAGTTTGCATTGGGTACAATTTTTTACGTAATTAGTAATAATTTCCTTCATATTGTGCCAAAAATAGATTGGTCTCAGTTTTTTATAAAGTCGGTTAATTCCTATATGTCCTCCGCCGGGTGTATTATGATATTGATAAAGGATGTTTCCAATGTCAATATCGTTTTTCACAAATTTTGGTTTTTCAAATATTATTACGGTAACATTCCTGAGAATTTTGTTACCTATTAAGTTGTAAGTAAGTTGGTGTCAATGTAATTGAAAATTAAATCATTATTTGCAATTGCGAATTGCTTGGCCATTTTCTTTATTTTTGAATAATTTGTAGTCATTCTTGTGTAAGGGATCCCTTTATCGATAACCTCGAATGCTTTCTGCAGCATGGGTTTCAATAATGTTTTATTATTCAATTCGAGATTTCGCATTAATGCAAAGCTCTTTTTATAGTTTTTATTAAATAAATGCAAATCTATCTTATTTGTATTTTGGTTATATAAGAAGCCTAATTCAGGTGAATCAAATGTTTCTAAGCCGTTGGTAGCATCAGCCACTCGGAGTTGATCAGATTCCTGTGGAGCTGGCTGAACAGTTGATTCTTTATTGTAATTTTTGGTCATTGACCTAGTAATAGCATATATGTTTTTAAGTTCGTGTATATCGAGGTTTACTCTAGAGAGAGCGTCTGATACTACGTTACTTTTACCCTTTATATATTGCACTGTGAAATCGTACTCCTCCAAATCTAGTCGCATTTGCGTTAGTTTGGATGATGGGTCTTTCATAGTGAATAAATAAACAAGTGGTCGATGGTCGGTTTTAATGATGAATTTTCTTCCATATACGTATGGTCGGAAAAATTTGATTGCCCAGTGGATTGCGGCAAGTTCTCGCTCTATAGTTGATTTATTACTTTCGCCTTTTCTGAATGTTCTACTAGCGAACGACACAGGCAGTTCTGTATTATCGTACTCCTGAGCTAAGACGGCTCCGCACGCCACTTTTGAGGCGTCGGTTGTGATAATGAAGTCCTTTTTGAAGTTTGGGAATTTCAAAATTCTAGGTGACATTAGTTGTTGTTTTAGAGTGAGAAATGCTTCATGACATTTTTCGTTCCAGTTGAATTTGATGTCTTTTTTCGTTAGGTGGTTTGATGGGTGTGAAATTTCCGAAAAATTGGGGATGAAGCGCCTATAGTAGTTGCAAAATGCAACAAATCTGCGTACTTCATCGGAATTTTTCGGTATTGGATAATTTTTAATTATTGAGTACTTGGCTTTATCGGGTTGTACTCCTTCTTGGGATACGTGGTGTCCCAGAAATGTTACTTCTGTTTTAAAAAAACAACATTTGGCTGGGTTCAGTTTTAAATTACAGTTTCTCATACGTTCGAAAACTTTTGATAAGTTTGTAAGCTGGTGTTTTGCTGAACATCCGATAACTATTATGTCATCCACGTATAATAAGGCACATTCGGGGGGTAAGCCACTCAGTGCCAGCGTCATCATGCGCTGGAAACTGTTGGGGCTTATGTTTAGCCCGAATGGAAGTCTAGTGAATTCATAATGTCCGTTTCCTGCTGTAAATGCTGTGAATTTTTTACAATGGTCTTGTAATTGGATTTGGTGGAATCCGGACATTAGGTCGAGTGTGGAGAAATAACTTGATCTGCCTAATTGGTCCAGTATTTCATCAATCCTGGGTAATGGAAATTTATCTGGTACGATTCGCTTATTAAGCTGCCGAAAATCGACGACCAGTCTCCATTTATTGTCTCCAGTGTTATTTTTCTTCGGGACTAATAAAATGGGCGAGTTGTATGGTGAGGTGGGATTTTGAATAATGTTTTGATCTAACATTTTTCTGACTTGTTGATCAATTTCGAGCTTTTGGGTTTCTGGTGTTCTGTAATTTTTGATATAGACGGGTGACTTATCGTTTAATAAGATCTCTTGTTTATAAAAATTGTTGGTAGTTAAATAGTCATCTTGTATTGCAAATATGTCGTTATACTGTATACAAAGATGTTCGAGTTCCGTTTTAATTTTCGGGTCGATATGGGTTAGTTGCAGTTCTTGTAATAGTTGTTTGTTCCTTTTGTTTGTTGATGATGTTTGCTGAATGTGCTGATTTCGAACGTAAAAATTTTGTAATGGTACCATGGTCGGCAGAAAATTTGTCGGGATGAACATATTTTTTGTTGTTGTATTTATAAATTTAACGAATTTGTTTTCATTATTAATAAGGCTGTTTGCATACATTAGCCCTGGTTTTATTTCTTTTGCTATTGTTACCATATCTTCATTTATGTTGGGTAATTCTAGTTTTTCGATTATCTCGCATCTTGGAGGTATAATCTGTTGAGTCAGTGATTTATCGTGAATAGGTAGCGAAATATAATTATTTTCGAAACATATGGTTAGTATCCACGAGTTATAATCAATACAGCATTTATAGGCTGCAAAGAAGTCCCTTCCCAAGATTCCATCTGTAGGAATTGGGAAGTTATCATCAACGAGATGAAACTTAAGTCGTATGTGAAGCTCATCTGTCTGCAAGTTAGTGATGAAGCTCCCATATGTATTTATGGTACCTTTACCTATTCCTGAAATTGAACAATAATCGTTTGGGTTGTATTTTTGCTGTTGCTTGATTTTCGATGTCTTAATTACTGAAATGTCCGAGCCACAATCTACTATGAAGCTACATTGTTGCTCGGAGCACTCAATATTTATAAGTACGAAATTGCTTGCGGACAGGTTTATTGCGTAAGCTGCCCTTGCCGTGGACCCAAAAAAATTCTGTTGTGGTCCGTGAAAATCGTTAGGGATAAGCTGATATCCCTGTACGTGTTGCTGTATTTGCGGGGTATTTTGTGGCTGTAATTGTTGTTGTGCCATCATGAACATTCCCTGATTGTTGGGGTGTCCACGATGTGGAAAGAATCCCCTGTTCTGGAATCCTCTTCCGTTTCTATAACTTCTGTACCCGCGGTAGTTGTTATAGTTACCACGAAAAAAATTGTTTCTGGTGAGGTTGTTTTGATTACCTCTATTTGGGTGTGCATATCCGCGTCCGTTTTCGCGAGGATTGTTTGATCCTCTTCCTCGATTTTGGTGATTAACTCAACCGGCCGTCAAGATTTGAGCAGTCGCTGGTTGACTTGGAGTGTCGAGCTCCATGAGTTTCACAATTGCGTCGCTCAATTTATTAAATGTTCCTGCCCTGAGGATTAATTTTGCTTCTTTATCACTCACCCCTTTGATAAGAGCGTCTATTCCACGTTTAGTGGACATTTTATTAGCGGTTTCTAGAGGGATTTCCTCCTTTAAGTACACAGCCTTAAGTTGGCTACATAATCTGTCTACTTTATCACAAAATTCCGTTAGGTCCCCGTATGCTTAACTATGTTTAGTTTAGCAGTCAAACTGTCGGCAGAAATTTTGGACTCGCAGTGTGCTCGTATTGCTACGAGCATCTCGTCCAGTGTGTGGTTTCCGTTGATTGTCTGCCTCGCTTTATCTGTCAAGCGAGTGCGCACCAGGCGAGCGACGGTTTGCGTCGCTGCGGTCTTTTGCGCTGGTGTTGCATTGGCGAACGTTTGGTCTACGGTGTCTTGAAAGAGGCGAACCGCGTCTATGAACGAATCTAAGTTTTCAGGTTTGCCGTCATACATTGGGATTAGGGTTGTTCCCTTTTCACGTCTACGACAAGTGCCATTTTTGTTTTACTTCGTTTGCGTCTGGATTTTATATAATATAGAAAAACTAAACCTATTGTTCTAACACTCGTTATTTTGTCTTCTGCATAAACAAGTTTTTCTCCTATAATAATCAATATATCGTTATATTTTTGTCTTGTTCCTTTTATGAGAAAATTTAATCTTTTGGAAATTTTCCTTCGTTTTCGGCCGATCTGTCGTTAAGAAGATTGTAAATTTTTTTTGCTTGGTCTTGCTTCCTAAATAGAAACTTTTTACTATAAACCCTATTTGGTGATTTTCAAAAATTCCCTATTATCGTATTTAGTTTGGCAATAGGCTCATCTATTAACAGCCTGATGTCGTCTATGTCCATTTAATTGGAATAAGCAGTATTGTTATTTTTAATTGCGGCAAACAGTGGTTGATTCGGTTAGTGTAACACATTTGGAATGTAAGAAAAACTTATTTATTTTTGTTCGCGCATTAATTGTTCATTCGGAAGTAGAGCAAGTAAGATATTTAAATGTACTCAGCTTAGCGCCCCACCGTTGCTGCATTGCTGCTGCTTGTTGTTATTATATCGCAATTGGTCCGATGGCGCTCGTTTCTGCGCACATATTCGCGATGCTGCTACTGCTGTTGAGTGGCTAGATGTTAATGTCCCTTAGATCGTGGGGCGTTCTTCTCTGCGCGAATCGCTGTTTTTCGGTTGCCATTTCATTGTGCTCCGTAAACTGCGCACTGTTGTTATTGATTTACACTACGCACGGTTGTTTCGCTAATTTCGCTATTCTTCGGTTGCTATCTCGTTGTGCTCCGTAAACTGCGCACTGTTGTTATTGATTTACACTACGCACGGTTGTTTCGCTTAATTTCGTTTTTATGCGTCGTTTAACGCGTTTTGAGACTTGCATCCCTTTGCGAATGCTCTTCTCGTTAGTCTCTTTTGATGACACTTGTATATTTTATATAGTATTTGTAGAACGTTTAGTGCTATTAGCACCCACAATTTTAGTTCATGATCGCTATGGCGATCGTTATTCACTGCTGCTAGTTCATTAATTACGTTCACATGGGCATCGCCCGTAATGTCTGTTGTTTTTGATTGTTGTTTCCCCATTATGGAGAAGGCTTATTGGTCCGGCCACTTGGCGCGGTCAGCCATGTAATATCTTATTTGACCGGTAGGGAAGTGATAATAATTCCGTCTAGAACACTCGGTGGTTGAGGTAACAATGTCTTTATTCAGGGTAAGTTTTAGCCTGGCTTGAAGCCTGGCTTGAAGCATGGCTTGAAGCATGGCTTGAAGCATGGCTTGAAGCATGGCTTGAAGCATGCTGACTAAGGTACATTTTTAATCGAACACATATGCAGTGGGAACGGTAGAAATGATCGTTCCCACGATGTCATAGTGCCGCGTGTGTTATATCATATTACTCGAGCTCGATGGAATAATGTAGGTATGCTACAGTGTGTAACGCTCTCCGAATCTCACTCGATTTTCTCAGAGATGAAAAGACCGATTTTAATGAAATTAATTGCAAATGAAAGGTCTATTTGCCCCATAAGACCTTGTTGAATTTTATTGTAATTTGATTTCTAGTTTAGAGGGTATGTATCAGAATGTAAAAATCACGGAACATCAATATCTCAGAAACTACGCAACCGACTTGAACAAAATTAATTAACAGTTTACAAACCGCCGCCAGTATCCGCGTTTTTTTGCTTTTATCAAGCTCTTCATCTGTCTATCCAGTACATCGTACTTTCGGAGCAAATCGATAGTGCCTTGTTCTCGGAAGGCCAAATACACCGAGGACCTTCGCGCGTACAGGTCTGAACACTCTTTGTCCCACCACTTGGGGGGAGGGCGCCGTCTAATCGTTACCCCGGGTATTGGTTTCGTCTGAGCTTGAGTCGCGGCGTCGATGATCAAGCCAGAAAGGAACGCGTATTCTTCCTCCGGAGGAAGTTCCACGTGGGACTCGATTCTTTGCGATATTATGGTCTCATAAGACTTCCATTCAATGTTACGTGTGAGTTCATACGCAATATTGATTGGATCCGTTGGAGTTGACCCATTAGCAATTGAGATAACGATTGGTAGGTGATCACTACCGTGGGGATCGTTGATTACTTTCCACCGGCAATCTAACGCTAGTGATGTCGAGCAAAGGGATAGGTCAAGCACGCTTTCACGTGCTGGAGGATTAGGTACACGTGTCGCTTCCCCAGTATTCAAAAGTGTCATATTGAAGTCGTCGATTAAGTTACAGATTAAAGAAGATCGGTTGTCGTCGTACAGCGACCCCCATAGCGAACAGTGAGAATTAAAATCTCCCAATATCAAAAAAGGCGCGGGAAGCAACTCTGCTATATCAGTGAGATGCCTCTGTTCAATCCGCGCGGATGGAGGGATATATAACGAAACAAGGCATAGGTCTTTTCCATTCATATTCGTTTGAATGGCAACGACTTCAATATTCGAGATCGAGGGGAGGTCGATTCTGAAGAAGGAATAGCACTTTTTAATCCCTAAAAGTGTATATATATATATATATATATATATATATATATATATATATATATATATATATATATATATATATATATATATATATATATATATATATATATATATATATATATATATATAGGGGCGCTGTCATGAAATCTTACACTTATTTTGTGGTTTTCATTTAGTAACATATATGTACGCTAGTGCGGCTGTCGAAATACCTAACGCAGCGCGAACACGGTAGGGGTAGCAGATGGTGCTAGTGGGTAGGTGCTAGTGGGTAGGTGCTATCGTAAAGTACTTATGTCTGTTAGTTCGTGTTATGATGTTGTAGTGCCCGGGAAACCAAAAGGTCCAATTTGATTCCGGTTATCACATATATATTGTTATATATTAATAAAAAAAAATATAAAAATTATGTAGGGTATCGAACGTCTTCGTCAGTGGTTTTCTTCGGCAGTTTTTCTGCAGCAATCTTAGGCAAAAGGGGGCCGAAAAAAATCACTGACGAAGACGTTCGATACCCTATATAAGGAAGACCGGATCAATTGCGACCCCAAGAGATCCCTAAGACTTTTTCCAGTAAGTTTAAACATGTTAGTTATGATAAAAGGTTTTACACTGACGGATCTAATCTACATGAGTCCACTGGCTTCGGTGTTTTTCACGAAAATTTTACCGCCTCCTACAAACTCGATGCTCCTGCTTCCGTGTACGTCGCAGAACTTGCTGCTATTCAGTACTCCCTTGGTATCATCGAAACTCTATCCATAGACCACTACTTCATCTTCACAGACAGTCTCAGTGCCATTGAGGCTCTGCGATCGATGAAGACCGTGAAGCACACCCCGTATTTCCTGGGGAAAATACGGCGGTTTTTAAGTGCTTTAACAAATAAAAAATACCGGGTTACCTTAGCGTGGGTCCCTTCTCATTGTTCCATTCCGGGCAATGAAAAGGCTGACGCTTTAGCTAAGGTGGGTGCTATTGATGACGGTATTTATAGTAGACCAATTGTTTATGATGAATTTTATAGCATTTTGCGTCAGAGAACACTCAACAGTTGGCAATCATCATGGAACTCAGATGAACTGGGACGGTGGCTACATTCCATTTTTCCTAAGGTATCGACGAAAGCATGGTTCAAGGGATTGGATGTAGGTCGGGACTTCATTCGCGTGATGTCCAGACTTATGTCCAATCCTTACACGTTAAACACGCATCTCTTTCGTATAGGGCTTGTAGACAGTAATCACTGCGTTTGTGGCGATGGCTACCATGACATCGAGCATGTTGTTTGGTCGTGTACCGAATTCTGTGGTGTTAGGTCCGAGCTTATAGATTCCCTTCGGGCCCGAGGAAAACAACCGAACGTACCCGTTAGAGACATTCTGGGAAGCGGTGATCTCCAGTACATGACACAGCTATACGAGTTTATAAAAAATGCTGGCATTAAAATTTGTTTTTTTTATCTATTTGTTAGAATACCATTCCCGTCACAAACTGAAAGAAAATGATACACCAGGCTGGAGACACTAAAACGAAGACTCGGCATCTCTTTGTTTACGCAGACACCTCAGACCAAAACTACTCAAATAGAACATCACTGGTTAGCCACGTACAAATGAGTACATTCTGTAATATAAAATAGTTAAAAACAAAATTGTAACTCCCCTCCTCTCACCTTAAATCCCCACTAGCTCGTAGTCGGCCACGAGATATAAAAAATGTGCCTCCCTCTTTTCCCTGGTAATTTAGAATTAAAAAAAATGTACTTGGCTCAGTTAAACATAAATTGTATCGTGCCGTGTCAAATAAACTATTTAAAACCAAAGATTTTTTTCTTCCAACCGTTGCCATTTCACGAAGGAAAATTCTAGAAATATAATCATGTGTACTTCACTTGCGACACTTATGTAGATACTGGGAAAATTTTTGTTTTAGTGATAAGTGGAATTGGGACACGACTTCTACTGCTCGCCGCGGAACAACTTTTAAAAAAGCGGTACACGGTAATCGCTGCACAGCCGCCATTTTGTAACAAAAATAGCAATAATAAATTTTTTTCTACTCTGCAAGAGTTGCTTAATCCAATGATATATTATTTATATACCTTACATCTCAAATGTCCTTTAAAAAAAATCATTAAAAAAGCCTTGGTTTTTTTAGCGTTTACCTCTTAACATTTTTCTTTAGATGGGTTTTCTTTAAATTTCATTGAATTAAGTTTAATTAATTTTATTAAATTAATCAGTGATTATTTACAACATTTGTAGTATTCTCGGTCCAGGTCACGATCAAAAACATTCAACAATCTCACTTTTAAGTCAGCACTATTCGAATGCAGATTTTACAAAATTTTAAATAGTTGCTTTATCCATTATTGGCTCTTTTGCTTCTACATTGTTTTAAATGTTTTTTTTTTTATTTCTTTGTCATATCATGTTGCTATCAATTTGGCTGAGTTCGTGCGAGCAGAGAATAGAAAGAAAAAAATGAGTGAAACCCTTATTCACTCCTTCTTAAAGAACTTTTAAATATGAAACAAGTTACAATTTATGAAGCGGGGGCCTAGTGTGGTTGGTAACGTCTCCGCCAACCACGCTCGACGCCTGGGTTCGAATCCCACCGCCGACATAGGTGTCGATGGTTGTGAGGTGGCGTGATCCACTCAAACCAACCCAACTGGTCTAGATTCAATCCTAGCCGACACCGGGAGATTTTCTGAGGCGAAAAATCTCTGGGATCACGCCTTCCATCGCATGAGGAAGTAAAGCCGTTGGCGCCGGTCCGTTAATAAACGGGTCGTGAGTTAGGGTCCTGGGTGTGGAGTCGCCTCCCTGGGCGTCGGTGATTGGCCACAACAGTGGCGGAGCTAGACCGACGGAAAATAAGCGAAAATAAAAAAAAACCTGAATAAATCCACCTAGCGGTCAGACTCAGCCTTTCTCATTCAAATAAGGTATATTCACTCTTTGGGTTCTAAAATATTGATGTTGTAATTAGAGTATAAAATATGTAATTTGACGTCATGTTAGTGTTTAAGAAATAGCGAAATAAAAGATATGACTCCTAATTTCGAACAATTTAATCACGAGCGATACCGGGAACGTTCAGTTAGTACGATACCACATTTAAATCATGTTGAGACCATTTATATTGATCAAAGCAGGTATAGTGTTGAATAGTCTTTGAATTTCTTTTCTTTCCCAAACTTTTGAACAGCATATCAAATTGTTATGAAGTTTGTTATTTGTAAGTTTGAGAGATGACTCGTTTGTAGGACACTAGTTAATTTCAAAAAAGTCGTGAGATAATAGACTTTCGTTGTTTTACAAATTAAAACATAACGGTTGCTCAAGGTTGATTACCATTAAATGAAAAGGGAACGTATAGGGCGGCCAAACTTTAAAACCACGCGTACAATCATAATTCATCACTAGCCCGTTCATTTGATATCAATATTTTTCAAATCGGTTGTGTAGTTTCTAAGATAATGAAGTTTCGTGATTTTCACATTTAGATACATTACAGACGAAGTTACAGTCCGATTACAGCAAAATTCAATAGGGTGTTATGAGGCTAGACCTTTCATTTGATACTAATTCTATGGAAATCGGGTCAACCATCTCTGAGAAAAGTGAGTGAGTCCAAGTAGTCTTCGGAATATGTTCCTTTTCATAGCTGGATTTCACATTTTTAAACACAACAGGCAAAGTAATAATCCGTTTGCAAAAAAAAATCATTAGAGTCTTATGGGGCAACAAGACCTTCCATATGACACTGATTTTATAAAAATCGGTCCAGCCATCTCTGAGAAACATGAGTGAGATTAAATAGTCTCCAGAACACGTTTCTTTCCATAACTTCTGAACCACAAGTTCAATCTTCATAAAATTCAAAAATTAAGAGTTTTTCAGGTAGCCCGTTCATTTGAAACCAATTTTGTTCAAATCGGTTGTGTAGTTTCTGAGATATTTATGTTTCGTGATTTTTATGTTCATAGCTTCTGAGATATAAGAGCGATTTTTACATTCTGACGCAGCGCCAAAACTAAAACTTTAATTACAATGAAACCCAATAGCAACCTAAACGGCCCCTAATTTGACACCAAGGTAGAAAGAATCGGTCAGACCATTTCTGAGAAAAGTGAGTGCGAATAAAAGGTGCACATACACACGTACACACCCACACACAAACATATACACCTATACATGCATACATGCAGAAAATGCTCGATTCGTCGAACTGAGTCAAGTAGTATATGCCATTCGGCCATTTGGATCACTTTTCTACCTTTTATCTAGCCAGTGATCGTTAGGCGAAAGTCAATATGTTTACTTTCATTATGTGATTTCACATTTTTATGAACAACGGACAAAGTTACAATCCGATTGCAATGAAATTCAAAAGCAACCTATAGGGCAACTAAACCTTTCATTTGACACTAATTTTGTTAAAATCGGTTCAGCCATCTCTGAGAAAAATGAGTGAGTTTAAACAACCTCAGGATAACTTTTCTTTACATAACTTTTGAACCATACGTTCAATCATAACGAAATTTAAAAGTTAAGGGTTCTGGAGACATTAATTTAAAACCAGTTTTATTGAAATCGGTTATGTGGTTATTGAGATATTAATGTTTCATGATTTTTACATTTTGATACATAACCTCTAAACTAGAAATCCGATTACAATGAAATTCAATAGCAACCTATGGCGCAACTAGACCTTTCATTTGCAATTAATTTTATGAAAATCGGTCCAGCCATCTCTGAGAAAAGTGAGTGAGAAAAAAAGTTGCACATACACACACACACACATACACACATACATACATACATACAGAAAATGCTCAGTTCGTCGAAAGAGGTCGAGTGGTATATGACATTCGGCCATTGGGATCACTTTTATACCTTTGGTTTTCCCAGTGATTGCTATACCTTTCTAGGAGAAAGGCAAAAAGTTACAATTTTTACTTAAAAAAATTCAAAACAGACAAAAACAATGGAAACTTGAGCTGATAGAAAAGCTGGATAAAACTGGGAAAATTTACAAAAACTGGATGATTTTGTGATTCAACTGTTTAACTGGATTACTTGAAAAAAAAAAAAAACTGGAAGAATCTAGTTTAAATTGGAACATTGGCATGTCTACTAATATTTTTTAGAATTTTGTATGAAGTGGTACCATCTGTTTGTCTGTGGCACCACTTTCTTTCTAAAAGTTCGGTATGAAGATGGTCTATCCACCGCGACTATTTTGCAACCCACGCAAACTTAGCATTTGCGTTAAACTGTCGTTAAACTGTCATTTACAAAAGTTGATACGTACATAAAAAACTCTCTTTCCATGTTTCTTCAGATTAATATAATTTAAATGTTAGACATGAATTTGAACTCAGTGATTTCCATGTACATATTTTTCATCGAATCAAAACATTCTTATGAATAAGCTTGATTTTCACAATTCTACTAAGCTAAGGTTTGCTTCTACTTTCTACTTTTATGAATTGCATAATTATTTACTGATTTGATGTTCCCAGCAATTTCAGGATTTAAGAGTTAGATTTTAAAGTATGTATTATACCTCTTAGTCCATATTTTTTAAATCTCGTCTTTCAATTCTCTCTTCAAACATCAATTTCTTATCATACTGGTACGTTACTCGTTGTAATAATATTTCCCTAAACTGAGAGAAAAAATCGGTAATACGAACATTTTGCATTTATGAACATGATTTTTCTAACATTTTTTTTTCAGCATTATCCCTTCCTGGCACAGTAAGGGTTTCGACTTACGATGAACATTAGTTTATAAAGTTCATGTTCAAAAGCATTTTTTTTTTGTTTGCGCTTAAATGCGCGTAAAAACCCCACCATCTTTTGATTGAACATTAATATTTCTAAAACTAAGTCTAACAACAAGCAACATATTCCTCGATCCTCACGGTAGCGACCATTTGCCTATTCTTATTTCAATTAATAACGGGTCAACTCGCATGCAACCAGTTGACATTCCGTATGACCTCACACGGAATGTCGATTGGAAGTTATACGAGGAAATGATTTCAAAAGCGGTCGAGTCGATTCAACATCATCCACCACTTGAAGAATACAACCTCCTCGCGGACTTGATCCTCGACGCCGCGTTGCAAGCCCAAACGAAGAAATATCCCGGCGTAACGATTAAAGAACGGCCTCCCACTCCGTGGTGGGACCAAGAGTGCTCCGATGTCTACACGCAAAGATCCGTCGCGTTTTTGGCCTACCAGAAGGGAGGTATACCTGGCGACTATTTAAGGTATTCGGAGCTTGATACCAAGCTTAAAAGCTTGGCTAAAGCAAAGAAACGCGGATATTGGCGTCGGTTCGTGAACGAGACGTCGAGGGAGACATCGATGAGCACTCTTTGGAACACAGCCCAAAGAATGCGGAATCGCGTAACGGTCAACGAAAGCGAGGAGTCTTCAAGTAGGTGGATATTTGATTTTGCCAGGAAAGTATGTCCGGACTCTGTTCCTGAGCAAAATATTGTTCGCGATGCGTCTCCGGGCAACGACGCAATAGAATCACCTTTTACGATGGCAGAATTTTCAGTTGCCCTCCTGTCCTGTAACAATAACGCGCCTGGGTTAGATAGAATCAAATCAACTTGTTGAAGAATCTACCCGGCAATACCAAGAGGCGCTTGTTGAACTTGTTCAATGAGTTCCTGGAGCAAAACATTGTACCGCAGGATTGGAGGCAAGTGAAGGTGATCGCCATCCAAAAACCAGGGAAACCAGCTTCTGATCACAACTCTTATAGGCCGATTGCAATGCTATCCTGTATCCGGATATTGATGGAAAAAATGATACTCCGTCGTTTAGACCATTGGGTCGAATCAAATGGCCTACTATCGAATACTCAATTTGGCTTCCGCCGTGCCAAAGGGACGAATGATTGTCTTGCGCTGCTTTCAACAGATATTCAGCTGGCGTATGCTCGCAAAGAAAAAATGGCGTCTGCGTTCTTGGACATTAAGGGGGCTTTTGATTCCGTTTCTATTGACATTCTTTCTGGTAAACTTCACCGACAAGGATTTTCTCCAATTTTAAACAATTTTTTGCACAATTTGCTGTCCGAAAAGCACATGCATTTTACGCACGGCGATTTGGCAACTTTTCGCATTAGCTACATGGGGCTTCCCCAGGGCTCATGTTCAAGCCCCCTTCTTTACAACTTTTATGTGAATGACATCGACGAATGTCTGGCAAATTCATGCACGATAGGACAACTTGCAGACGACAGTGTAATCTCTGTTACAGGAGCCAAAGCTGCCGATTTGCAAGGACCATTGCAAGATACCTTGGACAATTTGTCTGCTTGGGCTTTACAGCTAGGTATCGAATTCTCTCCGGAGAAGACTGAGATAGTAGTTTTTTCTAGGAAGCATGAACCTGCTCAGCTTCAAACACAGTTAATGGGTAAAACGATTTCTCAGGTTTTGGTACACAAATATCTTGATATCTGGTTCGACTCTAAAGGCACCTGGGGTTGTCACGTGAGGTATCTGATGAAAAAATGTCAACAAAGAGTGAATTTTCTTCGTACAATAACCGGACAATGGTGGGGAGCCCATCCAGGAGACCTTATAAGGCTTTACCAAACAACGATATTGTCTGTTATTGAATACGGGTGTTTCTGCTTCCGCTCCGCAGCAAACACACATCTGATCAAACTGGAGCGAATACAATATCGCTATTTGCGTATCGCCTTAGGTTGCATGCAGTCGACCCATACGATGAGTTTGGAGGTCTTAGCTGGAGTACTACCATTGAAAAACCGCTTCTGGAGCCTGTCTTCTCGTATTCTTATCAAATGTGAGGTCTTGAACCGTCCCGTGATTGAAAATTTTGAAAGGTTAATCGAACTTAATTCTCAAACCCGTTTTATGACATTGTATTTCCATCACATGTCCCAAAATATTAACCCTTCTTCGAATATTCCAATTCGTGTCGACTTATCAAATACTTCTGATTCTACTGTGTTTATCGATACATCCATGATAGAAGAAACTTGTGGAATCCCGGATCATTTACGCGTGCAGCAGATCCCCAAAATTTTTTCCAATAAATATCGAAACATCAACTGCAACAATATGTTCTACACTGACGGATCACTTCTTGATGGGTCCACTGGCTTCGGTATCTTCAATAACAATTTAACCGTCTCCCATTAACTCGATAATCCTGCTTCTGTTTACGTCGCAGAATTAGCTGCAATTAAGTACACCCTAGGGATTATCGAAAAAATGCCCAAGGACCATTATTTCATCTTTACGGACAGTCTCAGTTCCATTGAGGCTCTCCGATCGATGAAAGATGTTAAGCACTCTCCGTATTTCCTGGGGAAAATACGGGAACATCTGAGTGCTTTATCCGAAAAATCGTTTCAGATTACCTCAGCGTGGGTCCTTCTCACTGCTCGATACCGGGCAATGAGAAAGCGGACTCTTTGGCTAAGGTGGGCGCAACAAACGGTGATATTTATGAAAGACCAATTGCCTTTAATGAATTTTTCGCACTTGTACGTCAGAATACGATCATCAGTTGGCAAAATTCTTGGACCAGAAGGGAACTGGGAAGGTGGTTACATTCCATAATCCCCAAGGTGTCGGCGAACCCGTGGTTCAAGGGGTTGGATTTCGGGGGGGTCGGGATTTCATTTGCGTGATGTCCCGGCTTATGTCCAATCACTATAGATTTGACGCGCATCTCCGTCGTGTTGGGCTCGGGGAAAGTGGTATCTGTGCCTGTGGTGAGGGTTATCACGACATAGAGCATGTGGTTTGGTCATGCCCTGTACACCGTGACGCCAGGTCTAAATTAATAGCTTCCCTGCAGGCCGAAAGTAGGCAGCCGGCTGTTCCTGTTCGTGATGTCTTGGCGAGCCGTTACCTATCCTACATGTCCCTTATATACGTTTTTCTGAAATCCATCCACGCCCCAGTTTAATCCTATTCTCTTCCGCCTACATCCAACCAAACGACAAGAACACGTTAAGACCCCGGATCCGGAGACAGCAACTAGACCCGCACGATACTCTCAGGTCCCGAGGGAGACAACCCAATATGCCAGTCCGTAATATCTTGGCCCAGCAGCGGAACATATTCAATATGCTGCTTACCTATGGCGATGGAAAACCATCAAACAACAAATCAGTGCTTTTAATGCAAAACATTCTAGCTTTAAGTTAGATTTAGTTTCAGCTCGTAGTCGGCAGCGAGGATAAAAAATTTGCTTTTAGTTATTAAGATACTTTAGCAAGTAAGCTACCAGATATAATTGGCGCCGTTAAACATTAAATTGCATTTGTGCCGTGTCAAATAAATATAGATGAAGAAAAAAAAACCAAGCAATATACTATTGTAAAATATGACACATAAAATCATTTAACTACCTAAGACACAATTTTACCCTAAGGCTAACAAATTACAACATTCGCTTGAGTCTATTTTCAAAGGTAACACTAGATACGTTGAAGTCAAATAGGTAAAATACATTGTTGAAGACGTACATATCGCCCTGATGGGTTCGTTTTGGCCATATTCTGTACGATGAAATGGGAGACGCAGAGAGGTTCGCAATCTTAGGTTTCGATAGGGAACATTCACGTTGATTTGGGCCAAAATGTTATGAGCGTCAATTTCGCCACTTAGCAGTTTTCCCACAAATACAGCCCTGGACACGTCTCTTCTTTTCGCTATTGTGTCAATGCCAAGTAGACGGCATATGGAAAATTGTAAACCAGTTGCGACTCCAATGCATGTAAATAAAAAATGGAATCAAACCGGTGATCCTCTTACCACGCATCCTTACAGAGAATTGATAGGAATCTTGCAATATCTAGCATTGTGTTCAAGACCGCAGTCAACATTTTGAATAAATTTCAGTCTAGCGCTAATGATAACCATTGGACTGGATTGAAGCGCTTCCTTAGATAGCTTCAAGGAACTAAAAATGCAAAGCTTGTATATCATCAAAATGACGGCTTACCAACGCTACAAGGATACGCGGATGCAGACTTTGGAAATGATTCTGAAGACAGGAAATCTATTTCTGGATATGTTTTCCAAGAATTCTGAAATTTCGTTTCGTGGTCAACCAAACGACAACCAACTGTTAGTCTATCCTCAACTGAAGCAGAACTCATTTCTCTCTGTTCTACGACCAAGGAAGCAATGTGGCTTTCAAATTTGCTGTCTTAATCGGAGGTGAAGAATTTGCCATTCATAATCTATGAAGACTGAAAGAATGAAACATATCGACGGTCATAAAGAGAGGCCATCTCACATTACAGTACATTCCCGCTTAAGAGCATCTAGCAGATGCGTTGACTCAGGCTTTACCTAAAACTCAGCATCGAGAGTTATTTAATAAAACCTAAATCAATCCACCTAGCGATCAGACCAAGCCTTTCTCATTCGAACTTATTTTTTGTTAAAATAGATTTTCACGCACACTTTATTTTTTTGAAAAAAATACACTTTGATAATATTTGCTGGATTTATTATTCACTATGAATAACAAATTTGAGATAGCCAACAGTGAAACTATACCAAACATTTAAAACATAACATTCAAACACACATGAACATACATTAACACATGCAAATATCATGAATTAAATAATTTCAAATATATAACGCGAAATTTGATTTTGATCGTAGTATAATCGAAACGTGACTGTACTCATATTCAGGTTGGACTCGATTATATACATTCGATTAAATATCATTCTAGATTCGATTATTTTAACTAGATTTTTTTATATTTAAAATATGACTTTCTTTTTGCAACTTTTGAACCACGGGTACAATCATTATAATTCATTAGTTACCTCTTATCTAGCCCGTTTATCGGTTGTGTAGTTTCCGAGATAATGACGTTTCGTGGTTTTCACGTCCAATTGAAGCTGAATTCTATAGGGTTTTACGAGGCAGCTAGACCATTCATTTTACACTTATTTTGTGGAAATCGGTTCAGCCATCTTTGAGAAAAGTGAGTGAGTTTAAGCAGTGTTCACGATATGTTTTGCCTTTCTCCTAGAAAGGTATAGCAATCACTGGAAAAACCAAAGGTATAAAAGTGCTCCAAAGGGTCGTATCTCGTATATCAATCGACTTAGTTTGACGAGCTGAGCATTTTCTGTATGTGTGTGTGTATGTGTATGTGTGTGTATGTATGTGTGTATGTAACGCTCTCCCAATCTCACTCGAGTTCCTCAGAGATGGCTGGACCGATCTTCATGAAATTGGTTGCAAATGAGAGGTCTAGTTGCCCCATAAGAACCTATTGAATTTCATTGCAATAGGTTTTTAGTTTAGAGGTTATGTTTAAAAATGTGAAAATCACGAAACATCATTATCTCAAAAACTACACAACCAATTTTAACAAAATGAACGAGCTACTTAAAAAACTCTTAGATTTTGAGTTTCATGAAGATTGAACATGTGGTTCAGAAGTTATTTGAAGAAACGTGTTCTGGAGAGTGTTTAATCTCACTCATGTTTCTCAGAGATGGCTGAACCGATTTCCACAAAATCAGTGTCATTTGGAGGGTCTAATTACCCCATAAGACCCTATAGAATTTTTTTGCAATCGGACTATTACTTTGCCTGTTATGTTTAAAAATGTGAAATCCAGCTATGAAAAGAAACATATTCCGAAGACTAATTAAACTCACTCACTTTTCTCAAAGATGGCTGAACCGATTTCCACGAAATTAGTGTCAAATGAAAGGTCTAGCTGCCTCATAACACCCTATTGAATTTCAATGTAGTCGGTCTGTTACTTTGTCTGTAATGTATCAAAATATGAAAATCACGAAACTTCATTTTCTCAGAAAGTACACAACCGATTTGAACAATATTGGTATCAAATGAACGGGCTAGCTAAAGGTTTGTGGTGGTTCACCAACCCCTTGGTTCAGCCCTGTGGGATGAGTAAAGTTGGAGAAAAAGAAAACGGCTAGTATGGAAGTTAGATATATTTGCGCGTTCAGAGAGAAGAGTCTCAAATAAAGAGAACCAAATTATTTCTTGTCTTTAACTCGTGATCGCTTGGAAATTCCCATATTGGTGACCCCGATAAGTTCTTGAACAGTTACGAATATATAATAAGGCTAAGTGATAAAATATACGCATATTTTTCGGTCTGAAATAAAAATTTGAACGCCATTTTGAATTGGCTGATGCAATAATGTCGATCGAGCAAGCTGCAAATACCGCTGCGGTTTCCGTGAAACTTCCAGATTTCTGGAGAAGCGATCCAGCTATGTGGTTTGCTCAAGCCGAAGCACAGTTTGTGCTCGCTGGGGTCGTTCGAGATGATACAAAATATTACCACATCATCAGCAAAGTTGATCAGTCCGTGATCTGCCATATTACTGACCTAGTTCAAAATCCTCCAGCAGAAGACAAATATGCAAAAGTGAAAGCTCGTTTGATCAGCCGTTTCGAAATTTCCGCACAAGGAAAATTGAAAGAATTATTGAACGCGTGCGACCTCGGTGATATGCGGCCCACTCATTTACTGGCGCGTACGCAGGAGCTCGGTGCAGGTTTGAATATTAACGAAGACGTCATGAAAGTGCTTTTCCTAGAACGTATGCCGCAGAAAGTAAGGCCGGTATTGTCAATCAGTGACGGAACGCTTACTAAGTTGGCTTAAATGGCGGATAAAATGCTTGAGACAGCTGGTCCATGCGTAGCTTCTTCGTCCGTTCCTCCAGTATGTGATTATAGTAGTCTGCAAGAACAAATCATTAACTTAACGGCAGAGATTCGTCGTCTGAAAGCGCCCAGACCTCGCAGTCGTTCGTCATCTCGTTCCCGGCTCAGTTCTAAGAGTACGATTTGTTGGTACCATCGGAAGTACGGAAAAAATGCTCATCAATGTCGCGAACCCTGCACGTTTCCAAAAAATGAGTATTCGTCCATCTGCAGCGGCACAGTTGGACGGCTTTTTCGAAACGCGTCGCCTTCATATTCACGATTCCACCAGCAACTTTAGAATTTTGGTTGATACGGGATCCGACGTCTCCATTATACCTGCCACTAGCAGAGACCGATTGAAGGGATCAACATCTTTCCGACTTCATGCTGCTAACGGTACCGTCATTAAGACGTACGAATCTCGCTTCGTCACGACTAATTTAGGACTTCGACGAGGATTTTATTGGAATTTTCTCGTTGCGGATGTCAGTACTGCTATAATTGGGGCAGACTTTCTAGCATTTTTCGAGCTGATAGTTGATCTCAAAAACCGTCGGCTTATTGACAATAAAACCCATCTCAAAACAATCGGTGGCTTAGCTCCAGCTGCTATCCATGGTGTCACTACCGTTGACGCAAGTCATCCGTTTCGAGACATTCTTTTGGAGTTTCGTGAAATCACGCTACCATCAACAATGCGATTAGCTGTGAAAAAGAGAGCAGTTAAACATCACATTATGACTAAAGGCCCTCCAGTTGCTTCAAAAGCACGTCGCTTAGCTCCAGACAAATTAAATGCTGCAAAGAAGGAGTTTCAGATTATGTCTGATCTCGGAATCTGTCGATCATCAAGTAGCTGCTGGGCGAGCCCGTTACATTGCGTGCCAAAGAAAAATGGTTAATGGCGGTTTGTAGGAGACTACCGTGCCCTGAACAAAGTAACAATTCCCGACCGCTATCCAGTGCCTCATATCCATGATTTGTTAAATTCATTTCAAGGTAAAAACCTATTCACTACAATAGACTTGGAACGTGCTTACCACCAAATACCGGTGCACGACGATGATATAGCTAAAACAGCAGTAATTACTCCGTTTGGTTTGTTCGAATTCTCGACAATGCAAAACGGGCTTTGCAACGCAAGCCAAACGTTTCAACGGTATATGCACAGCATATTTGGTGATTTAGATTTCGTTGTATGTTTTATTGATGATATATGTATTGCGTCTTCAAGTGAAAAAGAGCATATGGAGCACGTACGAATTGTTTTCGAAAGGCTACGAGAAAATGGCCTTGTTATAAATGTTGAAAAATGCAAATTTGCACAACAGCAAGTCACATGCCTTGGATATTTAATTAGCGGTCGTGGAATCCTTCCTTTGCCAGATCGTGTGAAAGCAATACGCGACTTTGCTCTTCCATCTAAAGTGAAAGAACTCCGACGATTCCTAGCATTAGTGAATGGTTACAAACGCTTTATACCGCAAGCAACCGACCAGCAAGCTGCACTTCGTGATTTGATCCCCGGGAATAAGAAAAATGATAACCGTGTGATATATTGGAATGATCGAGCGAAAGAAGCATTTGATAGTTGTAAATATTCAATTTCCGATGCAACTTTACTTCATTATCCGGTTCCTGATAAACCTCTAGGATTGATGGTAGATGCATCTAGCACAGCTGCTGGTGCTGTTCTGCAGCAGTTGGTTGGTCGCGAGTGGAAACCTCTGGGTTTTTATTCCGAAAAGTTCACATCTGGGCAGCAAAAATACTCAACGTTTGGTCGAGAATAGGCAGCTATGAAAATGTCTGTAAAATATTTTCGTCATTTGCTAGAAGGACGTCAGTTTACTATATATACTGACCACAGTCCACTTACCAATGCCTTAGCCTCGAACACTTCATCCCGCTTACCGCACGAGGAACGTCATTTGCAGTACATATCAGAGTTTACAAATGATATTCGACACATCAGCGGGAAAGACAATTCAGTGGCAGATACACTGTCTCGAGTAGAAGCATTGTCAACGAGTATGATAGATTTCAAAATCATAGCTGCAGATCAGTTGAATGACGCAGAATTGCAGACACTACTCAGATCTTCGTCCCTGAGATTCGAAAAACGAACTATTTCCCCAAGTGGAGTTTCCCTGTATTGTGATGTATCGGTAAACAATAAATGTCGACCCTACATTTCTTTGAAGCATCGCCAGCAGATACTGCAAGAGATACACGGTTTGTCGCATCCAGGAATTAGATCTACGAGACGGTTAATGACCGACCGTTTTATTTGGACTTCCATCAATAAAGACGTCAAATCGTTTGTTAAGTGTTGCGAAAAATGTCAACGTTCGAAAGTACAGCGGCACGCTACCACTCCAACAGGTAAATTTGAATTTGTTTCAAAACGCTTCGATCACATTCATATGGATCTCGTTGGCCCTCTTCCTCCTTCTAATGGTTTCCGATATTTGTTAACCATGGTAGATCGATGCACTCGTTGGCCCGAAGCAGTTCCTATTTGTGATATAACTGCTGAAACAGTAGCTCGAGCGTTTGTGTCTACATGGATTTCTCGATTCGGTGTCCCGCATAGAATCACTACAGACCAAGGACGGCAGTTTGAATCTGATTTGTTTAGAGAATTGAGCCGAACGCTGGGTGTGGATCATCTTCGAACAACCGCTTATCATCCACAGTCAAACGGTATGGTGGAGCGCTTCCACCGAACACTTAAAGCAGCTTTGATGTGCGTCGATGGAAAGTACTGGTCAGAACGCTTGCCGCTGGTTCTTCTTGGAATACGAACAGCCTTGAAGATTGATCTCAATTGCTCTACGGCGGAATTAGTATATGGACAGCAACTCCGTATTCCTGGGGAGTTTTTCGATTCTCCACAAGTACTGACAGACAGAAGCAATCTAGTCAGAGACCTTCATCGCATATTCGATAATTTGAAGCCAATAGCAACTGAGCATCATGCTACATCGAAAGTGTTCGTTCATCGAGAACTAAAAGATTGTCGTTATGTGTTTTTGCGCATTGACATGGTAAAAAAACCACTCCAGCAGCCATATCAAGGACCATACGAGGTGGTAAAACGTGATGAAAAAATCTTCGATTTGATCATAAATAGCAAACAGCAACGTGTATCAATCGACCGCATCAAACCTGCGTTCCTCCTGAAAGAAGACCAACCGATGAATCATAATAAAACAAAATTTACACCTTCTGGTCATCGAATAAGATTCCTGGTGTAACTGGAGGGGGGTACTGTGGTGGTTCACCAACCCCTTGATTCAGCCCTGTGGGATGTGTAGAGTTGGAGAAAAAGAAAACGGCTAGTATGGAAGTTAGATATATTTGCGCGTTCAGAGAGAAGAGTCTCAAATAAAGAGAACCAAATTATTTCTTGTCTTTAACTCGTGATCGCTTGGAAATTCCCATAGGTTAATTGATGAATTTTATAGTGATTAAACACGTGGTTCAATAATTGTGAATAGAAACATGTTCCGGTGACTTTTCAAATTCACTCGTTTTCCCGAAATTCCAACCGTTATGTATTGAATTATAAAAACAACGAAAGTCTATTATCTCAAAGATCACACGACTTATTTGAACATATCTAGTGTCATTTGAAAGGGTTGTCTCTCAAACTCACAAGTAAGAAATTTCATAGCAATTTGATATGTGGTTCAAAAGTTATGAAAAGAAACGAAATTCAAAGACTATTTAAAACTATAGCTGCTTTGATCAAAACATATGGCCTCAACAAAATTAAAATTTGGTATTGGTATTCGTACGTTCTCGGTAATGCTCGTAATTGAAGTGTACGAATTCAAAGTCATTTCTTTTATTTCGCTATTTCTTCAGCACGAATATTTTACTCCTAATTAATATTTTTTTTTAACTTTTTGCCTTTCTCCTAGAAAGGTATAGCAATCACGTGCAAAACCGAAGATATGAAAGTGCTCCAAAGGGCCGAATTGCATATATCACTCGACTCAGTTCGACGAGCTGAGCATTTTCTGTATGTATGTTTGTGTGTGTGTGTGTGTGTGTGTGTGTGTGTGTGTGTGTGTGTGTGTGTGTGTGTGTGTATGTGCAGATTTTTATTTTCACTCACTTTTCTCAGAAATGGCTGGACCAATTTTCATGAAATTAATTGCAAATGAAAGGTCTTGTTGTCCCATAAGACCGTATCAAATTTCATTGTAATCGGATTTTTAGTTTAGAGGTTATGTATCAAAATGTAAAAATCATTAAACATCATTATCTCGAAAACTTCACAACCGATTTGAACAAAATTTATTTCAAATGAACGGGCTACCTGAAAAACCCTTAACTTTCGAATTTTATATAGATTGAACATATGGTTCAAAAGTTATGGAAAGAAACGTGCTCTGAAGACTGTTTAATCTCACTCATGTTTCTCAGAGATGGCTGTACCGATTTTCATAAAATTAGTGTCAAACGGAAGGTCTAGTTGCCCCATAAGACCCTATTGATTTGTTTTGCAATCGGACTATTACTTTGCCTGTTATGTTTAAAAATGTGAAAGCCAGCTAAGAAAAGGAACATTTTCCGAAGACTACTTGGACTCACTCACTTTTCTCAGAGATGGCCAACCCGATTTCCACAAAATTAGTGTCAATTAATAAGTCTAGATGCCTCATAACACCCTATTGAGTTTTTCTGTAATCGGACTGTAACTTCGTCTGTAATGTACCGAAATGTGAAAATCACGAAACTTCATAATCTCAGAAACCACACAACCGACTTGATCAATATTATTATCTGACGAGCGGGCTAGTTAAGGGTTAACTGATGAATTATGATTGAACACTTGGTTTTAGAGTTTGGCTGCCCTATACGTTCCCATTTCATTTGATTATAATCGAAATTAAGCCACCGTTATGTATTAAATTGTTAATAAAACAACGAAAGTCTATTATCTCAAATATTTCATGAGTTATTTGAACATAACTAGTGTCATACGAACGAGTCATCTCTCAAACTTACAAATAACAAACTTCATAACAATTTGATATGTGGCTCAAAAGTTATGGAAAGAAAAGAAATTCGAAGACTATTTAAAACTATACTTGCTTTGATCGATATATGTGGCCTCAACATAATCTAAATGTGGTACCGTACTATTTGAACGTTCCGAATTCATTGATTCGTTGCGATGTGTTTAAAGTCTGCAAATGCACGACGAATCGGCCATAGGATATGATCAAAGTCCAAAGACAAATCGTTTGCAATGATTGGTTTTATCGAAATAACAACATCCTCGACTTTTGGCTTCTGTACATCGCCTTAATTCTGAATATATTCATATTGAGTGGTATTCGGTCATTTTCAGCAGATTTTCTGGCATCAATGTTCGGTTTCTATGCATCATCTCGATTACGGAAATATTCATATTGAGTATTATTCGGTCATTTTCAACTGTTTCCTAGAGATTGCCATTTAGCAATATAAAATGGTGCCTGAGGTCAATTGTTAGCTCATTGCATCATTCTACTTCCAAAGATACTCATATTGGATAGTATTTGGTTATGTTAGGTTGTTTTTCACAAACCGGAAGTCGCCATCTTGGATTTTAAAATGGTATTTAAGATAATCTCTGGCCTATGCGGGTCATTCTGGTTGAAAAAATACCCATATTGGGTGTTATGCGATCATTTTCGGCTGTTTCCCAGGAACCGCCAACTTAGAATCCAAAATGGGGTCTGTAGTCGATTTCAGCTGCTGTGTATCATTCTAGATCCGGAGATACTCATGTTAGACGGAAATCGGCCATTTTTGGCTGTTTTCCAGAAACCATAAGTTGCCATCCTACAATTCATAATGGTGTCTGAGGTAAATTATTAGCTTCTTGCAACATTCTGGCTCTGGAGATACTCATATTGGGTGGTATTTGGTCACTTTGGGCTGTTTTCCTGAAACCCAAAGTCGTCATTTTGGACTTTAAAATTTCCTGTGAAATCAATTTCTGTCATCTGGGCGTAATTCTGATTCCGAAAACATTCATAATGAATGCTACCTGGTCATTTCCGGCTGTATGCTAGACACCGGAAGTCACCATCTTAAAATTCAAGATTGTGTCTGTGATCAATTTTTAGCTTCTGTGCATCTTTTTGGTTCCAGAGATACTCAAATTTAATGGGAATCGTTCGTTTCAGGCTACCAGGGCTCCAGAAACCGGAAGTTGCCATCTTACAATTCAAAATGTTGTCTGAAGTCGATTTGTGGCTCCAGTACATCATTACGATTCCGGAAATACCCATATTGGGTGGTATTTGGTCGTTTGCCGCTGTTCTTCCGAATCCGGAAGTCACCATTTTGGATTTCATAATGGCATTTGGAGACAATTTCTGGATTTTGAACGTCATACTGGTTAAAGAAACACTCATATTGGGTGGTATTTGGTCATTTTCAGCTGTTTTTCAGAAACCGGAAGTCGCCATCTTAGAATTCAAAATGGTATCTGTGGCCGATTTTAGCTCCTGTGTATCATTCTAGATCCGGACATTATTATATTGGGTGGATAACGGCCATTTTTGTCTGTTTTCCAGAAACCGGAAGTTGCCATCTTACAATTCGAAATGTTGCTTGAGGTCGATTATGGAACATATTTGTTACCACTAAAAACATTCACCTGCCAAATATGGTTCCATTTAGTTGATTAGTTCGCGAGATGTGCAGAAATTTGTGTTTCATTTGTATGGAACCCTTCTATTCCAGAAAAGGGAGAGGAGTCGCACCATTATGGACATATTTGTTACACCTAAAAACATTGACATTCTAAATTAGGTTCCATTTACTCGGTTAGTTCTCGAGATGTGCAAAAAATATGTGTTGCATTTGTATGGCAATCGGGTTATAGAATGGAGCATAGGCTGGCAGAAACACCAAAAGAAGGAGGGGTGTCAATACATTATGGATCCTGTGTATCATTCTAGATCCGGACATTATTATATTGGGTGGATAACGGCCATTTTTGTCTGTTTTCCAGAAACCGGAAGTTGCCATCTTACAATCCGAAATGTTGCTTGAGGTCGATTATGGAACATATTTGTTACCACTAAAAACATTCACCTGCCAAATATGGTTTCATTTAGTTGATAAGTTCGCGAGATGTGCAGAAATTTGTGTTTCATTTGTATGGAACCCTTCTATTCCAGAAAAGGGAGAGGAGTCGCACCATTATGGACATATTTGTTACACCTGAAAACATTCACATTCTAAAATTGGTTCCATTTACTCGGTTAGTTCTCGAGATGTGCAAAAAATATGTGTTGCATTTGTATGGCAATCGGGTTATAGATTGGAGCATAGGCTGGCAGAAACACCAAAAGAAGGAGGGGTGTCAATACATTATGGACATATATTTTACCACTAAAAACATTTACCTGCCAAATTTGGTTCCATTTAGTTGATTAGTTCTCGAGATGTGCAGAAATTTGTGTTTCATTTGTATGGAATCCCTCCTTTCAGAAAAGGGAGGGACGTACAACTATTTTAGACATATTTGTTACCCCTTAAAACATCCACATGCCGAATTCGGTTTCGTTTGCTTGGTTTGTTCTTGATTTGCGCAGAAATTTAGGTTTCATTTGTATGGGACCCCACCCTTCCAGAAGAGGGTGGGGTCTCAAACTATCATATATTCAATATTTTAGAACCTAATGAGTGAAAATACATTTATTGGATTGAAGCGTTCTTGTGAATTTATTTTTACAAATAAAGGTTTGAATGAGAAAGGCTGGGTCTGACCGCTAGGTGGATTAAGTTATAAACAATCGAAGTCGATTTTTTTTTGTCGAAACAGATTTTGTGACTTTCTCCTAGAAAGGTATAGCAATCACTTGCAAAACCGAAGATATAAAAGTGCTCCAAAGGGCCGAATGGCATATATCACTCGACTCAGTTCGATGAGCTGAGCATTTTCTGTGTGTGTGTGTGTGTGTGTATGTGTGTGTGTATGTATGTGTGTGTATGTGCAGATTTTTATTCTCACTCACTTTTCTCAGAGATGGCTGAACCGATTTTCATGAAATTAATTGCAAATGAAAGGTCTTGTTGTCCCATAAGACCCTATTAAATTTTATTGTAATTTGATTTTTAGTTTAGAGGTTCTGTATCAAAATGTAAAAATCATGAAACATCATTATCTCTGAATCCACTCAACCGATTTGAACCAAATTGGCTTTAAATGAACGGATTACCTGAAAAAACTATAAATTTTGAATTTTATAAAGATTGAATTTGTGGTTCAGCCTTTCTCATTCAAACTTTTATGTGTTTCAATAAATTTAGATGAACGCTTCAATCCAATAAATGTATATTCACTCTTAAGGTTTCAAAATATTGATGTTGTAATCTATACATATAAAAATGCAGTCCGGTCTGTCTGTCTGTCTGATCCATATAGGCTCGGAAACTACCAAACCGATCGACGTGAAAATTTGTATGTAGGGGTTTTTGGTGCCGATAAAGGTTCCTATGATAGTTTGAAACCCCTCCTTCTTCTGGAAGGGAGGGGTCCCATACAAATGAAACATAAATTTCTGCACAACTCAAGAACAAACCAATTGAAACCGAATTTGGCATGTGGATGTTTTAAGGGGTAACAAATATGTCCATAATGGTTCGACACCCCTCTCTTTTCTAGAAGGAAGGGGTTCCATACAAATGAAACACAAATTTCTGCACATCTCGAGAGCTAACCAACTAAATGGAACCAAATTTGGCAGGTGAATGTTTTAGTGGTAACAAATTTGTTCCATAATCGACCTCAGGCAACATTTTGGATTGTAAGATGGCAACTTCCGGTTTCTGGAAAACAACCAAAATGGCTGATTTCCACCAAATATAATAGTATCCGGATCTAGAATGATACTCAGGAGCTAAAATCGATCGGAATTGTCTTCAAATGTCACTATGAAATCCAAAATGGCGACTTCCGGTTTGGGAATAACAGTGGCAAACGAGCAAATACCACCCAATATGGGTATTTCCGGAACCGTAATGATGCACTGGAGCCACAAATCGACTTCAGACAACATTTTGAATTGTAAGATGGCAACTTCCGGTTTCTGGAAAACGGTCTGAAATGGACGATTCCCATTAAATATGAGTATCTCCGGAACCAGAAAGATGGACAGAAGATAAAATTGGCTGATTTCCGTCTAACATGAATATCTCCGGATAAAATGATACACAGCAGCTGAAATCGACCACAGACCCCTTTTTGGATTCTAGGTTGACGACTTCCGGTTTCTGGGAAACAGCCGAAAATGATCGAATAACACCCAAAATGGGTTTTTTTTAAACCAGAATGACGCTCAGATGCCAGAAATTATCTTAAATACCATTTTGAAATCCAAAACGGCGACTACCGATTTGGGAAAAACAGCCTAAAATAAACAATATGAGTATCTCTGGAACCAGAATGATGCATGTAACTAACAATTGACCCCAGGCACCGTTTTAAATTGCTAAATTGCAACTTCTAGGAAACAGTAGAAAATGACCGAACAATGCTCAATATGGATATTTCCGTAATAGAGATGATGCATAGAAACCAAACTTTGACCTTGGACACCATTTTGAATTTAAAGACGACCACTTTTATTTTCTGTAAAACAACCAAAATAACTAAATACCTCCCAATATGAGTATTTCCGTTGTTAGATTGATGCCAAAAAATCTGTTGAAAATGACCGAATACCACCCAATATGAATATATTCAGAATTAAGGCGATGTACAGAAGCCAAAAGTCGGTGGTGTTGTCATTTCGATAAAACTAATCATTTCGAACGATTTGTTATCTGACTCTGATCATATCTTATGGCCGTTTCGTCGTGCATTTGCAGATTTTTAACACATCGCAAGGAATCAATGAATTTGAAACGTTCAAATAGTACGATACCATATTTCAATTATGTTGAGGCCACATACATCGATCAAAGCAGGTATATTTTTAAATAGTCTTTGAATTTCTTTTCATTCCATAACTTTTGAGCCACATATCAAATTGTTATGAAGTTTGTTATTTGTAAGTTTGAGAGATGACTCGTTCGTATGACACTAGTTATGTTCAAATAAGTCATGTAACCTTTGAGATAATAGACTTTCGTTGTTTTATTAACAATATAATACATAACTGTTGCTTAAGTTCGATTATAATCAAATAAAATGGGAATGTATAGCGCAGCCAAAATTTGCAACCACGTGTTCAATCATAATTCAGGAAACCCTTAACTGGCCCGCCCATCTGATAATAATATTGATCAAATCGATTTTGTAGTTTCTGAGATAATGAAGTTTCGTGATTTTCACATTACGTTACATTGCAGACGAAGTTACAGTCCGATTACAGTAAAATTCAATAGGGTGTTATGAGGCATCTAGACTTTTTATTTGACACTAATTTTGTGGAAATCGGGTCAGCCATCTCTGAGAAAAGTGAGTGAGTTCAAGTAGTTTTCGGAATATCTTCCTTTTCATATCTGGCTTTCACATTTTTGAACATAACAGAAAAAGCACTGGTCCGATTGCAAAACAAATCTATAGGGTCTTATGGGGCAACTAGACCATCCATTTGACACTGATTTTATGAAAATCGGTCCAGCCATCTCTGAGAAACATTAGTGAGATTAAACAGTCTTCAGAACACGTTTCTTTTCATAACTTTTGAACCACAAGTTCAATCTTTATTAAATTCAAAAGTTAAGGGTTTTTCGGGAAGCCCGTTAATTTGAAATCAATTTTCTTCAAATCGGTTGAGTGGATTCAGAGATAAAGATGTTTCATGATTTTTACATTTTGATACAGAACCTCTAAACCAAAAATCCGATTACAATAAAATTTATTAGGGTCTTATGAGACAACAAGACCTTTCATTTGCAATTAATTGCATGAAAATCGGTTCAGCCATTTTTGAGGAAAGTGAGAAAGAATAAAAATCTGCACATACACACCCACACACACATTCACACACACATACATAGAGAAAATGCTCAGCTCGTCGTGTTGAGTCGAGTGATATATGCCATTCGGCCCTTTGGAACACTTTTATACTTTCGGTTTTGCAAGTATTTGCTATACCTTTCTAGAAGAAAGGCAAAACGTGTTCTGAAGACTGTTCAATCTCACTCATGTTTCTCAGAGATGGCTGGACCGATTCTCATCAAATCAGTGTCAAATGGAAGGTCTAGTTGTCCCATTAGACCCTAATGATTTGTTTTGCAATCGGACTATTACTTTGCCTGTTATGTTCAAATATGTGAAATCCAGCTATGCAAAGGAACATATTCCGAAGACTACTTGAGCTCACTCACTTTTCTCAGAGATGGCTGACCTGATTTCCACAAAATCAGTGTCAAATGATAAGTCTAGCTACCTCATAACACCCTATTGAATTTTACTGTAATCGAACTGTTACTTCGTCTGTAATGTACCGAAATGTGAAAATCATAATACTTCATTATCTTATAAACTCCTAAGCGCGAGCGCTATGGAGTCCCAACTGGCGCTATTGAAGGCATTCTTTACGTCAAACGTGACGATTGCGCAATAGCGTATGCCCCTTCTCTTACGCTGGAGTGCTACCTCTGCCGTCTTGGTGACAGAGAGAATAGCGTCCAGCGGGGATCTACCTTTCCGGAAGCCGAACTGGTTACTTGCCAGACCGTTTACACCCTCTGTGTACTTCACCAGTCTGTTGAGGATAATCCTCTCAAGCACCTTGCCCGTAGTGTCCAGCAGACAGATAGGTCTGTATGCCGATAGGTCCCCTGGCGTTTTCCCAGCCTTCGGCAACAGCACCAATCTCTGTCGCTTCCACCTGTCCGGAAAGAGGCAGTCATCCAGGCTCTTCTGCATGACTGCTCGAAATAGATCGGGGGCCACTTTCATGGCCGTCCTGATGGCCAAGTTCGGGATTCCATCCGGTCCCGGTGCCTTGCTCACCTTTAGGGAGTTGGCGATCACGATGAGTTCCTCATTCGTAGCCCTTACCTCCTCCACAACCTCGGCATGGCTGCCATCTCTCACGGATTGGATGCTCGGCAGGTTGGCCGACCATCCCTGGTCTGTGTCTGAGATACTGGAACGTCGGACGTGAGACTCAGCAACCGGAGGCCAAGGATTTGGCTCGTGTCGTGGAAAGAGTCCCTCGATGATACGCTCCAGCATCGCTGGTGATCGCTCTGCAGGCGCCAACACGCCTTTGGTCTCCGCCATTACGACTCTGTAGGCGTTGCCCCACGGATTCGTATTGGCACTCGCGCATAGCCTATCGAAGCAGGCTCTTTTGCTCGCCTTTATCGCACTTTTAAGCGCTGATCTTGCAGATCCGAATACTACACGGCGCTCTACCCTCTTTGCATCGGTACGTGCACGTTGCAACATCCGTCTTGCACGAAGGCACACGCTACGGAGGTCCGCTATCGCGTCGGTCCACCAGTATACCGGTGACTTACCATTCCTAGGTTGGCGGGTCCTAGGCATGGTGGCGTCGCACGCCCGCGATAATGTGGCAACTAATTGGTCAGCACTCGGGCGGAGCCAACTGCCCCCCTCGCGCTCTCTTCTCATTGCTTCTGCAAATACCTCGGCATCGAAATGCGATGTCTTCCACCCGCGGACGGTCGGAGTATTGGCTCTACCCGTCGCCTGCCGCCTCACGCTTTGGACTACGCTATAGCAGACCGACTGGTGGTCACTATAGGTGTAGCCATCGTCTACCCTCCAGTTCACGATCAGTCCTGGGCTGGAGAACGTCGATCGACTCCACACCATTTCTGCTGAATGTACACTTGGTTCCAACGTTGGCCAGATCTAGGTTGAGCTTTGCCAAAGCTTCCAACAAGATCTGACCCCTCCGGTTTGTGCGGTGGCTTCCCCACTCAACATCCCAAGCGTTGAAGTCGCCCGCCACTACTAAGGGTGTTAGGCCCGTCAACTCCATAGATAACAAATCGACCATCTGGGTGAACCTTTCGATAGACCAACGCGGCGGAGCATAACAACTGCAGTAGAACACTCCGTCCACCTTGGCAACCGCGTATCCTTCATTTGAGGTTGACACAACCGAAGCATGTAGAGAGCCTGCTTCAGGTACTTCGTCGTGTTGGTGCGACTTTTCGCAAACTCGAATATGGCATCGAGCTGCTCCGACAGCGCTACTACCTTCGGTAGCGTGTCTCGCTGTCTTCCGACCGCCTTTATCAACAGTGGACCAGCCACTGCGATGTCTTGCGTCGATCCGGTAGGCGTACTGCCTTTGCCGTCTTCGCAGGCGTCTTTTACTGCATCCATCTCCGCCTTTCTCGGCGGAGACCTCTGGATGCCTCCTCGTGCAAACGGGTTTTTCAACCCATCTGCGCCCATTTGTTGATTATTTTGAGTTGAATCCATTTTTGTTTAGTGGGTCCCCCTTCCAGCCGCTATCCTTATCCATACTGGAGTGGTCGCCTATCTGGTCCCATGGTAGTCTATGCCGAAGCAGTGAGGCCATGGCTAGGGGCGGCTGCCATAGCGCCTTATGAGCAACTATGACACCCCCGACCGGCGCAAGTCAGGAAAGGACATCTGATCCCACTTCTGCCCGGTTCCCACCGGGCAATGAATTTGGAACGTACTGGAAGGCCTGCCAGGTTTTACGGGACGGAGACCCCTGCACCGGTTGTTGTTTCGCCGTTTCAAGCCGTTGTCACACGACCTTACTAAGGGAGCTCGGCACAGGTGCCAGCCCAGAATCGCAGTACGAAAACAAAATCCGACTCTTATCATATGACGTTGCGACCAGTTGCCGTAATTGGGAACTTACTGGCATCAATCCCAATGGGCGAATTAGTGCATTTGAGTGGTGGGAGCGGCACTATTCGCTCCGTCAGAGCTGCTTCCGGATAATGTGGCTTTTGCGAGAATTCGGCGGCCCAATGCCTGAGTCTCACCACAACCTAGGCTAGCTCTCGCTGATGGTCCGGGACTTGCAGTTGCTTGCAGTGAGCACTTCCGTGGCCTACGGTAATCACCAAATTCATTGCAATACACTGCATTGCAACTCACTTCAAAAATATTTCACATCTTATACGTCTATCATCACTTTAAGTACTTTAATATTCTGAGAACGCACAGAACGGAAATACTTATATTGGATTGAATTTTGTGGTTTTGGGCTGTTTTACAGAAACTGGAAGTCGCCATTTCGGATATCAAAACGACGTACGGAGTTACACTTTCGGAAGAATTGAAATAGTTGGCCAAATACCACTTCAGGTTATTTTCCTGAAACCAGGAGTCGCCATCTTGGAAAATGTTGTGTGGGGTCATCCCAGTTCCGAATATACCCAATTCGGGTGATGTCCGGGTATTCGATAATCGTTCACAGTTAAACCTCTTTTAATATAACTTTAGAAAGAAATAAATCGAAGTATTAAGAATTGAGCATCACCATTCATGCTTAGTTCTCCTCTATAACGATATCTAAAAAGATGATTTGTGAATTTTTATAACGAAAATGTTTGTCGGTGTCCAAAGAAACACGCCTGAGAAGAAGTTAATGCTTTAATCCACAGAACTACGTAGAAATTTAAAAAAAATTAATGCATAGGTCGCCTCCTAATCGATGTTTGAATTAATGAAATACGGCCTTTCCTCCAGCCTAATGTCCCAAGATCTAGTTCTTCTAGTTTTTTTTCATGATCGACTCGCACATAATCAAAACATGGATTTTTCTGCAAGAAAATATTTGCAGATGTTGAAGAAACAACGAACGTTTTATTGAAAAAAAAATCACATGTCATCGCTTAGAATTTTTATTTAGAGGCGAATTGAGCTTATGCTCAAAAGGTCAAAATTTTGCATGCAAAAAAAAATTCAAAAAGAGTATTTAATGTGTTTTTCTGTATGCAAAAAAATATGTTCAAACATACGTAGTTTTAAAAGTAACATCTAAACTTTTCGCAATAAGATACCTATCATTATTTCCCTGAGATAGCTCCAAACGGCCGAAACACAAACGGCCGAATCTCAAACGGCCGAATTATATCAATACTAACGAAAGGCCGAAATTTCGATCGGCCGAATCACGAGAGGCCGAATTTAATTTTAATTTGTCATTTTTTTTGTTACAGCTATTTCATAATGCATATTTTTTTAACAACATCAAAAAATGAATAAAAAATTTAAAGCTTGCATCAAATGTGTAAAATAACTAGTTTTTTCGTTGAACATTCTGTTTGCCAAAGATATCAATGCGGTTCTGCCGCATAATCGAGGGCAAGGAACCAAGGCGGCCCTAAGCCGCCGCGGTGTCCGATGGCCGAGTCGGCCGCCGACCCGCCGTCGGAAGCGGCGGCCTCTCGCATGCAAACAACTGATCTATCGGATTGCCCGGATTACTGAAGCATAGGGGCAATCTCCTAGCTTACGTCCGAACGAGCGGTAGCGAGTAAGGACAGCATGCGCCCCGGACAATCGAGTTGGCCGAAGGTCACGAGTGTGTTGCATTAAATTTTTAACAAAATCAATTTTTATTTTTTTTTTCATTCTATGAATTAATTAGGGAACAGAAACAACGAACCAGGAAACAAAATAAATATTTTCGAAACCATCTTTTTTGTATAAATTCTCATAATTTTTCGCATGGGTGGTAATACTTTATCGAATCCAATGGCCAAAATTCTCCTCAAGCATTACTTATTTTATGGACGTTTTCTTACAACATTTCAGCTCTAGATAAGTCACATTTAAAATATAGAAAAAAATTTCCTGCTATAAACCTAAAAAAACGAACCTAAAATGGTACATGATCGAGTCCATATATCATCGTGTCTATGTATAATCGAGTCTATATAAAATCGATTCTGACCTATAAACAAGTACTGTGACGTTTCGATAAAACTAAGATCAATTTCTTATTTATTACATGTAATTTTTGTGTGTATGTGTTTATATAAGTTCATATGTGTGTGAATGTAAAATTTTGAATGTTCGGTATAGTTGTGCTGTTGGCTACCAAAAATTTATTACTTAGAGTGAAAAAGAATTGCACCCGAAATTATAGAAATCGTGTAAATCTATTTTAAAAAGTAATAAATTCGAATGAAAGAGTCTGGGTTTCACCCCTAGGTGGATAATTTCGGGTTGCATTTGAATCAACATTAATTATCAATGATTTTTCGGCCTTTCGAATGATTCGGCCTTCTGTGGTTCGGCCGTTTGATAGTTTCGGCCGTTTGTTTTTTCGGCCGTTTGAAATTCGGCCGTTTGTGATTCGGCCGTTCGTGTTTCGGCCGTTTGTAGGTAAACCTATTTCCCTAATGTTGTTCCTGACCATTAACAAACATTTCAATGAAAAACTATTACACATCATAGGTTTGAATTTCGATTTAGAGGCAAATTGAGCCCAAATATTCATGATTTTGCATGTTTTACATGGTGTTATTTTTACTCAAATGTCATTCCTGAACATAAATGAACATTTTAATGAAAAAATCACAATTAATAGCTGTGAGACAAATTGAGCATTTGCATTTTTCATGTGGTTTTGTGAAAAATATTTAAATTTTAAATAATCAGATACCTATTAATTTTCCCTCAAATATCTTTCTTAAACATCAACGAACATTTTATTATAAAAAAATCACAGATCACAGCTTCGGGTTTCGATTTAGAGGCAAATTCAGCTTAAGAAGTCCTAATTTTGCATGTTTCACGTAGTTTTGTGAATAATATCTCGAGTTTTAGTAATCAGTAATTTCCCTCGAATGTCTTTCTTATACATCAACGAACATTTTAGTGAAAAACCTAAATTAATCCACCTAGCGGTCAGACCCAGCCTTTCTCATTCAAACTTTTAGTTGTAAAAATACATGAACGCTTCGATCCAATAAATGTATATTCACTCTTAAGGTTCTAAAATATTGATATTGCAATCTTCACATATAAAAATGCAGTCCGGTCTGTCTGTCTGTCTGATCCATATAGGCTCGAAAACTACCGAACCGATCGACGTGAAAATTTGTAGGTAGGAGTTTTTGGTGCCGATAAAGGTTCCTATGATAATTTGAGACCCATTCCTCTTCTGGAAGGGTGGGGTCCCATGCAAATGAAACATAATTTTCAGCACAACTCAAGATCAAACCAAGCAAATGAAACCGAATTTGGCATGTGGATGTTTCAAGAGGTAACAAATATGTCCGTAATAGTTGAACGCCCCTCCCTTTTCTGGAAAGGAGGGGTTCCATACAAATGAAACACAAATTTCTGCACATCTCGAGAACTAACCGGGTAAAGGGAACCAAATTTAGCATGTGAAGGTTTTTAGTGGTAACAAATATGTCCATGATGGTTCGATACCCCTCCATTTTCTGGAAGGGAGGGGTTCCATACAAATGAAACACAAACTTCTGCACATCTCGAGAGCTAACCAACTAAATGGAAACAAATTTTGCAGGTGAATGTTTTTAGAGGTAACAAATATGTTCCATAATCGACCTCAGGCAACATTTTGGATTGCAACTTCCGGTTTCTGGAAATCAGCCAAAAATGGCCGATTTCCACCCAATATAACAATATCCGGATCTAGAATGATACACAGGAGCTAAGTCGACCACAGATACCATTTTGATTTCTAAGATGGTGATTTCCGGTATTGGGTGTTGTTCGATCATTTTCGGCTGTTTTCCACGAACATATATTTCCAGAAGAGGGAGGGGCGTCGAACCATCATGGACATATTTGTTACCTTTAAAAACATTCAACTAGAATGACGCTCAGAGGCCAGAAATTATTTTTGAAATCCAAGATGGCGACTTTCGGTTTGTGAAAAGCAGACTAAAATAACTAAATACCATCCAATATGAGTATCTCTGGAACCAGAATGATGCAATGAGCTAATAATTGACCTCAGGCACCATTTTAAATTGCAAAATGGCAACTTTTAGAAAACAGTCAAAAATGACCGAATAATACTCAATATAGATATTTCCGTAATCGAGATGATGCATAGAAACCAAACAATGACCCTGGACACCATTTTGAATTTAAAGACGACCACTTTTAGTTTGTGGAAAACAACCAAAATAACTGAATATCTACCAGTATGGATATTTCCGGTGTCAGATTGATGTCAGAAAGTCTGCTGAAAATGACCGAATACTACCCAATATGAATAAATATACAGAATTAAGGCGATGTACAGAAGCCAAAAGTCGAGGATGTTGTCATTTCGATAAAACCAATCATTTCAAACGATTTGTTATTTGACTTTGATCATATCCTATGGCCGATACGTCGTGCATTTGCAGACTTTGAACACATCGCAAGGAATCAATGAATTTGGAACGTTCAAATAGTACGATGTCACATTTAAATTATGTTGAGGCCACATATATCGATCAAAGCAGGTATAGTTTTGAATAGTCTTTGAATTTCTTTTCTTTCCATAACTTTTGAGCCACATATCAAACTGTTATGAAGTTTGTTATATGTAAGTTCGAGAGATGACTCGTTCGTATGACACTAGTTATGTTCAAATAAGTCATGTAATCTTTGAAATAATAGACTTTCGTTGTTTTATTGACAATTTAATACATAACGGTTGCTTTAGTTCGATTATAATCAAATGAAATGGGAACGTATAGGGCAGCCAAACTTTGAAACCACGTGTTCAATCATAATTCAACAGTTAGCCCTTAACTAACCCGTAGAGATGGTCGGGTTTGATGTTTTTCAAACCCGTACCCGACCCGAACCCGATTTTTTTTTCAGTCGAAACCCGAACCCGAGCCGAACGCGAAATTGTGAAACCCGAACCCGACCCGAACCCGAGATTTCATAGATTTTATAAACGCCTTATGAGCAACTATGACACCCCCGACCGGCGCAAGTCAGGAAAGGACATCTGATCCCACTCTTGCCCGGTTCCCACCGGGCAATGAATTTGGAACGTACTGGAAGGCCTGCCAGGTTTTACGGGACGGAGACCCCTGCACCGGTTGTTGTCTCGCCGTTTCAAGCCGTTGTCACACGACCTTACTAAGGGAGCTCGGCACAGGTGCCAGCCCAGAATCGCAGTACGAAAACAAAATCCGACTCTTATCATATGACGTTGCGACCAGTTGCCGTAATTGGGAACTTACTGGCATCAATCCCAATGGGCGAATTAGTGCATTTGAGTGGTGGGAGCGGCACTATTCGCTCCGTCAGAGCTGCTTCCGGATAATGTGGCTTTTGCGAGAATTCGGCGGCCCAATGCCTGAGTCTCACCACAACCTAGGCTAGCTCTCGCTGATGGTCCGGGACTTGCAGTTGCTTGCAGTGAGCACTTCCGTGGCCTACGGTAATCGCCAAATTCAATGCAATACACTGCATTGCAACTCACTTCAAAAATATTTCACATCTTATACGTCTATCATCACTTTAAGTACTTTAATATTCTGAGACCGCACAGAACGGAAATACTTATATTGGATTGAATTTTGTGGTTTTGGGCTGTTTTACAGAAACTGGAAGTCGCCATTTCGGATATCAAAACGACGTACGGAGTTACACTTTCGGAAGAATTGAAATAGTTGGCCAAATACCACTTCAGGTTATTTTCCTGAAACCAGGAGTCGCCATCTTGGAAAATGTTGTGTGGGGTCATCCCAGTTCCGAATATACCCAATTCGGGTGATGTCCGGGTATTCGATAATCGTTCACAGTTAAACCTCTTTTAATATAACTTTAGAAAGAAATAAATCGAAGTATTAAGAATTGAGCATCACCATTCATGCTTAGTTCTCCTCTATAACGATATCTAAAAAGATGATTTGTGAATTTTTATAACGAAAATGTTTGTCGGTGTCCAAAGAAACACGCCTGAGAAGAAGTTAATGCTTTAATCCACAGAACTACGTAGAAATTTAAAAAAAATTAATGCATAGGTCGCCTCCTAATCGATGTTTGAATTAATGAAATACGGCCTTTCCTCTAGCCTAATGTCCCAAGATCTAGTTCTTCTAGTTTTTTTTCATGATCGACTCGCACATAATCAAAACATGGATTTTTCTGCAAGAAAATATTTGCAGATGTTGAAGAAACAACGAACGTTTTATTGAAAAAAAAATCACATGTCATCGCTTAGAATTTTTATTTAGAGGCGAATTGAGCTTATGCTCAAAAGGTCAAAATTTTGCATGCAAAAAAAAATTCAAAAAGAGTATTTAATGTGTTTTTCTGTATGCAAAAAAATATGTTCAAACATACGTAGTTTTAAAAGTAACATCTAAACTTTTCGCAATAAGATACCTATCATTATTTCCCTGAGATAGCTCCAAACGGCCGAAACACAAACGGCCGAATTATATCAAATCTAACGAAAGGCCGAAATTTCGATCGGCCGAATCACGAGAGGCCGAATTTAATTTTAATTTGTCATTTTTTTTGTTACAGCTATTTCATAATGCATATTTTTTAACAACATCAAAAAATGAATAAAAAATTTAAAGCTTGCATCAAATGTGTAAAATAACTAGTTTTTTCGTTGAACATTCTGTTTGCCAAAGATATCAATGCGGTTCTGCCGCATAATCGAGGGCAAGGAACCAAGGCGGCCCTAAGCCGCCGCGGTGTCCGATGGCCGAGTCGGCCGCCGACCCGCCGTCGGAAGCGGCGGCCTCTCGCATGCAAACAACTGATCTATCGGATTGCCCGGATTACTGAAGCATAGGGGCAATCTCCTAGCTTACGTCCGAACGAGCGGTAGCGAGTAAGGACAGCATGCGCCCCGGACAATCGAGTTGGCCGAAGGCCACGAGTGTGTTGCATTAAATTTTTAACAAAATCAATTTTAATTTTTTTTTTCATTCTATGAATTAATTAGGGAACAGAAACAACGAACCAGGAAACAAAATAAATATTTTCGAAACCATCTTTTTTGTATAAATTCTCATAATTTTTCGCATGGGTGGTAATACTTTATCGAATCCAATGGCCAAAATTCTCCTCAAGCATTACTTATTTTATGGACGTTTTCTTACAACATTTCAGCTCTAGATAAGTCACATTTAAAATATAGAAAAAAATTTCCTGCTATAAACCTAAAAAAACGAACCTAAAATGGTACATGATCGAGTCCATATATCATTGTGTCTATGTATAATCGAGTCTATATAAAATCGATTCTGACCTATAAATAAGTACTGTGACGTTTCGATAAAACTAAGATCAATTTCTTATTTATTACATGTAATTTTTGTGTGTATGTGTTTATATAAGTTCATATGTGTGTGAATGTAAAATTTTGAATGTTCGATATAGTTGTGCTGTTGGCTACCAAAAATTTATTACTTAGAGTGAAAAAGAATTGCACCCGAAATTATAGAAATCGTGTAAATCTATTTTAAAAAGTAATAAATTCGAATGAAAGAGTCTGGGTTTCACCCCTAGGTGGATAATTTCGGGTTGCATTTGAATCAACATTAATTATCAATGATTTTTCGGCCTTTCGAATGATTCGGCCTTCTGTGGTTCGGCCGTTTGATAGTTTCGGCCGTTTGTTTTTTCGGCCGTTTGAAATTCGGCCGTTTGTGATTCGGCCGTTCGTGTTTCGGCCGTTTGTAGGTAAACCTATTTCCCTAATGTTGTTCCTGACCATTAACAAACATTTCAATGAAAAACTTATACACATCATAGGTTTGAATTTCGATTTAGAGGCAAATTGAGCCCAAATATTCATGATTTTGCATGTTTTACATGGTGTTATTTTTACTCAAATGTCATTCCTGAACATAAATGAACATTTTAATGAAAAAATCACAATTAATAGCTGTGAGACAAATTGAGCATTGGCATTTTTCATGTGGTTTTGTGAAAAATATTTAAATTTTAAATAATCAGATACCTATTAATTTTCCCTCAAATATCTTTCTTAAACATCAACGAACATTTTATTATAAAAAAAATCACAGATCACAGCTTCGGGTTTCGATTTAGAGGCAAATTCAGCTTATGAAGTCCTAATTTTGCATGTTTCACGTAGTTTTGTGAATAATATCTCGAGTTTTAGTAATCAGTAATTTCCCTCGAATGTCTTTCTTATACATCAACGAACATTTTAGTGAAAAACCTAAATTAATCCACCTAGCGGTCAGACCCAGCCTTTCTCATTCAAACTTTTAGTTGTAAAAATACATGAACGCTTCGATCCAATAAATGTATATTCACTCTTAAGGTTCTAAAATATTGATATTGCAATCTTTACATATAAAAATGCAGTCCGGTCTGTCTGTCTGTCTGATCCATATAGGCTCGAAAACTACCGAACCGATCGACGTGAAAATTTGTAGGTAGGAGTTTTTGGTGCCGATAAAGGTTCCTATGATAATTTAAGACCCATTCCTCTTCTGGAAGGGTGGGGTCCCATGCAAATGAAACATAATTTTCAGCACAACTCAAGATCAAACCAAGCAAATGAAACCGAATTTGGCATGTGGATGTTTCAAGAGGTAACAAATATGTCCATAATAGTTGAACGCCCCTCCCTTTTCTGGAAAGGAGGGGTTCCATACAAATGAAACACAAATTTCTGCACATCTCGAGAACTAACCGGGTAAAGGGAACCAAATTTAGCATGTGAAGGTTTTTAGTGGTAACAAATATGTCCATGATGGTTCGATACCCCTCCATTTTCTGGAAGGGAGGGGTTCCATACAAATGAAACACAAACTTCTGCACATCTCGAGAGCTAACCAACTAAATGGAAACAAATTTTGCAGGTGAATGTTTTTAGAGGTAATAAATATGTTCCATAATCGACCTCAGGCAACATTTTGGATTGCAACTTCCGGTTTCTGGAAATCAGCCAAAAATGGCCGATTTCCACCCAATATAACAATATCCGGATCTAGAATGATACACAGGAGCTAAGTCGACCACAGATACCATTTTGATTTCTAAGATGGTGATTTCCGGTATTGGGTGTTGTTCGATCATTTTCGGCTGTTTTCCACGAACATATGTTTCCAGAAGAGGGAGGGGCGTCGAACCATCATGGACATATTTGTTACCTTTAAAAACATTCAACTAGAATGACGCTCAGAGGCCAGAAATTATTTTTGAAATCCAAGATGGCGACTTTCGGTTTGTGAAAAGCAGACTAAAATAACTAAATACCATCCAATATGAGTATCTCTGGAACCAGAATGATGCAATGAGCTAATAATTGACCTCAGGCACCATTTTAAATTGCAAAATGGCAACTTTTAGAAAACAGTCAAAAATGACCGAATAATACTCAATATAGATATTTCCGTAATCGAGATGATACATAGAAACCAAACAATGACCCTGGACACCATTTTGAATTTAAAGACGACCACTTTTAGTTTGTGGAAAACAACCAAAATAACTGAATATCTACCAGTATGGATATTTCCGGTGTCAGATTGATGTCAGAAAGTCTGCTGAAAATGACCGAATACTACCCAATATGAATAAATATACAGAATTAAGGCGATGTACAGAAGCCAAAAGTCGAGGATGTTGTCATTTCGATAAAACCAATCATTTCAAACGATTTGTTATTTGACTTTGATCATATCCTATGGCCGATACGTCGTGCATTTGCAGACTTTGAACACATCGCAAGGAATCAATGAATTTGGAACGTTCAAATAGTACGATATCACATTTAAATTATGTTGAGGCCACATATATCGATCAAAGCAGGTATAGTTTTGAATAGTCTTTGAATTTCTTTTCTTTCCATAACTTTTGAGCCACATATCAAACTGTTATGAAGTTTGTTATATGTAAGTTCGAGAGATGACTCGTTCGTATGACACTAGTTATGTTCAAATAAGTCATGTAATCTTTGAAATAATAGACTTTCGTTGTTTTATTGACAATTTAATACATAAAGGTTGCTTTAGTTCGATTATAATCAAATGAAATGGGAACGTATAGGGCAGCCAAACTTTGAAACCACGTGTTCAATCATAATTCAACAGTTAGCCCTTAACTAACCCGTAGAGATGGTCGGGTTTGATGTTTTTCAAACCCGTACCCGACCCGAACCCGATTTTTTTTTCAGTCGAAACCCGAACCCGAGCCGAACGCGAAATTGTGAAACCCGAACCCGACCCGAACCCGAGATTTCATAGATTTTATAAACGGGTTTCGGGTTTTCATACCCAAACTCGACCTTAACCCGACATTTTCAAACCCGAACCCGACCCGTTCCCGAATATAATTTTTTTTCTCAAAACCCGAACCCGACCCGCACCCGACACTTTCAAAAATTTTCAAACTCGAACCCGACCCGAACCCGTCGGGTACCATTTCTACTAACCCGTTCATCTGATAATAATATTGATCATATCGGTTGTGTAGTTTCTGCGATAGTACAGTTTAGTGATTTTCACATTTCGGTACATTACAGACGAAGTTACAGTTCGATTACAGTAAAATTCAATAGGGTGTTCTGAGGCAGCTAGACTTATCAATCGACACTAATTTTGTTGAAATCAGATTGGCCATCTCTGAGAAAAATAAGTGAGTCCAAGTAATCGTCGGAGTATGTTCCTTTTCATAGCTGGATTTCACATTTTTAAACATAACAGGCTAAGTAATAGTCCGAATGCAAAACAAATCAATAGGGTTTTATGGGGCAACTTCCATTTGACACTAATTTTATGAAAATCGGTCCAACCATCTCTGAGAAACATGAGTGAGATTAAACAGTCTTCAGAACACGTTTCTTTTCATAACTTTTGAACCACAAGTTCAATCTTTATGAAATTCAAAATTTAAGGGTATTTTGGTTAGCCCGTTAATTTGAAATCAATTTTGTTAAAATCGGTTCAGTAGTTTTTCAAATAATGATGTTTCTTGATTTTTACGTTTTAATACACAACCTGTAAACTATAAATCCGATAACAATGAAATTTGATAGGGTCTTATGGGGCAACAAGACCTTTCATTTGCAATCAATTTCATGAAAATCGGCCCAGCCATCTCTGAGAAAAGTGAGTGAGAATAAAAATCTGCACATACACACACATACACACACACACACACACACACATACACACACATGCATGCAGAAAATGCTCAGCTCGTCGAGCTGAGTCGAGTGATATATGCCATTCGGCCCTTTGGAGCACTTTTATACTTTCGGTTTTGCAAGTGATTGCTATACCTTTCTAGAAGAAAGGCAAAAAGAATCACATGTCATCGCTTTGAATCTTGATTCGGAGACGAATTAAGTATAAAAAGTCATAATTTTGCATGTTGCACGCAGTATTGTGAATAATATCTCAAGGTTTAGTGATCGGATACTAAATATTTTTCCTTAAATGTCTTTCCTGAACATTAACAAACATTTTAATGTACAAACAATCATATGTCATCGCTCTGATTTTTGATTTGATTTTGATTGAAATTCAGCACAAAAAGTCATAATTTTGCATGTTTTACGTAGTTTTGAGAATAAATATTTCAAGTTTTGGTAACCAGATACTAATAATTTTTCCTCAAATGTCTTTAATGAACATTAACAAACATTTGAATTAAAAAACAACCTAAATTTATCCACCTAGTGGTCAGACTCAGCCTTTCTCATTCAAACATTTTATTTGTAAAAATAGATTTACATGAATGCCTAAATCCAATAAAGGTATATTCACTCTTTGGGTTCCAAAATATTGATGTTGTAATTAAAGTATAAAATATGAAATTTGACGTAATGTTAGTGCTTAAGAAATAGCGAAATAAAAGAAATGACTCTTAATTTCGAACAATTTAATCACGAGTGACACCGGGAACATTCAAATAGTACGATACCACATTTAAATCATGTTGAGGCCATATATATTGATCAAAGCAGGAATAGTGTCGAATAGTCTTTGAATTTTTTTCTCTCCATAATTTTGAACAGCATATCGAATTGTTATGAAGTTTGTTATTTGTAAGTTTGAGAGATGACTCGTTTGTATGACACTAGTTATGTTCAAATAAGTCGTGTAATACTTGAGATAATAGTCTTTCGTTGTTTTAACAATTTAATACATAACGGTTGCTTAAGTTTGATAACAATCAAATGAAAAGGGAACGTATAGGACAGACAAACTTTAAAACCACGTGTTCAATCAGACCTCATCAGTTAACCCTTAACTAGCCCGCTCATCTGATAATATTATTGATCAATTCGGTTGTGCAGTTTCTGAGAAAATGAAGTTTCGTGATTTTCACATTTCGATACCTTACAGACGAAGTTACAGTCCGATTACAGCAAAATTCAATAGGGTGTTATGAGGCAGCTAGATCCTTCATTGGACACTAATTTTGTGGAAATCGGCTCAACTATCTCTGAGAAAAGTGAATGAGTCCAAGTAGTCTTCGGAATATGTTCCTTTTCATAGCTGGATTTCACATTTTTAAACATAACAGGCAAAGTAATAATCCGTTTGCAAAACAAAATCAATAGGGTCTTATGAGACAACAAGACCTTCCATATAACACTGATTTTATGAGAATCGGTCCAGCCATCTCTGAGAAACATGAGTGAGATTAAATAATCTTAAGAACACGTTTCTTTCCATAACTTCTGAACAACAAGTTCAATCTTCATAAAATTCGAAAAAACCATTAATTAGGTAGCCCGTTCATTTGAAACCAATTTGGTTCAAATCGGTTGTGTAGTTTCTGAGATATTGATGTTTCGTGATTTTTACATTTTGGTACATAACCTCTAAACTAAAAATCAGATTACAGTAAAATTCAATAGGGTCTTATAGGGCAACTAGACCTTTCATTTGCAAATAATTTCATTGAAATCGGTTCAGCCATCTCTGAGAAAATCGAGTGAGATTGGGAGAGCGTTACACACACACATATACAGAAAATGCTTAGCTCGTCGAACTGAGTCGAGTGATATACGACATTCGGCCCTTTTGAGCACTTTCATACCTTTTGTTTTTGCAGTGATTGCTATACCTTTCTAGGAGAAAGGCAAAAAGTGAAATGATAGTAATGACTTTTAATTTCAACTTCAATCCCGAGCAAGGCCGCAAACACTGAAATAGTACAATATCAAATATAAATGATGTTTAGGCCACATATTTTGATCGTAGCTGTAGTTTTAAACAGTCTGCGGGTTACGTTTCTTCCTATAACTTTCAAACCACACGTTTAAACATTATGAAATTCATTGTTTAAGGGTTTAAAAGCTCATTAATTTGAATTCAGCTATGTTCATAGCTTCTGAGATATAGGAGCGATTTTCATATTCCGACGCAGCGCCAAAACTAAAAGTTTGATTATAATGAAATTCAATAGCAACCTAAGCGGCAAATACACCCTTCATTTGACACCAAGATAGAAAGAATCGGTCAGACCATCTCTGAGAGAAGTGAGTGCGAAAAAAAGGTGCACATACACACGTACACACCCGCACTCACACACACATACACCTATTTTTATTCCTTGTAGGAGCCTATGACCACTGCTACCATTAGTTAGATATATTGTGGTATTCACATACACCTATACATGCATACGTTCAGAAAATGCTCGATTCGTCGAACTGAGTCGAGTAGTATATAACATTCGGCCATTTGGATCACTTTTCTACCTTTTAATTAGCCAGTGATCGTTGGGAGAAAGTCAATATGTTTACTTTCGTTATGTGATTTCACATTTTTATAAACAACGGACAAAGTTACAATTCGATTACAATAAAATTCAATAGCAACCTATGGGGCAACTAGACCTTTCATTTGACACTAATTTTGTGAAAATCGGCTCAGCCATCTCTGAGAAAAATAAGTGAGTTTAAAGAACCTCAGGATAACTTTTCTTTACATAACTTTTGAACCATATATTCAATCATAACGAAATTTGAAAGTTAAGGGTTTTGAAGACAGCCCAATCATTTGAAACCAGTTTAATTGAAATCGGTTATGTGGTTTCTGAGATATTGATGTTTCGTGATTTTTACATTTTGATAAAAATGTGATAAAAATCTAAACTAAAAATCCGATTACCATGAAATTAAATAGCAACCTATGGCGCAACTAAACCTTTCATTTGCAATTATTTTATGAAAATCGGTCCAGCCATCTCTGAGAAAAGTGAGTGAGAAAAAATAATTGCACATACACACACTCACACATACACACATACATACATACATACATACAGAAAATGCTCAGTTCGTCGAAAGGGGTCGAGTGGTATATGACATTCGGCCATTGGGACCACTTTTATACCTTTGGTTTTTCTAGTGATTGCTATACCTTTCTAGGAAAAAGGCAAAAATCATATGTCATTACTTTAAATTTTGATTTAGAGGCAAATTTAGCACAAAAAGTCATAATTTTGCATGTTTTAAGTAGTTTTGTGAATAATATCTGAAGTTTTAGTGATCAGATACTAAAAATTTTTTCCTCAAATGTCTTTTATGAACATTGACAAACATTATAATTTAAAAAAAATCATATGTCATCGCTTTAAATTTTGATTTAGAGGCAAATTTAGCACAAAAAGTCATAATTTTGCATGTTTTACGTAGTTTTGTGAATAATATCTTAAATTTTAGTGATCAGATACTAATAATTTTCCCTCAAATGTCCTCTCTGAACATTGACAAACATTTTAATTGAAAAAAAACTCATATGTCATCGCTTCAAATTTTGATTTAGAGGCAAATTCAGCACAAAAAGTCATAATTGCGCATGTTTTACGTAGTTACTGTACACCTCAGAGACGTAGGGAATAAAATCAATAAGAACAAGCGTTACGGAATTCCATTTTTATATAGTAGATATATATATGTGGTTAGCGATGTCGGTCGGCTAGCTCTCCAACACGGTTGTGATATCGGGTTCGATTCCCGATCGAGTCGATATTTTGGTTGTTTTCCAGAAACTAAAAGTGGTCGCCTTTAAATTCAAAATGGGTATCCAGGGTCAATGTTTGCTTTCTATGTATCATCTCGATTACGGAAATTTTCATATTGAGTATTATTCGGTCATTTTCGACTGTTTCCTAAAAGTTGCCATTGAGCAATTCAAAATGGTGCCTGAGGTCAATTTTTAGCTCATTGCATCTGTTCGAGCATCCCTAATATATAATAGGATTAGTACTAAAGATTACGAAATATCGATCTCGCTCACTCAGCAGATCGCACTAGAAACTATACCTTCCTTATCACTAGCTTTCGGATAGCGAGAGAAGTCGTTCTGAATAGGCTTTCGCCTATCTTTGTCAGTTGAATGTACATATAAGCCATACGCAGCTCTTTCGAGAGTTCAGTTCAAATAAATTGTTAAATAGATACACATCTCCGGGTTTTTTTTAGGCAGAAGAATTTCGGTCAAATATAATCGTGTTCAGTAAAACGTGTCTTAGACAATTCAACAAATTTCACATTCCATCCGAGCAGCGAAGTCCGTCGCGCATTCATTTCTGGTCCTTCGAACCGGATCGCCGGTATAATATTTCTAAACAACGGCGATAATTATCGGTAGTTTTCGTTCTAATTTCGCTGCAACGTCGATGTGAAACTGATATCGTCGCGTGCTATCGATCACGCATCGAACAAACGTGAAACGAACTTCATCGTTCCGTACCGTCATACAATCTTGCTGTCGTTCGTAAGTGCGCGAAAGACCATTTGGCGGTCTCGTTAGTGCCGTGACAAGATCACGAAATACATGTGAATCTACAAACCACGAGGAGAAAGGCCACTCATCTTGCTAGTACGCCGAGAAAGATCAGCTTAGCTTGGACCTGCATTGTGCCGAGAGACAATAGGACTTTGAGACACAATGCGCATGGTTTACCCTGGTAGCTGGATGCTGTAAGTACCACATGCGAAAAGATATTTGGTTGCATACGCTTTTATTCGTACGATTTTGATTATTCGCCCGCCACGTGAATTGCTTCCATCCCGATAAATTGAATAGTGGTTGCATAGTGTGCTCTGTTTCAATTTTCTGCATTCTGAGCGTAAATTTGGATTCGAATCGAGTTGCTTTATCGAGCTTGTTGAGAAATGTCGCCGCCACTGAGGACACTTTCTCGCCAAGAGCGATTTTATTTGGATACGCTGGCCAATTTGAAGCGTTTTGTCGAAGGATATAATGCAGAGCGTGATAGAGGACAATAAGAGGGATGGAAGCAACGCGCGGACTCTTTGTACACTGATTTCCAGTCCAACCGCCTACAGATCGAACTAATAAATGATGGTTCCAATGTACCAGATACCGATGAAGAGGGGCAACGTGTGATTGAGGAAGCTAATCGTATTATTCGTCAAAACTTTGAATTAGACTACGTTATGGCATATAGTTTTATTACAAATCAGATTCGTGAGTCTAATGCAGGCGTCCAATTAGCGATTCCTGCCAGTGCTAGACAGAATGAAGCGAATGTTAATTGTTCTCTGTCGCGAGTAAAGCTTCCTGAAGTAAAGCTTCCGATTTTTGACGGTTCTCTTTCGGAATGGATCAGTTTTCGTGATACATTCAAATCGCTTATCGATTCCAACCCCCAATTGTCACAAATAGATAAATTTTCGTATCTGATCGCATCATTGACAAAGGATGCCAGGAAGGTGATTGAATCAGTGGAGCTTTCAGCTGCCAATTATCCTGTCGCGTGGCAGATTTTAGAAAAACGTTTCGACAATAAAAAACTTGTAGTGAAAACATATATTGATTCATTATTTTCAATCGAACCGATGAAACGTGAGTGTTATGAATCCTTAATGCGTTTGATAGATGATTTTGAGCGAAATCTTTGTATGATTGATAAAATGAATATTCCAACAGATGGTTGGAGCGTTATGTTAGCACACATGGTCTGCAGCCGTTTAGATTCGTCAACGCTTAAACAATGGGAAAGCCATCACAAGTCAACCGAAGTGCCAAAATACAACGACATAATCACGTTTCTACGTACACATCTTACGGTGCTTCAATCGTTAACACCGTCTAAATCTCGCTCAGATTCTTGCAAAGCGGAGCAGTTTCGTCAATTAAAGCCAAAATTCAATACAGTCCACGCAGTTACTACTACCTCAACCAATTCATGTTTCTTCTGCTCAAAATCTCCGCATTCAGCATTCAAATGTGATGTTTTCCAAAACCTATCGGTTTCGCAACGCTTTGATCAAGTAAAAAGGAAAAATCTATGCATAAATTGCTTCTCGTCCTCCCATATAGTTCGAAATTGCTCATCTAGTACATGCAGAGTATGTAACCAAAAACACCACACTATGCTCCACCAGTCTTCGAATGATCGCTCACACTCTCGATCGAAATCGCAACCCGCGATCAATTCTGCTGCAATCATACCAGCATCCACCCCAGGCAACCAAACTCGCAATTTAGTTCAGTCCTCCTCGCACATACCATCTGGGTCGTCAGCAGAAACCCAGTCGCACAAGGTCACTGTTCCCAGTCTCGTATCCACAAGTCTTGTTGGATGTTCCCAAAGCATTCCTGCTACCGTGCTGTTACAAACAGCAATAGTCAAAACGTTTGACTCGTATGGAAACATTCATTGGGCCAGAGCACTGCTGGATCCTGCATCTCAGCTGAGTCTCATAACGGAAAACCTAGCACAAAAGCTCCAACTACGTCGTCAGTTCTGTCATCAGGAAATTGGGGGTGTAGGCAATTCTGTCGTAGTTTCGAATCATGCCGTCATTGTTCAGTTAGGCTCCCATTGCTCAGATTTCGTCTCAGAAGCTCGGTGTCATATTCTCAAACGAATAACTCGAGAGCTACCAATCAGATGTCTAACTAGCTCACTATGGGAGATTCCAGCTGGTATCGTGTTAGCTGACCCGCAATTCCACAAACCAAGCGCAATCGATCTTCTAATTGGAATGGAAATGTACTACGATTTGTTACTGGAAGGATTCATGAAATTGGGTCCAGAAAAACCAATTCTTCAAAAAACAGTATTTGGTTGGGTAGCCTCAGGAAAGGTTGGAATGATACAAAGTCCGACACCGATGGTAGCGCATATTACTCATTTTGAATCTCTCGACGATCAAATCAGGCATTTTTGGGAAATTGAATCGTGCTGGTTAAACAGTACTAATTCGCTCGAGGAAACAGCATGTGAAAATCATTTTGCGGCTACTATTTCTCGCGATCACTCCGGTCGCTACGTTGTCACTCTTCCAAAACGTGCCTCACTTATCAACCAATTGGGAAATTCTAAGCAGATAGCAATGCGTCGGTTCTCCGCACTAGAGCGGCGCCTAGATGGCAACCCTGAACAAAAGAGCGCTTATTCGGAGTTTATCAATGAGTATTATCGATTAAAGCATATGCGGGAAATTGACGATGATGAACCATCCCCTAATTTCAAGACATACTATCTCCCGCATCATGGTGTAGAAAAGGTGGATAGTACAACTACGAAATTGAGAGTAGTATTCGACGCATCGTGTAAAACGGATAGCGGTATCTCACTGAACCAGGCGCTCATGGTAGGCCCAGTCGTCCAAGACGATTTGCTGGCTATCATTCTACGGTTTCGAATGCATCGATTTGTCTTAGTAGCAGATATCGAAAAAATGTATCGCCAAACTCGCATTCATTATTCAGACTATCCACTGCAGCGAATTCTCTGGCGCATTCATCGTCCCAACCGCTCAAAACCTTTGAGCTTACGACGGTCACGTACGGCACCGCATCTGCTCCATACTTGGCCACCAAATGCCTTCAGCAGTTGTCAAAGGATGGATCAAAGGACTTTCCCCTCGCAGCAACTGTCCTAGCTAAGGACTTTTATGTTGACGATATGTTAACTGGTATCGATGATGAGCAAACGGGGGAACTGCTTTGTGCGCAACTTCTAGAGTTGTTACAGTCTGCCGGTTTTAGCCTTCGTAAATGGTCATCAAATTCTTCTGTACTGTTGGGAAAAATACCTACGGAACTGCGCGATGAGCGTACGATGCTTGCACTAGACTCAAATTCAACACCAATAAAGACACTGGGTTTGCAGTGGCATCCAATAAACGACCAGTTTAGCTATTTCGTTCCTGAATGGTCAAGGGAATTAACCATTACTCGACGCATCGTACTTTCCCCTCGTAGCAACTGTCCTAGCTAAGGACTTTTATGTTGACGATATGTTAACTGGTATCAATGATGAGCAAACGGGGGAACTGCTTTGTGCGCAACTTCTAGAGTTGTTACAGTCTGCCGGTTTTAGCCTTCGTAAATGGTCATCAAATTCTTCTGTACTGTTGGGAAAAATACCTACGGAACTGCGCGATGAGCGTACGATGCTTGCACTAGACTCAAATTCAACACCAATAAAGACACTGGGTTTGCAGTGGCATCCAATAAACGACCAGTTTAGCTATTTCGTTCCTGAATGGTCAAGGGAATTAACCATTACTCGACGCATCGTACTCTCGGATACTGCTCGTCTCTATGATCCTCTTGGGCCAATTGGGCCAATGGTAGTGATAGCAAAAATATTTATACAATCTCTTTGGAGAAAATCAAAGAATTGGGACGACCAATTGGATGTGACTCAGCAACAATATTGGAAAGATTTTCGTCACAGTTTGAATGACCTCGCATTAATTGATATTCCTCGATGGGTTTCCAGCAGTTCCCCGACAGTTACCGAAATACATGGCTTCTGTGATGCGTCAGAAAAGGCCTACGGAGCCTGTATTTTTTTGCGAACCGTATCCAGTGATGGAAACATTTTTGTAAGTCTCATAGCAGCCAAATCCAAGGTAGCTCCTCTTGGCGATTCTAAGAAGCAAAGGCGTCTCTCCTTACCGCGACTAGAGCTGTCATCGGCAATGCTACTAAGTCATCTGTACCAAAAGGTCAACATCAGCACATCGTTGAATGTGAAGGCTCTATTTTGGACAGATTCAATGATAACTCTTCACTGGCTTGGCTGCTCACCATCTCGCTGGAAAACGTTCATCGCCAACAGAGTATCCGAAGTGCAACACCTTACAGCTAATTGCACCTGGGCACACGTGCCAGGTATTGACAACCCTGCAGACATAATCTCGCGTGGTATGATTCCTGCGGAACTTAAAGCTTCATCAGCATGGTGGAGTGGTCCTGAATGGCTAAAGCAACCCTCTCGATTTTGGCCGCCTTTGAATACTCAAACTACTTTCGAACTTCCAGCTCAGATCTTAGAAGTACGGTCAGTTTCGCTACCTGTTCGAATATATCCACCAAATGAAATATTTTCGTTTCATTCGTCGTTTTCGAAACTTGTAAGACTCGTAGCATACATTCAGCGTTTCATCCACAACATTACCGCAGCTAACCGTAATAAGCGTAAATCGGGATTCCTTCGAACAACAGAATTGAACGATTCAATAAAAACTCTGGTAAAATTAGCTCAACAAGAAGTTTTCGAACAAGAAATTGCTGCAATTGTTAAAACCGGCCAAGTTAGTGCAAATTCCAAACTAAAAAGTCATGTTCCAATTCTCGTTGACGGAATTTTGCGAGTTCGTGGGCGACTTAGGCACGCATCCATTTCAGAAGACAGAAAGCACCCAATGATTCTACCGGCTAGACATCCGTTAACTAGTGCTATTTTGAGCTATTAGCATATAAAAAACCTGCATGCAGGGCCGCAATTACTTATTGCTTGCGTTCGAGAAAAATTCTGGCCACTACGTGTTCGTGATCTGGCGCGACAAATAGTACACTCGTGTATAAATTGCTTCCGCTGTCGTCCTTCTGTACTAGAGCAGCTCATGGGAGATCTGCCTCACGAGAGAGTTACTCCAGCATTGCCCTTTCTCAATACTGGCGTAGATCTCTGTGGTCCGTTCCACTACCGCCAAGTGAAAAGATCGCCTCCCATAAAATGTTACGTAGCAATCTTCGTGTGCCTTGTCACTAAGGCAGTCCATGTAGAGCATGTCTACGACCTCTCAACGGCAGCATTCATAGCAGCGCTGCATCGATTTATCGCTCGACGAGGACGACCAAACATCATCGAATGCGACAACGCGACTAACTTCAAAGGTACAGCAAGAGAGTTAAGAGATTTGCATAAGCAATTTTGCTCACAACAACACCAAGGCGCGGTAATAAACTGCTGCGCAAATGATGGCATCACGTTCAAATTCATCCCGCCTCGCAGTCCAAATTTTGGAGGATTGTGGGAAGCGGCAGTAAAGTCGTTTAAAAATCACCTCCGCCGAACAATTGGAAATACCATCCTGTCGCAGGACGGCTTCGTAACGCTACTCACGCGCATTGAAGCCTGCTTAAACTCTCGACCACTGACACCATCGACAGCAGACCCAGATGACCTGGAAGTTTTGACACCAGGCCACTTCTTAATTCATCGTCCCCTGATATCCATTCCTGAGCCCAACCTCTCGGAAGTTCCTCGAAATTGTCTTGACCGCTGGCAAATGATTCAGGAATTTTTACGGCGGATTTGGAAACGCTGGACAACCGACTATTTATCTGGCATTCAACCACGCACAAAATGGACCCGCATTCGTGATAACATCACTGTTGGTACAATGGTTCTCGTGAAGGAAGACAACCTCCCACCCCTCAAGTGGAGATATGGTCGAGTCACCAACATAATACGAGCTGAGGACGGAAACATCCGAGTTGTAGACGTTCGGACAGCAGATGGAGAGTTTCGACGGGCAATAACAAAAATCTGCGTACTCCCCATTTGTCAACCCACAGTCGATGGTAGTACCGCCAGCATCAGCTCTACCAACAAATAAATCTTCCATCGCAGTATATTTACTGCGCAACGAACGGAGGCCTGAGGGCCTCCGATTCAGTAAGTGTTATTTTTATTGATCTTGCAAAAAACTTAATGAATTTTCGTCCCCCGGCATGTTCTGGTCATCGATGGCTACTCCATCCCCCATCCACGAGTACGCCCAGCCCTGATGATGGTCTGGATCGACAGTGTGCACCTGCATTGTAAAACCCGTTCACCTGCAAATACTTTAATACTTATATTCTATCGCAGTCACCAACACTGCGCAACGATCGGAGGCCCTTGCGCCTCCGAGCCCTGTGAGTATTGTCTATTTACAAGTTCGCAAAAAACTTAAAAATTGTTTATCCTCCGACATGTGCTAAGCATCAAAGGCTACTTCATCCCTCATCCACGAGTATGCCCAACCTTGATCGACTATAGACGACTACTGATGCTGTGGATTTTGCCCTGATTGACTCCAACGACATCAGCGAGACACAATTGGACTGAATAAAATATATCACAAAAGAGTCACAATGGAATTCCCATGACGTCACACGGTGAAGCGGCAACAATGATAGAACAGCTGATCGGCTGTCTGGACTCGGTTACGACAGCGTGGACCAGACGACAAGGAGATCAATGAATTGACGTTAGCCGAAAACGGCAGCAGAGATAGCCGACGACGAGAACTCCATCCCATTCTAACTGGTTGAAAGATGCGACCTTTCAACAGGGGCCGGCATATATTCGAGCATCCCTAATATATAATAGGATTAGTACTAAAGATTACGAAATATCGATCTCGCTCACTCAGCAGATCGCACTAGAAACTATACCTTCCTTATCACTAGCTTTCGGATAGCGAGAGAAGTCGTTCTGAATTGGCTTTCGCCTATCTTTGTCAGTTGAACGTACATATAAGCCATACGCAGCTCTTTCGAGAGTTCAGTTCAAATAAATTGTTAAATAGATACACATCTCCGGGTTTTTTTAGGCAGAAGAATTTCGGTCAAATATAATCGTGTTCAGTAAAACGTGTCTTAGACAATTCAACAAATTTCACATTCCATCCGAGCAGCGAAGTCCGTCGCGCATTCAGCATCATTCTGGTTCAAGAGATACTCATATTGGGTGGTATTTGGTTATTTTAGGGTGTTTTTCACAAACCGGAAATCGCCATATTGGATTTCAAAATAATATTTAATATAATTTCTGGCCTCTTAGCGTCATTCTTGTTGAAGAAACACCCATATTGGGTGTAATTCGATCATTTTCGGCTGTTTCCCAGGAACCGGAAGTCGCCAACTTAGAATCCAAAATGGGGTCTATGGTCGATTTCAGCTACTGTGTATCATTCTAGATCCGGAGATACACAGTTAGAGTTAGACGGAAATCGGCCATTTTTGGCTGTTTGCCAGAAACCAGAAGTTGCCATCCTACAATTCATAAAGGTGTCTGAGGTCAATTTTTAGCTTCTTGCAGCATTCTGACTCCGGATATACTCATATTGGGTGGTATATGGTCACTTTGGGCTGTTTTTCAGAAACCGAAAGTCGTCATTTTGGACTTTGAAATTGCCTGTGAAATCAATTGCTGTCATCTGCCCAGCCTTTCTCATTCAAACTTTTATTTGTAAAAATAGATTTACACGAACGCTTCAATCCAATAAATATTCACTCTTCAGGTTCTAAAATATTGATGTTGTAATCTATACATATAAAAACCTAAATTAATCCACCTAGCGGTCAGACCCAGCCTTTCTCATTCAATTTTTTATTTGTAAAAATAGATTTACATGAACGCTTCAATCCAATAAATGTATATTCACTCTTTCGGTTCTAAAATATTGATGTTGTAATCTTTACATATAAAAATGCATTCAAGTCTGTCTGATCCATATAGGCCCGAAAACTACCGAACCGATCGACGTGACAAGTTTTATGTAGGGGTCTCTTCTGGAAGGGAGGGGTCCCATACAAATGAAGCATACATTTCTGCACAACTCTAGAACAAACCAAGCAAATGAAACCGAATCTGGCATGTGGATGTTTTAAGGGGTAACTAATATGTCCATAATAGTTGGATGAAACACAAATTTGTGCACATCTCGAGAACTAATCAACCAAATGGAACAAAATTTGGCAGGTAAATGTTTTCAGTGGTAACAAATATGTACATAATGGTTTGAAACCCGACTCCCTCTTCTATAAGGGAGGGATCCCATGAAAATGAAACACAAATTTCGCACAGCTCAAGAACCAATCAAGAGAATACAACCAAATTTGGTATATGAATGCTTTTAGAGGTAACAAATATGTCCATAATGGTTTGACGCCCCTCCCTCTTCTGGAAGTACATGTTTCTTCACAAATTTTTGCACATCTCGCGAACTAATCAACTAAATGGAACCATATTTGGCAGGTGAATGTTTTTAGTGGTAACAAATATGTTCCATAATCGACCTCAGACAACATTTTGGATTGTAATATGGCAACTTCCGGTTTCTGGAAAACAGCCGAAAATGGCCGATTTCCACCAAATATAATAATATCCGGATCTAGAATAGTACACAGGAGCTAAAATCGACCACAGATAGCATTTTAAATTCTAAGATGGCGACTTCCGGTTTCTGGAAACAGCCGAAAATGACCAAATACCACCCAATATGAGTTTTTCTTTAACCAGTATGCTGTTCAAAATCCAGAAATTGTCTCCAAATGCCATTATGAAATCCAAAATGGCGACTTCCGGTTTGTGAAAAACAGCCTAAAATAAACAAATACTATCCAATATGAGTATCTCTGGAACCAGAATGATGCAAGGAGCTATCAATTGACCTCAGACACCATTTTGAATTGTAAAATGGCAACTTATAAGCAACAATCGGAAATGACTGAATAATACTCAATATGGATATTTCCGTAAACATGATGATGCATAAAAACCAAACATTGACCCTGGACACTATTTTGAATTTGAAGACGACCACTTTTAGTTTCTGGAAAACAACCAAAAATACCTCCCAATATGGGTATTTCCGGTGTCAGATTGATGCCAGAAAGTCTGCTGATAATGACAGAACACCACTCAATATGAATATATTCAGAATTAAGGCGATGTACAGAAGCCAAAAGTCACACACATATACACACACAACACACATACACACACATACAGAAAATGCTCAGCTCGTCGAGCTGAGTCGAGTGATATATGCCATTCGGCCCTTTGGAGCACTTTTATACTTTCGGTTTTGCAAGTGATTGCTATACCTTTTTAGGAGAAAGGCAAAAAATCATGAAAAAATTAATCCACCTGGCGGTCACTCTTTCACTCTTTAGGTTCTTAAACATTGATGTTGTAATCTATACATATAAAAACCTAAATTAATCCACCTAGCGGTCAGACCCAGACTTTCTCATTCAATTTTTTATTTGTAAAAATAGATTTACATGAACGCTTCAATCCAATAAATGTATATTCACTCTTTCGGTTCTAAAATATTGATGTTGTAATCTTTACATATAAAAATGCAGTCAAGTCTGTCTGATCCATATAGGCCCGAAAACTACCGAACCGATCGACGTGACAATTCTTATGTAGGGGTTTATGGTGCCGATAAAGGTTCCTATGATAGTTTGAGACCCCTCCCTCTTCTGGAAGGGAGGGGTCTCATACAAATGAAGCATACATTTCTGCACAACTCTAGAACAAACCAAGCAAATGAAACCGAATCTGGCATGTGGATGTTTTAAGGGGTAACTAATATGTCCATAATAGTTGGATGAAACACAAATTTGTGCACATCTCGAGAACTAATCAACCAATGGAACAAAATTTGGTAGGTAAATGTTTTTAGTGGTAACAAATATGTACATAATGGTTTGAAACCCGACTCTCTCTTCAATAAGGGAGGGATCCCATGAAAATGAAACACAAATTTCGCACAGCTCAAGAACCAATCAAGAAAATACAACCAAATTTGGTATATGAATGTTTTTAGAGGCAACAAATATGTCCATAATGGTTTGACGCCCCTCCCTCTTCTGGAAGTACATGTTTCTTCACAAATTTTTGCACATCTCGCGAACTAATCAACTAAATGGAACCATATTGGCAGGTGAATGTTTTTAGTGGTACCGATATGTTCCCTAATCGACCTCAGACAACATTTTGGATTGTAATATGGCAACTTCCGGTTTCTGGAAAACAGCCGAAAATGGCCGATTTCCACCCAATATAATAATATCGGGATCTAGAATAATACACAGGAGCTAAAATCGACCACAGATAGCATTTTAAATTCTAAGATGGCGACTTCCGGTTTCTGGAAACAGCCGAAAATGACCAAATACCACCCAATATGAGTTTTTCTTTAACCAGTATGCTGTTCAAAATCCAGAAATTGTCTCCAAATGCCATTATGAAATCCAAAATGGCGACTTCCGGTTTGTGAAAAACAGCCTTAAATAAACAAATACTATCCAATATGAGTATCTCTGGAACCAGAATGATGCAAGGAGCTAACAATTGACCTCAGACACCATTTTGAATTGTTAAATGGCAACTTATAGGCAACAATCGGAAATGACCGAATAATACTCAATATGGATATTTCCGTAAACATGATGATGCATAAAAACCAAACATTGACCCTGGACACTATTTTGAATTTGAAGACGACCACTTTTAGTTTCTGGAAAACAACCAAAAATACCTCCCAATATGGGTATTTCCGGTGTCAGCTTGATGCCAGAAAGTCTGCTGATAATGACAGAACACCACTCAATATGAATATATTCAGAATTAAGGCGATGTACAGAAGCCAAAAGTCGAGGACGTTGTCATTTCGATAAAACCAATCATTTCAAACGATTTGTTATTTGACTTTGATCATATCCTATGGCCGATCCGTCGTGCATTTGCAGACTTCAAACAAACCGCAAGGAATCAATGAACTTGGAACGTTCAAATAGTACGACACCACATTTAAATTATTTTGAGGCCACATATATCGATCAAAGCAGGTATAGTTTTAAATAGTCTTTGAATTTCTCATCTTTCCATAACTTTTGAGCCACATATCAAATTGTTATGGAGTTTGTTATTTGTAAGTTTTGAGAGATGACTCGTTCGTATGACACTAGTTATGTTCAAATAAGTCATGTAATCCTTGAGATAATAGACTTTCGTTGTTTTATTAACAACTTAATACATAACGGTTGCTTAAGTTCGATTATAATCAAATGAAATGGGAACGTGTAGGGCAGCCAAACTTTGAAACCACGTGTTCAATCATAATTCATCAGTTAACCCTTAACTAGCCCGCTCATCTGATAATAATAATTTAATCGGTTGTGTATTTTCTGAGATAATAAAGTTTCGTGATTTTCACAAGTCGGCACATTACAAATGAAGTTACAGTTCGATTACAGTGAAATTCAATAGAGTCTTCTGAGGCAGCTATCATTTGACACTAATTTAGTGGAAATCGGGTCAGCCATCTCTGAGAAAAGTGAGTGAGTCCAAGTAGTCTTCGGAATATGTTCCTTTGCATAGCTGGATTTCACATTTTAAACATAACAGGCAAAGTAATAGTCTGACTGCAAAACAAATCAATGGGGTCTTATGGGGCAACTAGACCTTCCATTTGACATTGATTTTATGAAAATCGGTACAGCCATCTCTGAGAAACATGAGTGAGATTAAACAATCTTCAGAACACGTTTTTTTTTCATAACTTCTGAACCACAAGTTCAATCTTTATGAAATTCAAAACTTAAGAGTTTTCTAGGTAGCCCGTTCATTTGAGACCAATTTTGTTTAAATCGGTTGTGTAGTTTCTGAGATATTGATGTTTCATGATTTTTACATTTTTAAACATAACCTCTAAACTAAAAATCCGATTACAATGAAATTCAATAGGGTCTTATGGGGCAACTATACCTTTCATTTGCAATTAATTTCATGAAAATCGGTCCAGCCATCTCTGAGAAAAGTGAGTGAGAATTAAAATCTGCACATACACATACACACACACATACAGAAAATGCTCAGCTCGTCGAGCTGAGTCGAGTGATATATGCCCTTCGGCCCTTTGGAGCACTTTTATACTTTCGGTTTTGCAATTGATTGCTATACCTTTCTAGGAGAAAGGCAAAAATGTAGTTCGGTCTGTCTGTCTGTTTGATCCATATAGGTTCGAAAACTACCGAACCGATCGACGTGAAAATTTGTATGAAGGGGTTTTTTTCCCGATAAAGGTTCCTATGATAGTTTGAGACCCCTCCCTTTTGTGGAAGGGAGGGGTCCAATACAAATGAAACATACATTTTTGCACAACTCAAGAACAAACCAAGCAAATGAAACCAAATTTGGCATGTGGATGTTTCAAAGGGTAACAAATATGTCCATATTGGTTCGACGCCCCTCCCTCTTCCAGAAGCACATATTTCAGCACAAATTTCTGCACATCTCGCGAACTAATCAACTAAATGGAACCATATGGAATGGAACCATGGTGAATGTTTTTAGTGGTAACAAATATGTTCCATAATCACCCTTAGGCAACATTTTGCATTGTAAGAAGGCAACTTCCGGTTTCTGGAAAACAGCCGAAAATTACCGATTTCCACTCAATATAATAATATCCGGATAAAGAATGAGGTGGAGGAGCTAAATTCGACCACAGATACCATTTTGAATTCTAAGATGGCGACTTCCGGTTTCGGAAAAACAGCGGCAAACGACCAAATATCACCCAATATGGGTACTTCCGGAAGCTAAGTGATGCACTGGAGCCACAAATCGACTACAGACACCATTATGAATTGTAGGATGGCAACTTGTGGTTTCTGGAAAACAGCCAAAAATGGCCGATTCCCGTCTAACATGAGTATCTCTGGATCTAGAATGATACACAGCAGCTGAAATCGATCACAGACCTCATTTTGGACCTCAGGTTGGCGACTTCCGGTTCCTGGGAAACAGCCGAAAATGATCGAATTACACCCAATATGGGTGTTTCTTCAGCCAGAATGACGCTCAGAGGCCAGAAATTATCTTAAATACCATTTTGAAATCCAAGATGGCGACTTCCGGTTTGTGAAAAACAGCCAAAAATAACCAAATTACATCCAATATGAGTATCTCTGGAACCAGAATAATGCAATGAGCTAAAAATTGACCTCAGGCACCATTTTGAATCGCTAAATGGCAACTTATAGGAAACAGTCGAAAATGACCAAATAATACTCAATATGGATATTTCCGTAATCGAGATGATGCATAGAAACCAAACATTGACCCTTGACACCATTTTGAATTTAAAGACGATCACTTTTAGTTTCTGGAAAACAACCAAAATAACTAAACACCTCCCAACATGAGTATTTCCGGTGTCAAATTGATGCCAGTAAATTTGCTGAAAATGACCGAATACCACCCAATATGAATATATTTAGAATTAAGGTGATGTACAGAAGCCAAAAGTCGAGGATGTTGTCATTTCGATAAAACCAATCATTTCAAACGATTTGTTATTTGACTTTGATCATATCCTATGGCCGATTCGTCGTGCATTTTCAGACTTTAAACACAACGCAAGGAATCAATGAATTTGGAACATTCAAATAGTACGACACCACATTTAATTTATGTTCAGGCCACATATATCGACAAAAGCAGGTATAGTTTTAACTAGTCTTTGAATTTCTGTTTTTTCCTTTTGAGCCACATATCAAATTGTTATGAAGTTTGTTATTTGTAAGTTTGAGAGATGACTCGTTCGTATGACACTAGTTATGTTCAAATAAGTCATGTAATCTTTGAGACAATAGACTTTGGTTATTTTATAAATAGTTTAATACATAACGGTTGCTTAAGTTCGATTACAATCAAATGAAATGGGAACGTATAGGGCAGACAAACTTTGAAACCACGTGTTAAATCATAATTCTTTAGTTTTTCCTTAACTAGCCCGCTCATATGATAATAATATTGATCAAATCGGTTGTGTAGTTACTGAGATAATGAAGTTTCGTGATTTTCACATTTCGGTACTTTACAGACGATGTTACAGCTCGATTACAGTACACATTAATAGGGTGTTATGAGGCACCTAGACCTTTCATTTGACACTAATTTTGTGGAAATCGGGTCAGCCATCTCTGAGAAAAGTGAGTGAGTCCAAGTAGTCTTTGGAATATGTTCCTTTGCATAGCTGGATTTCACATTTTTAAACAAAACAGGCAAACTAATAATCCGATTGCAAAACAAATTAATGGGGTCTTATGGGGCAACTAGACCTTCCGAGCCCGTTCATTTGAAACCAATTTTGTTCAAATCGGTTGTGTAGTTTGCGAGATAATGATGTTTCATGATTTTTACATTTTGATACATTACCTCCAAACTAAAAATCCGATTACAATAAAATTGAAAAGGGTCTTATGGGACAACAAGACCTTTCATTTGCAATTAATTTTATGAGAATCGGTCCAGCCATCTCTGAGAAAAGTGAGTGAGAATAAAAATCTGCACATACACACACATATACACACACAACACACATACACACACACATACAGAAAATGCTCAGCTCGTCGAGCTGAGTCGAGTGATATATGCCATTCGGCTCTTTGGAGCACTTTTATACTTTCGGTTTTGCAATTGATTGCTATACCTTTTTAGGAGAAAGGCAAACAATCATGAAAAAATTAATTCACCTAGCGGTCAGACTCAGCCTTTCTAATTTAACTTATTATTTGTAAAAATAGATTTACATGAATGCCTCAATCCAATAAAGGTATTTATATTCACTCTTTGGGTTCTAAAATATTGATGCTGTAATTGAAGTATAAAATATGAAATTTGACTTAATGTTATTGCGTAAGAAATAGCGAAATAAAAGAAATTACTCTTTTTTGTTTTTAAATAGTTTATTTGACACGGCACGATACAATTTATGTTTAACTGAGCCAAGTACATTTTTTTTAAATTCTAAATTAGCAGGGAAAAGAGGGAGGCCTTTTCTTTATTCTCGCGGCCGACTACGAGCTAGTGGGGATTTAAGGTGAGAGGAGGGGAGTTACAATTTTGATTTCAACTATATTGAGTTATACGATTTATTTATTTGTACATGGCTAAGCAGTGATGTTCTATTTGAGCAGTTTGGACTGAGGTGTCTGCGTGAACATGAAGATGCCGAGTCTTCGTTTGGGTGTCTCCAGCTTAGTGTATCATCTTCTTTCAGCGTGTAGCGGGAATGGTAATCTAACAAATAGATAGAAGAGTTTCATATTTTAATACCAGCGTGTTTTATGAACACGTATAGCTGTGTCATGTACTGGAGATCACCGCTTCCCAGAATGTCTCTAACGGGTACGTTCGGTTGTTTTCCTCGGGCCCGAAGGGAATCTATAAGCTCAGACCTAACACCACAGTATTCGGTACACGACCAAACAACATGCTCGATGTCATGGTAGCCATCGCCACAAACGCAGTGATTACTGTCTACAAGCCCTATACGAAAGAGATGCGTGTTTAACGTATAGTGATTGGACATAAGTCTGGACATCACGCGAATGAAGTCCCGACCTACATCCAACCCCTTGAACCATGCTTTCGTCGATACCTTAGGAAAAATGGAATGTAGCCACCGTCCCAGTTCATCTGAGTTCCATGATGATTGCCAACTGTTGAGTGTTCTCTGACGCAAAATGCTATAAAATTCATCAAAAGCAATTGGTCTTTCATAAATATCGCCGTCAATAGCACCCACCTTAGCTAAAGAGTCAGCCTTTTCGTTACCCGGAATCGAGCAATGAGAAGGGACCCACGCTAAGGTAACCCGGTAATTTTTATCTGTTAAAGCACTTAAAAACCGCCGTATTTTCCCCAGGAAATACGGGGTGTGCTTCGCAGGCTTCATTGATCGCAGAGCCTCAATGGCACTGAGACTATCTGTGAAGATGAAGTAGTGGTCTATGGGTAGGGTTTAGATGATTCCAAGAGAGTACTGAATAGCAGCAAGTTCTGCGACGTACACGGAAGCAGGAGCATCGAGTTTGTAGGAGGCGGTAAAATTTTCGTGGAAAACACCGAAGCCAGTGGACTCATCTAGATTAGATCCGTCAGTGTAAAAGCTTTTATCATAACTAACATGTTTAAACTTATTGGAAAAAATCTTAGGGATCTCTTGGGGTCGCAATTGATCCGGGATACCAGAAATGTCTTGTTTAATGGTGGTGTCGAAGAATATAGCATTATTAGAAGTAGCTAAAAGTGCGACATTGGAGGAATCGTATGAAGAAGGATTAATATCTTGAGCCATATAGTCAAAATATAAAGTCATAAATCTGGATTGAGATTGAAGGTCGACCAACCTCTCGAAATTTTCAATTACTAATGGGTTCATAACTGTGCATCGAATTAGCAACCGGTAAGAGAGATTCCAAAAACGATGTTTCAACGGAAGAATACCCGCTAGCACTTCAAGATTCATCGTATGGGTCGACTGCATGCAACCCAAGGCAATACGCAAACAACGATATTGTATTCTCTCTAATTTTATAATGTGCGTGTTCGCGGCAAAGAAATTACTCTTAATTTCGAACAATTTAATCACGAGCGATATCGGGAACTTTCAAATAGTACGATACCACATTCAAATCATGTTGAGGCCATATATATTGATCAAAGCAGGTATAGTGTCGAATAGTCTTTGAATTTCTTTTCTTTCCAAATATTTTGAACAGCATATCAAATTGTTATGAAGTTTGTTATTAGTAAGTTTGATATATGACTCGTTTGTATGACACTACTTAAGTTGAAATAAGTCGTGTAATACTTGAGAAAATAGACTTTTGTTGTTTTAGAAATTAATACATAACGGTTGCTTAAGTTTGATTACAATCAAATGAAAAGGGAACGTATAGGGCAGCTAAACTTTGAAACCACGTGTTCAATAATAATTCATCAGTTAACCCTTAACTAGCCCGTTCATCTTATATCAATATTGTTCAAATCGGTTGTGTAGTTTCTAAGATAATGAAGTTTCGTGATTTTCACATTTCGATACATTACAGACGAAGTTACAGTCCGATTATAGCAAAATTCAATAGGGTGTTATGAGGCAGCTAGGCCTTTCATTTGATACTAATTCTGTGAAAATCGGGTCAACCATCTCTGAGAAAAGTGAGTGAGTTCAAGTAGTCTTCGGAATATGTTTCTTTTCATAGCTGGATTTCAAATTTTTAAACATAACAGGCAAAGTTTAAATCCGTTTGCAAAACAAATCATAAGGGTTTTATGGGGCATTAAGACCTTCCATATGACATTGATTTTATAAAAATCGGTCCAGCCATCTCTGAGAAACATGAGCGAATTTAAATAGTCTCCAGAACACGTTTCTTTCATAACTTCTGAACCACATGTTCAATCTTCATAAAATTCAAAAGTTAAGGGTTTTTTAGGTACCCCGTTCATTTGAAATCAATTTTGTTCAATTCGGTTGTGTAGTTTCTGAGATATTGATGTTTCGTGATTTTTACATTTTGATACATAACCTCTAAACTAGAAATAATATTACAATAAAATTGAATAAGGTCTTATAGGGCACCTAGACCTTTCATTTGCAATCAATTTCATTGAAATCGGTTCAGCCATCTCTGAGAAAATCGAGTGAGATTGGGAGAGCGTTATACACACAGACACACACATATACAGAAAATGCTCAGCTCGTCGAACTGAGTCGAGTGATATACGACATTCGGCCCTTTGGAGCACTTTTATATCTTTAGTTTTTGCAGTGATTGCTATACCTTTTTAGGAGAATTGCAATAAGAAAAAGGCAAAAATTGAAATGATAGAAATGACTTTTAATTTCAACTTCAATCCCGAGCAAGGCCGCAAACATTGAAATAGTACAATATAAAATTTGAATGATGTTGAGGCCACATATTTTGTTTGTAGCTATATTTTTAACAGTCTGCGGGTTACGTTTCTTTCTATAACTTTCAAACCACATGTTTAAACATTATGTTATTCATTGTTTAAGGGTTTAAAAGCCCATTAATTTGAATTCAACTATGTTCATAGCTTCTGAGATATAAGAGCGATTTTCACATTCTGAGGCAGCGCCAAACTAAAAGTTTGATTATAATAAAATTCAATAGAAACCTAAGCGGCAAATTCATACACCAAGATAGAAATAATCGGTCAGACCATTTCTTAGAAAAGTGAGTGCGAAAAATGGTGCACATACACACGTACACACCCACACACAAACATATACACCTATACATGCATACATGCAGAAAATGCTCGATTCGTCGAACTGAGTCGAGTAGTATATGACATTCGGCCATTGGATCACTTTTCTACTTCTTAATTAGCCAGTGATTGTTAGGAGAAAGACAATATGTTTACTTTCATTATGTGATTTCACATTTTTATGAACAACGAACAAAGTTACCATACGATTACAATGAAATTCAATAGCAACCTGTGGGGCAACTAGACCTTTCATTTGACACTAATTTTGTGAAAACCGGCTCAGCCATCTCTGAGAAACATGAGTGAGTTTAAACAACCTCAGGATAACTTTTCTTTACATAGCTTTTGAACTATATGTTCAATCATAACGAAATTTAAAAGTTAGGGGTTCTGGAGGCGGTCCGATCATTTGAAACCAGTTTTATTGAAATCGGTTATGTGGTTTCTGAGATATTGATGTTTCGTGATTTTTACATTTTGATACATAACCTCTAAACTAAAAATCCGATTTCAATGAAATTCAATAGCAACCTATAGCGCAACTAGACCTTTCATTTGCAATTAATTTTATGAAAATCGGTTCAGCCATCTCTGAGAAAAGTGAGTGAGAAAAAAAAGTTGCACATACACACACTCACACATACACACATACATACATACATACAGAAAATGATCAGTTCGTGGAAAGGGGTCGAGTGGTATATGACATTCGGCCATTGGGACCACTTTTATACCTTTGGTTTTTCCAGCGATTGCTATACCTTTCTAGGAGAAAGGCAAAAAGCCTTGTTTCCTTTGTTATACTAAACAAAGGTTATAAAATCGGTCCAAAAACGCAAAATAGATCCAAGATCAGGAGATCATCGTATATACCATTCGACTCAGCTCGACGAACTGAGCAATGTCTGTTCGTGTGTATGTGTGTGTGTGTATATGTATGTTGTCTGTATGTATGTGCCGCAAAAACTAACGCACCTTTCTTACAGAACGCAATATCCGATTTTAATGATCTTATACGCAAACGAAAGCTACTGTGCTCCCCCAGAATGCTACCGAGTGGATTTTCGATTAGTGGCTTAGATTTTGAATTATTGATCAAAGAGTATTTTTTATATGAGACATTTAACTTTTAAGGCAAAATGAATGGCACGGAGGGCCATGTGTTGTATACCAATCGACTCAGATCGACGAACTGAACAATTGCTGTATGTATGAGAATGTGTGCCTGTATGTATAGATGTGTATATATGTTGTTTATATGTGTAGTATATCAAAATCGAACAAAAAAATTACAAAAAAACACCCTTTTTATAGTACGCATATTCCGATTTTGATGTTCGCATGCTCAAATGAAAGCCCCGGAGCTCTTTGAAAATCATACTGAGTGCGTTTTTTTATTGGTTGCTTGAACTGTAGAGTTTTGACGAAAGTATAATTTAGACATAGGATATTTTACTTTCTAGATTATGGATAAATTATCTCTCTCACTCTCCATGCTTTTCCTTCTTCTCTATCCCTCTTTTTTCGTATTGCTATTTATTTCTCAAAGGAAAGCAACAATCATCGACAACTTAATAATAATTTTCACACTTTTCGTAGTACGTCTTAACTGGTGTAAATAAATTAATTTTAGAGCAAATTGCAATGCTTACTTAGCACCTTTTCTTGCTTGCGAAGCTTCCGTCCACACTTTCTTTAAAATATATAATCAATTGTACGTTGAACCCAGATTTGCGAAAAATAAGAAGCTTTTACAGCTTTCGGGGAGCATTGAAGCAAAACCTGATCCCACAATGTGCAAATGTAACACAATTAGCGATGCAGATATTGCAGATGCAGAAAACATAAAAAAAAATCGCTGTTTTGTTTGCAATGCTACGTTTTGAACAGCTGGAAAATTTTTCAGTTGAACTTTTATTTGATGTTTAATATTAGGTTCTAAATATACATTTATCTCGTGACCAAGAATTTAAAAATTGTGAACATCGAGATGCGATCATTTGTAGTTTAGATGAAACTAAAGCAACTTTACATGGCTATACACGTTTACTAGTGTGCGCAGGTTGAAAGTCACTTATTCCTATGATATGATACAATATACAACAATATCGCACGCTTAGCCTTGGGGCTAATAGCGGTCTCGATCAACTAGATTAGTTGAGAGAATTCGTTATCGATATTGTTTTTGGCACAATTTGCATGTGTAGGATAAGTACAACGATACAGCGTGCCCCAGTGCTAAGTCGAGAAAATTTCCAGCTCGAAAAGATCCTTGACTCGATCGGGAATCGAACCCGATATCATAACCGTGTGGGAGAGCTAGCCGACCGACATCGCTAACCACAGAGTCATGGGGACCACATGCTACACATGATATGATACACTACGCTCATATAAGATATAAATATTGGTCTTTATTTCGGATTTTATCGTACAGCCTAGGCCTTCGAAAAGAATAATGTCCTCGTTTACACTCCGAAAATCCAAATCTCTCAAATGTCGCGAAAACCTTCATTTTCAGATTATGCATTTGAGATAGAATTGAATTGACAACTTTCGTCAATGGTTATATTTTTTGCCTTTCTCCTAGAAAGGTATAGCAATCACTTGCAAAACCGAAGATATAAAAGTGCTCCAAAGGGCCGAATGGCATATATCACAGCATTTTCTGTATGTGTGTGTGTGTGTATGTGCAGATTTTTATTCTCACTCGCTTTTCTCAGAGATGGCTGAACCGATTTTCATGAAATCAATTGCAAATGGAAGGTCTTGTTGTCCCATAAGACGCTATCAAATTTTATTGTAATCGGATTTTTAGTCTAGAGGTTATGTATCAAAATGTAAAAATCATGAAACACCATTATCTCTAAAACAACATAACCGATTTGAACAAAATTGGTTTCAAATGAACGGGCTACCTGAAAAACCCTTAAATTTTGAATTTTATAAAGATTGGACATGTGGTTTAAAAGTTATGAAAAGAAACGTGTTTTTAGGACTGTTTAATCTCACTCATGTTTCTCAGAGATGGCTGACCCGATTTCCACAAAATAAGTGTCAAATAATAAGTCTAGCTGCCTCATAACACCCTATTGAATTTTTCTGTAATCGGACTGTAATTTCGTCTGTAATGTACCGAAATGTGAAAATCACGAAACTTCATTATCTCTGAAACCATACAACCGATTTGATCAATATTATTATCAGATGAGCGGGCTAGTTAAGGGTTAACTGATGAATTATGATTGAACACGTGGTTTCAAAAAAATTTGGCTGCCCTGTACGTTCCTATTTCATTTGATTATAATCGAAGTTAAGCAACCGTTATGTATTAAATTATTTATCAAACAACGAAAGTCTATTATCTCAAAGATTACATGACTTATTTGAACATAACTAGTGTCATACGAACGAGTCATCTCTCAAACTTACAAATAACAAACTTCATAACAATTTGTTATGTGGCTCAAAAGTTATGGAAAGAAAAAAAATTCAAAGACTATTGAAAACTACACCTGCTTTGATCGATATAGAGGCCTCAACATAATTTAAATGTGGTATCGTACTATTTGAACGTTCCAAATTCATTGATTCTTTGCGTGTTTAAAATCTGCAAATGCACGACGAATCGGCCATGAATATGATCAAAGACAAATAACAAATCGTTTAAAATGATTGGTTTTATCGAAATGACAACATCCTCGAATTTTGGCTTCTGTACATCGTTTTAATTCTGAATATATTCATATTGGGTGGTATTCGGTCATTTTCTGCAGATTTTCTGGCATCAATCTAACACCGGAAATACCCATATTGGGAGGTATTTAGTTATTTTGGTTGTTTTCCAGAAACTAAAAGTGGTCCTCTTTACACTAGTAAGCAAGAGCAATAAGTGTTGTTGTCTGGTCCCGTTTACGTGTCCGTTCTAACAGTGTTGTACAGTGATTACGTAAAAATCCAATGTGAGTATTATTCGGTTATTTTCAACTGTTGCCTAGAAGTTGCCATTTAGCAATTTAAAATGGCGCCTGAGGTCAATTGTTGGCTCCTTGCATCATTTTGGTTCCAGAGATACTCATATTGGATAGTATTTGTTTATTTAAGGCTGTTTTTCACAAACCGGTAGTCGCCATCTTGGATTTCAAAATGGTATTTAAGAAAATTTCTGACCTCTGAGCGTCATTCGGGTTGAAGAAACACCCATATTGGGTGTTATTCGATCATTTTCGGCTGTTTCCCAGAAACCTGAAGTCGCCAACCTAGAATCCAAAATGGGGTCTGTGGTCGATTTCAGCTGCTGTGTATCATTCCGGATCCGAAGGGAGATACTCATGTTAGACGGAAATCGGCCATTTTTGGCTGTTTTCCAGAAACCAGAATTTGCCATCCTGTAATTCATAATGGTGTCTGAGGTCAATTTTTAGCTTCTTGCAACATTCTGGCTCCGGAGATACTCATATTGGGTGGTATTTGATCACTTTGGGCTGTTTTTCAGAATCCGAAAGTTGTCATTTTGGATTTTAAAATTGCCTGTGAAATCAATTTCTGTCATCTGGGCGTAATTCTGGTTCCAGAAACATTCATATTGAATGGTATTTGGTCATTTCCGGCTGTTTGCCAGACACCGGAAGTCACCATCTTAAAATTCAAGATTGTGTCTGTGATCAATTTTTAGCTTCTGTCCATCTTTAATGGGAATCGTCCATTTCAGGCCGTTTTCCAGAAACCGGAAGTTGCTATCTTACAATTCAAAATGTTATCTGAAGTCGATTTGTGGCTCCAGTGCATCATTACGGTTCCGGAAATACCCATATTGGGTGGTATTTGGTCGTTTGCCGCTGTTTTTCAGAAACCGGAAATTTGGATTTCATGATTTTTACTCCATTTTGGATTTCATGATGGCATTTGAAGACAATTTCGATCGATTTTAGCTCCTGTGTATCATTTTAGATCCGGATATTATTATATTGGGTGGAAATAGGCAATTTTTTGCTGTTTCCCTAAAACCGGAAGTCGCCATCTTACAATCCAAAATGTTGCCTGAGGTCGATTATGGAACAAATTTATTGCCACTAAAAACATTCACCTGCCAAATATGGTTCCATTTAGTTGGTTAGCTCTCGAGAAGTGCAAAAATTTATGTTTTATTTCCACTTCCAGAAAAAGCAGGGGCGTCCAACTATTATGGACATATTTGTTACCTCTTAAAACATCCACATGCCATTGGTTTCATTTGCTTGGTTTGTTCTTGAGTTGTGCTGGAATTTAGGGGTCTCAAACTATCATAGGAACCTTTATCGGCATTAAAAACCCCTACATACAAATTTTCACGTCGATCGGTTCGGTAGTTTTTGAGCCTATATGGATCAGACAGACAGACCGGACTGCATTTTTATATGTATAGATTACAACATCCATGTTTTAGAACCTAAAAAGTGAATATAGATTTATTGGATTGAAGCGTTCATGTAAATCTATTTTCACAAATAAGAAGATTGAATGAGAAAGGCTGGGTCCGACCGCTAGGTGGATTAATTTAGGTTGTTCTTTGTAATGCTGATCTGAGGTTAGTAGAAGTTTGCTTCAATTCGTAAAAAAAGAATGCTGATTCATAATTCTAGGTCCTGCGGTTTCTGAAAATATTGCGAATGTGGTATTCAAACCTGGATTATGGGGAATTAAAAAAATTAGAACTGCCTCGAACTAACATACATATTTGCCGTTCTAGTATGAAATCAGCATCTTTGTTATCTATGACTATTTACTGTTTACTGTTTCTGTTTATTTAAAAAAAAATATGTTGCTTCTAGCCAGCATTTAAAAATTGGTTCTCGATTGAAAAAATAAGACTCATATAATTTAGTGATAACATTCATAATATTTGCGAAAACCACGTCAAGCTATAGTTCAAAGATCGTCTTAGGTTCACCTTCTGAAAATTATTTTTTGAATTCATTTTATTCATAATTATGATTGAAATTGGATTTCCGTTGCTATACGATTTGTGATTTACTGGCCTACTGCCTATAATCGCATACCAGTCCCACGTGCATTCTTTTCGTTCTTATAGAGAAATTATGGTAAATGTCTATCTCATTATATCATGTCGAAAATATGGGAATAAACCACGCTCAACATTGAAATAACTTAAGCACGAAAAATACCTTTACGTGCAGTTTTCTCAACTTGATGAAAATGAAGATGGGACTGATATGCGATTATAGGCAGCCTAATAAGTATACAATTATAGTTAGTATAACAAAGGTTTCTGCACCACTAGGTGGATTGATTTAGGTTTTTTTTTGAGCATTTGGTAGATATAACCCCTTACGATTTAGTCTGTACGATTTTACATCAAAGACGAAGAAACAATAAACAAATAAAATTGCCAAACTGTCTAATCTGGGTATTACGATAGCGAAGATGGCGACAGTTTCCGATCAACAGCCTAAAGTGACAAATATCATCCAATGCGATTTTGGGAAGCGGTATGATACCCGGAGGCCAGAAGTCATTTTCAGCCGACATTTTAAATATCTGAGTAGTAGCTTCCGGTTTCTGGAAACCAGTCTAAAAGGAACAACATTACCCAATGTGAGTTTCTCAGTACCCGGGATGATGCTCAGAGGCCAGAAATCAATTCCATACTTCATTTTGAAATCTGAATTTGCGACTTCCGGTTTTTGGAAAACATCCTTCAATTGCCGAATAGAATCCAATAAAGGTATAAATAAATACAATCCAATAAAGGTATAAATAAGTGGTCGGCGTGCAATCAGATCGAACCAAGCGCCAAAAACATTAATTCGAGTAATCGGGGTTCGAAGTTTTACCATCCCGTTTGTTTTCTGCAAGCTACTGCAGGAATTTTTTATTATGATAACATCATGAACTGTTAAAATGATTCCATTTTTCTGGTCGCACGCCGACCATATAAAGGAGTAATTGGAGCTTAATATTTGAAATTTGACGTAATATTTGTACTGAATAAATAGTCTTTCGATCATAATGACTCCTAAGTTCGAACTTTGATCAAAGCAGCTAGGTTTAAACAGCCTGTGGGTTTTTTTTGTAAGTTTGAGGAACAACCTGTTCATTTGACACTTGTTTTCTTCAAATATGTCGTGTAATCTTTGAGAGAATAGACTTTCAATATTTTGACAATTTAACACATAACGGTTAAAATGAAAACCCGACTACACTGGTCAACAAGTGTTTCCCCGAAGGTCAACTGAGAAAAAATAAAAAATTATAGCTTTTTAACCATCCCTGTGATTTTTTTTTCTTTTTAGGGCAACTATTGTGAGCTTTAGAGCAGCATTTTTTCGATTTAGTCAACCTGTGTAATCATCAAATGAAATGGGTACCAAAAAAGCAACTAAACTTTTAATTTGAAACTAAGATTGTTGAAATCAATCCAGCCACTTTGGCAAAACGGGTGAATTTAAAAAGGTTTCTGAACACGTTTCTTTTCATAAGTTTAAACTTCATGTTCAATTATCATAAAGTTCGTTAGTTGGTGGTTTTGAAGACCTGTTTTGTTCAAATCGGTTGTGTAGTTTCTGAGATAGTAGAGTTTCATAACTTTTACATTTATATACATAACAGACAAAGTTACAGTCCGATTATAATAAAATTCTATAGGGTCTCTTCAGGCAATTAAAGCTTTCTATTGTAACTTATTTCGTGAAAATCGGTTCATCCATCTCTGAGAAATGTGGGTGAGTTCAAGCAGTCTTAGAAACATGTTTCTTTTTATAGCCTGATTTCACATTATTATACATAACGGACAAAGTTGACGTCCAATAACAATAAAATTCAATTGGGTCTTATGGGGCAACAAGATCTTCCATATGACACTAATTTTGTGAAAATCGGTCCAGCCATATCTGAGAAAAGTGAGTGAGTTTAAACAGTCTTTGAAAAACGTATCTTCACATAACTTTTGAACTACAAGTCCAATCATTATAAAATTATTTTACAAATGGTTCAAAAAACAAGCCCGTTCTTTTGTATGGGGCAACTAGACCTTTCATTTGCAATTAATTCCATGGGAATCGGTCCGGCCATCTCTGAGAAAATCAAGTGAGATTGAGAGAGCGTTACATACATACACACACACACACACACACACACACACACACACACACACACACACACATAAACCGAAAATGCTCAGCTCGTCGAACTAAGTCGATTGATAAACGAGATTCGAACCTTTGGAGCACTTTTATACCTTTGGTTTTTTCAGTGATTACTATACCTTTCTAGGAGAAAGGCAAAAAGGGCAATTTTGGTGAGACATGTTTTGCCGAAAACGAAGGAACTAAAATAAGTAATTATTTACGATTAACAAGAGGCTAAACAATCCGATGACCCAAGTGCAGTTTATTGCCTAATTAACATAGACTTTCAAACAGATATAACTTAAATCGGTTTTTAATGTATATAGAGAGCCGGTCTAAGTGTTTTCGTACTGAATTGGGGCTCTGTGATAAATAGACTGAAATAAATAGTAAATAAATAAATAAATATATATATATATACATATATATTTCTTATTATCTAAGGCTATCAACATATATACAGAATGTTCAATCATATAACCGGTGTTTATATCATTATTCTAACGTACACTTATTTGGATCCCTTCACGTAATAGTATCGTTCATGTAGAGTTGTGGTTAAAGATAAGAGCAGCATATTTATTACAATATATATTTATTTTGATTGAACATAATTAGGCGTTTCTAATTTCTTTTAAAATAACATAGTACATTGTTAGGCATCTTTCATTTTCCCTGGAAGAATTCCTAATATTGATGCATTAATGATAGTGAAAACGATATCTTGTTTAAGAGATGTTTCCACCTTTATTCATCTCTTTCCCCGATCAAAATGGAAGTAATCTGATCAGGATTCCTATTCTCAATAATGTATTATTCCATACAGTTTCATCAAAATTCAGAATTGCATCTCTGATGTAAAATAGAAAGGATTATTGAATACTTTGTATCGAAACATCGATCGAATCCGATTTGATCGAGACGATCGCCCATTTGGTTTTATGGACATATTTAAAGATGGCTTCGCTATTCGATCGAAAAACCGATACTCCGTTTTCAAAAATAAGGCCGTACATTATTGTTTATGTTGGAGGTTGGTTATGCTCAAGTGAAAGTTTCAAGAATTATTGATTGATAATTAGTATCACCGTAAAGTACATGTAAAAAACTCAATGACTTATACATTTAACAATGTTTTCTACAATAATATACATAATTTACAGTTGGTACCACTTTTTGTCTTTATATTTATTCATTAATAGGTGCGCCGAAGTTGAAAATTGCTGTGCTTCACTAGTCATCCGTTCAGTCCTCTCCTCTAGTTGGCTCAACTTATCACCTCGTTCTAGCATAAGCAGATGAGCTTTGCTTACCTCTGATGATGCAGATGTGGCTCGTGTGTTGAGATCTTGTATGCTGGTATTTGATCCGGGAATATGTTTGGCGATTGATTTGTTTGCCTTTCCACTTGATTCACCAACTGAAAGTAGAAATTTATATCTTTGTGTCAATAAAAATTAGAAGCAATTTCTTTAAAATTTTACTACGTAAGATGTACTAGACAATACATGTTCTTTGTAGTTTAGCTTAATAATATGATTAAGTAAAATATTTTACGTCAATTTTTGGGGATTCTACCGTCAATCTGATTTTATGATTATCATAGATATATCGAATATAAACTATCTTCGCAAGATGTGATTAAGTTATATCAGTTTAACCATTGAAATTTTCCCGGAGATCAGGTGGATAACATCAGAGCTGCGGGATATAGATGATTACATTCCTATTCATTCATTGTTGCCGAAGCATATCAGCATGGTGGCAATAGTGTTTTCAGTCACCAAAACAACGACTATGGCGGATGAACTGTTAGGAGTGTTCACAATGGTGATGAATACTTATTCGTCCGTAATATGATAACCTCCATTGCTGACTCGTATTGGCAACGATTCACTCGAATCATTTAAGAACCGTTTTGTCACTCAGATCAATTCAGATCAACACGCAATGATGATTCGTGGTGAGTTCAAACCAAAAATTTAAAGTGCCGTGCGAGAAATAACAGATTTCGTAGGCGATTAACATTACCGTTGGTGAACTGATCTTGAGGCAATCGGAAATGAAATTACGAGCTTGGTTTGAATTTGAAGAGAAAACTATGTTGTGCTGTCGGGGACAACAAAATTTTGTACGAGTCAGTATTTTTTTTAAGGGGAGGATTTGTTAGTAGCTTAAGTATTTATGATAAATATTAGTAAATAATGAGTATGTGTGTCCAATCACAAATGGTGACTTCTCAACACTGTTAGAAATTTGTAATTTTAATTGTTAGGATTTGTTTGCTTTCGCAATTAGGACTTATCATTCGTAGGGATTTAAACCTACTTGTCAGAAAAGGGGAAGAAAACTTACAACTAACTTAATTGCTAACTTATTGACTATAAAGAGAGCTTATCGTAGCAATTGAGGATTGCAACGATTTTTGTCGAAAATTGTTAATAATTTTATTTGACATAGCTTCTAATGGTTCAACACCAGTAAGTCTATGTAATTCGAGTGTTCCAAACCAAGGAGGACGCTTCAAAATCATTTTCAGAATTTTATTCTGAATCCTTTGGAGTGTTTTTTTCCTTGTTGAACAGCAACTTGACCAGATCGGTACAGCATAAAGCATTGCTGGTCTAAAAATTTGTTTGTAAATCAAAGTTTGTTCTTTAAACAAAGTTTAGAATTCCTGTTAATGAGAGGATATGAACATCTCGTATATTTGATACTCTCAATGTGCTCTTTGAAAATAAGTTTTTTATCATAAATTAGTCCCAAGTACTTAACCTTGTCAGACCAACTTAAAATAACCCCATTCATCTTGACAACGTGATTATTGTTTGGCTTGAGGAAAGAAGCCCTAGGCTTATGCGGAAAAATTATCATTTGAGTTTTAGAAGCATTGGGAGAGATTTTCCACTTTTGCAAGTAGGAAGAAAAAATATCTAAACTTTTCTGCAATCGACTGCATATGACACGAGGACTTTTTCCTTTTACGGAAATGCTTGTGTCATCGCAGAACAATGACTTTGTGCATCCTGGAGGCAAATCAAGAAGATCTGAAGTGAATATGTTGTACAGGACTGGACCCAAGACTGAACCTTGAGGCACACCTGCTCTGACAGGAAATCTATCAGATTTTGAATTCTGATAGACAACCTGCAGAGTTCGATCAGTAAGATAATTTTTTAAAATTTTGATTAGGAAAATTGGAAAATTAAAAGTTTGCAATTTCGCAATCAAACCTTTATGCCAAACACTGTCGAATGCTTTTTCGATGTCTAAAAGAGCAGCTCCAGTGGAATAACCTTCAGATTTGTTAGCTCGTATCATATAACTAACTCTGAGCAATTGATGAGTTGTGGAATGCCCATGGCGGAAACCGAACTGTTCATCTGCAAAAATTGAATTTTCGTTAATGTGTGACATCATTCTGCTAAGAATAATTCTCTCAAACAGTTTACTTATTGAAGAAAGCAAACTGATTGGTCGATAACTTGAAACTTCAGCTGGGTTCTTATCCGGTTTTTAAAATTGGAGTAATTTTTGCATTTTTCCATAATTTGGGAAAATATGCAATTTTGAAGCAGCAATTGAAAGTTTTCACCAAAAATTCCATTGTGCTCTCAGGGAGATGTTTGATTAATATATTAAAGATTCCATCGTTACCAGGTGCTTTCATATTTTTGAAATTTTTAATAATTGATTTAACCTCATTCAAGTTAGTTTCAAATATTTCTGCAGGTAAAAAGTTCTGGGAAGAAATCAAATCAAATTGACATGAGACTTCATTTTCAATTGGACTCACAAAATTCAAATTTGAGTTATGAACACTCTCAAACTGCTGAGCAAGCCTTTGATGAATGTTTATGATGAATTCAAAAGTTCATTGGATACAAGAAAACGTTCACCATCTTTCAAAACTGGAATAGGCTTTGAAGGTTTCTTAAGAATTTTCGACAGCTTCCAAAAGGGTTTTGAATATGGTTTCAATTTTTCAACTTTAGTCTCTAAATTTTGATTGCTCAGAAGAGTAAATCTATGTTTAATCTCTTTCTGTAAATCTTCATAAATAGTTTTAAAAACAGGGTCACGAGAACGTTGATATTGACGTCTGCGAACATTTTTCAAACGAATTAGAAATTGAAGATTTTCGTCAATTATTGGTGAATTTAATTTCACTTGAGCCTTTGGAACAGAATAATTCCTGGCATCAATAATTGCACATCATTCGTTGTTTTGCTTTCGTCTCGATTAGACGCAAATTGTTTATCTCCGTTTGAGTTCGCAAAATAACAATACACGAGTTATCGTACGGGTGTTTTTTGTCGATTAGTTCTTGTGCTGCGCGATAACAATAGCCAGTTATACAGCAGAAACATCTGCTGGTAGGGGCAGGCTACTCCGCCAGTGATTCGATACGCAGCTGATATATCAGCAAGCATAATTCTCCCGCACCGCTGTTACCCCGCTAGCAGCACGGACCACCATACGATCGAGCGAGTGGAAGTCAACTACAAGTGGCATCTACAAGGTCGCGTGTAAGGTACGGCCACTATGTCACAACACGAAGCTGGATCGTCATTGTTTGTTCTGCGGAGACACTCGATTAATCCAACTATCAGCCGTGAGGTCGTGACTTAGACGTTCGGTGAAGTATTACCTTTAGAATTTTTACTATTATTATCAATATTATTACTATGTTATAATTTTATTATTAATATTATTATTGATATTATTATTATTGTTATTATTATTATTATTACTATAATTATTATTATTATTATTATTACTATTGTTATTAGTATTAGTATTACTGTCTTTTTTTTATTTGTTCCATTGTAGATTGAAAAATTGTTTTTAAAATTTAATATCAACTACTTGAACCCCCCCCATATTCGAATATTTATCGTTTGTGTGCGGTAGAGCGTAACGCTCCCGCAAAATGGACGACATGCAGGTGCAACTTTTCCTGGATGTGGAAACAAACGGGGAAGAAATTGAAATTTCTCCCATCAGCTCACCCCTACCTTCCCCTGTGCCCTCCCCTTTGCCAAGTCGTGTACCAAGAGTACCGGAAGTACGGGTAAAAGCTTACCCAGATGCCGCTGGCGGTCCCTACGTTGTTTTTTTCCGGCCCATAAAGAAGCCATTGAATATTATTCAAATTGGCAAAGACCTGGCAAAACATTTTTCGGCCGTAACCGAGATTACGAAGGTGAGGCCGAACTAACTGCGAGTTGTCGTGAGTAGCTTGAAGCAAGCAAACGAAATTGCTGGCTACGAGCTCTTCACGAGAGAGTATCGCGTGTACATTAGACTGGGACACAGTTGTATGGGAAAAAAGCGTTGGTGTAATTTTTTCGCTCCAATGCACTTTTTGTGTTCCTTATGGGTCCTGTAACAACTGTGTAACTTTTCAGATCGATCGGTGGAACCCCTGATTTTTTGCTCATAGTATCTTCGGAGAAAATGCTGAGAATATCAATCCCTATATTTTGATAGTATTCGTTGTGTGATTCATACCCCTAAAAGTGAGAAATCAGCTTTCTAAACACCCCTAGGTAGTGAAAAACAATTTCGTGTGGGATTAAGCTTGAAGGTATGATATTTTGCTCACGTTATCTTCATTATCGGAGAGCTTGCTTAAAATATTAATTATTAAGTTTTAATGTAGATTGATTACTCCCCCTGAAAGAGGGAAGTAAACTTTTTAAACACCCACGTCGTGTGACTCTGGTGTCTTTCAGAAAAGAGTTTGGTAGATACATAGCTACAATTTGTGCAGATACATGGCTAGCAGGTCACTACGAACCACGGTAAATGAAGTCTATTGAAAAAGAGAAAAAGAGAGTATTGATCTTTGGGCGGGATGTTGGTTGAGCGGGCACCAAGGTGGGCCGCTGAAAGATCCGAAACAACTGAAAAGGGTAGGTTTTCAAAGTTTTTCTTTAGCTCCCCGTGTTGATTACAAACCGCTGTCTGTTGAAAATGGAAACATCTTTGGCTCCAACTTAATTTTTTATTACTGATAATTATTGCAATTTATATTGATTAAATCATATACAAAAATTCAACAAAAAAAGTTATCACCTTTCAATATTTCAGAGGCTTTTGTTGTCTGTGGGATTCGACAACTTGTAGCAAATAATTCTGTTGATCGGGATCTTTTGTTATTTTGTTGTTGTAGTCGCTGACAAGCTTCACGGCCCTTTCTGCAAAATCATTCACTACTGCAATTGCCTTCACGCGTTCTTGTGCTTCCAGATATTGTTTATTTGATTGCCATTTTCGGGTTTTTCTTTAAGAAAGTCCGTTGAGATTTTCATGATTTCGAAAAATCGTTTCGTTGCCTTTGTTACAAAGTTAGAAAGTGTAGAGTTTTTCTGAATGTTATCAGCCTTTACTAAGACTTTAGCATTCTCAAGTTGTTTTGCCTTCTTAAGTTTTTTTTTTTGCTTCTGTTTACCTTTTTTCGCTACTAGAACAGACGAATGTCTTATTCTTCCTCACCTGTGTATACCTCATTGGTTCGTAGTGACCTGCTGGCCATGTATCTGCGCAAATTGTAGCTATGTATCTACCAAACTCTTTTCTGAAAGACACCAGAGTCACACGACGTGGGTGTTTAGAAAGTTTACTTCCCTCTTTTAGGGGGAGTAATCAATCTACATTAAAACACAATAATTAATATTTTAAGCAAGCTCTCCGATAATGAAGATAACGTGAGCAAAATATCATACCTTCAAGCTTAATCTCACACGAAAATGTTTTTCACTACGTAGGGGTGTTTAGAAAGCTGATTTCTCACTTTTAGGGGTATGAATCACACAACGAATACTATCAAAACATAGGGATTGATATTCTAAGCATTTTCTCCGAAGATACTATGAGCAAAAAATCACGCTTTCAAGCTTAATTCTACGCGAAACTGTTTCTCATCACGTTGTTGAGTTTGCAACAGCAGCATGCTGCAGCAGTGTTGCTGGAAAAATTCAATGTTGAGCCGTTCGTCAGACATTCGATCAGTTTAAGGCGAATAACTTTTTCTACAAATTTTGTAGCGCCTTACAGTCTTCAGAAGAATTATTTCCAGGAAAATTTCCTACAAATATCATGTATTGGTATATTTTTAGGAGCCAACTGGAAATTTCTAGAGGATAAGTTTTGAAAAAGTGGATTTTCCCATATAAAATCGTATGGAAACTTTAAAAATCGGGCGCAAATCAGGGGTTCCACCGATCGATCTGAAAAGTTACACAGTTGTTACAGGACCCATAAGGAACACGAAAAGTGCATTGGAGCTAGTACTTATTTTTTGTCCCACCCTAGTGTACATCCCTGCCAAGGATGTAGAAATCGACGGTGTGGTTACCGAGGGGAATCTCACTGTCGATGACATTTTGCGTCATGGAGTTGGCTGTTTTTAAAACCCCTTGATGCAAAGTGTAAAGATACTGGATTGCAATCAATTGTATTCAGTATCCATCGAAGAAGGGAAGAAGAAATTCCTCCCTTCGGATTCCTTCCGAGTAACATTCGCCGGATCCGCGCTGCCGAACTACGTCCGCTTGGACAGGGTTCGTCTACCTGTACGCCTGTTCGTACCGCGGGTCATGCATTGCCAAAACTGTAAGCAGTTAGGTCACACAGCCACCTACTGCTGCAACAAGGCACGCTGTAGCAAGTGCGGAGGCAATCATGCTGAGAACGCTTGCAGTGGGGATACTGAAAAGTGTCTTTATTGCAAGGGAACACGGCATGACCTTCGGGCATGTCCCGCGTACAAACAGCACGAGGAAAAAATTAAGCGTTCCCTTAAGGAACGATCAAAGCGCTCTTTTGTAGAAATGCTTAAGAGGGCTGAGCCACCCTCGACAGGAAACATCTTTTCCTTCTTGCCAACTGATGAGGGTACATCTGACGATCCCGTCGAAGGGTGTTCCTATGCCTTACCAGAGGGATCTAGGAAGAGGAGAATGATCAACTCTCCTAATCTTTCTCGCAAAGGTCGTAAGATAACCCCTAGCGGAATGACCAATAAGACAACACAAAAAGGAACCGGTGAAGAAAAACCGAAGCAAGTACCCCCCGGTTTTAATTTCAAATCAAACCAGGAGTACCCACCGCTTCCTGGGGCACCAAAAACCCCTCGTGCACCCATTTCTTGATCAGAAGACATAAAAGAAACAGGGTTCATAAAATTCTCTGATATTGTGGACTGGATATTTAAAACATTCAACATACCAGATCCCCTTCAAAACATTCTTCTTGCCCTTTTCCTTACAGTGAAAACCTTTTTGATGCAACTCACAGCAACTTGGCCCCTCATTTCAGCTATCGTATCTTTCGATGACTAATACGTCGAAAGAGGTTAGGAATTTTGTCACTGTGTTACAGTGGAACTGCAGAAGTATCATCCCCAAACTTGATTTATTTTCACATTTGATAAACACATACAATTGTGATGCGTTCGCGCTCTGTGAAACTTTACTCAATTCAAATGACCAACTTAATTTCCACGATTTTAACATCATTCGTCGAGATCGAGACTCACACGGTGGAGGGGTACTTTTAGGGATCAAAAAGTGCTATTCTTTACCTAATGTACTGTGTACCTAATCCTCCAGCACGTGAAAGCGTGCTTGACCTATCCCTCCGCACGACATCACTAGCGTTAGATTGCCAGTGGAAAGTAATCAACGATCCCCACGGTAGTGATCATCTTCCAATCGTGATATCAATTGCTAATGGTTCAACTCCCCCGAACCCAATCAATATTTCCTACGATCTTACACGTAATATTGATTGGAAGCGTTATGAGTCTATTATAGCGGAATCTTTCGAGACTCACGAGGAACTTCCTCCGGAAGAAGAATAAGCGTTCTCAGCTGGCTTGATAATCGACGCCGCGACTCAAGCTCAGACGAAACCGATACCCGGGGTAACGATTAGACAGCGCCCTCCCAACAAATGGTGGGACAAAGAGTGCTCTGAGCTGTACGTGCGAAGGTCCGCGGCGTATAAGGACTACCGGGAGTACGGCACTGTCAACCTATTTCGAAAGTACGAGGCACTGGGCGGGCAGATGAAGAGCTTAGTAAAGGCGAAAAAACGCGGGTACTGGCGGCGGTTCGTAAACGCGTTGTCGAGGGAAACAGCGATGAGCACTCTTTGGGATACCGCCAGGCGCATGCGGAACCGTGACGTTTCGAATGAGAGTGAGGAGTATTCAGATCGCCGGGTACTCGATTTTGCCAAACAGGTCTGTCCGGACTCTGTACCGGAACAGAAAACCTTTCGCGACGCGTTTATAGTAACTACGGAAGAGCCTCCATTTTCGATGTTGGAATTTTTAATGGCTCTCCTGTCGTGCAACAATAAGGCTTCAGGGCTAGATAGAATAAAATTCAACCTGTTGAAGAATCTACCCGACTCTGCAAAAAGACGCTTTTTGAACTTGTTCAACAAGTTTCTTGAGCTAAATATTGTTCCGCATGACTGTAGGGAGGTGAAAGCCATTGCTATTCGGAAACCCGGGAAACCTGCCTCTGATCACAATTCATATAGGCCGGTTGCGATGCTCTCTTGCCTCCGGAAATTAATGGAGAAAATGATCCTCTTACGGTTAGACAAATGGGTCGAAACAAACGGTTGACTTTCAGATACTCAATTTGGCTTTCGCCGGGGCAAAGGGACGAACGATTGCCTAGCGTTGCTTTCTACTGAAATTCAACTCGCATTTGCTCGAAAAGAGCAAATGGCTTCTGCGTTCTTGGATATTAAGGGGGCTTTTGACTCTGTCTCTGTAGAAGTTTTAAGCGCGAAACTTCATTCGCAGGGACTTTTACCAAATTTGAATAACTTTTTGCTCAATTTGTTGTCAGAAAAGCATATGTATTTCTCACATGGCGATTCGACAACTTCCCGAATTAGTTACATGGGCCTTCCCCAGGGCTCATGTTTAAGTCCTCTCTTATATAATTTTTACGTAAATGACATCGATGAATGTCTTGCAAATTCATGCACGCTAAGGCAACTTGCAGACGATAGCGTTGTATCCATTACTGGTAGCGAGGCTAGCGATCTGCAAGGACCATTGCAAGATACCTTAGACAATTTGTCTGAATGGGCTCTTAAGCTGGGTATCGAATTCTCTCCGGAGAAAACTGAGTTGGTCGTTTTTTGTAGGAAGCATAACCCAGCTCAGCTGCAGCTCGTACTAACGGGTGAAACGATCTCTCAGGTTTTAGTCGCTAAATATCTCGGGGTCTGGTTCGACTCTAAATGCACCTGGGCTTGTCATATTAGGTATCTGACACGACAATGCCAACAGAGGACTAATTTTCTTCGTACGATTACCGGAACCTGGTGGGGAGCCCATCCAGGAGACCTTCTAAAGCTTTACCAAACAACGATATTGTCAGTTCTTGAGTACGGCTGTTTCTGCTTGCGCTCCGCCACGAACACGCACATTATAAAATTAGAGAGAATACAATATCGTTGTTTGCGTATTGCCTTGGGTTGCATGCAGTCGACCCATACGATGAGTCTTGAAGTGTTAGCGGGTATTCTTCCGTTGAAACATCGTTTTTGGAATCTCTCTTACCGGTTGCTAATTCGATGCACAGTTATGAACCCATTAGTAATTGAAAATTTCGAGAGGTTGGTCGACCTTCAATCTCAATCCAGATTTATGACTTTATATTTTGACTATATGGCTCAAGATATTAATCCTTCTTCATACGATTCCTCCAATGTCGAATTTTCAGATACTTCTAATAATGCTATATTCTTCGACACCACCATGAAACAAGACATTTCTGGTATCCCGTATCAATTGCGACCCCAAGAGATCCCTAAGATTTTTTCCAATAAGTTTAAACATGTTAGTTATGATAAAAGGTTTTACACTGACGGATCTAATCTAGACGAGTCCATTGGCTTCGGTGTTTTCCACGAAAATTTTACCGCCTTATACAAACTCGATGCTCCTGCTTCCGTGTACGTCGCAGAACTTGCTGCTATTCAGTACTCTCTTGGAATCATCGAAACCCTACCCATAGACCACTACTTCATCTTCACAGATAGTCTCAGTGCCATTGAGGCTCTGCGATCGATGAAGCCTGTGCACCCCGTATTTCTGGGGAAAATGCGGCGGTTTTTAAGTGCTTTAACAGATAAAAATTACCGGGTTACCTTAGCGTGGGTCTCTTCTCATTGCTCGATTCCGGGCAATGAAAAGGCTGACTCTTTAGCTAAGGTGGGTGCTATTGATGGCGATATTTATGAAAGACCAATTGCTTATGATGAATTTTATAGCATTTTGCGTCAGAAAACACTCAACAGTAGGCAATCATCATGGAACTCAGATGAACTGGGACGGTGGCTACATTCCATTTTTCCTAAGGTATCGACGAAAGCATGGTTCAAGGGGTTGGAGGTCGGTCGGGACTTCATTCGCGTGATGTCCAGACTTATGTCCAATCACTACACGTTAAACACGCATCTCTCTCGTATAGGGCTTGTAGACAGTAATCACTGCGTTTGTGGCGATGGCTACCATGACATCGAGCATGTTGTTTGTTCGTGTGCCGAATTCTGTGATGTTAGGTCCGAGCTTATAGATTCCCTCCGGGCCCGAGGAAAACAACCGAACGTTCCCGTTAGAGACATTCTGGGAAGCGGTGATCTTCAGTACATGACACAACTGTACTGTTATTTGAAAAAGACTGACATTAAAATTTAATATTCTTTTGTCTATTTGTCAGAATACCCGTATACGACGCTGGAGACACGAACACGAAGAGCCTAAATCTATGTTTTAAAAACAAAAAAGAGCACCAGTCGAAACACAAATAGATCGTATATCTTAATTAGTTTTAAGCAAGAATTGTATCTCCCCTCCTCTCACCTTAAATCCCCACTAGCTCGTAGTCGGCCGCGAGAATAAAAAAAGGCCTCCCTCTTTTCCCTGCTAACGTAGAATTAATACGAATTGTACTTGGCTCAGTAAAACAGAAAATGTATCGTGCCGTGTCAAATAAACTAATTTTAAACCATAAAATAATTGCACATTTTAATGCTTCCAAAGCGGAATCAATATTGACTTCGTTTTGCAAATCAAGCTCATTATTGAAATTTCTCTCAATATGAGTTTTGTATCTTTCCCAATTAGTCTTGTTAAAATTAAAAACAGAGCTCATAGGGTTTTAAACTGATTCATGTGGTAAAGCAAAAGTTATTGGAAGATGGTCAGAATCAAAGTCAGCAGGTTTGATCAAATCACTACATACATGACTTTGATCTGTTAGCACCAAATCAATTGTTGATGGGTTTCTTACAGAAGAAAAGCATGTAGGACTATTCGGAGACAATATAGAATAGTATCCTGAAGAACAATCATTGAACAAAATTTTGCCATTGGAATTACTTTGAGAATTATTCCATGAACGATGTTCAGCGTTAAAATCGCCGATTATAAAAAATTTCGAACGATTTCTGGTAAGTTTTTGTAAGTCACCTTTAAAATAACTTTTGTGCTCGCGTGTGCATTGAAATGGTAAATACGCTGCGGCAATAAATAAAATCCCAAGTTCAGTTTGAACTTCAATTCCCAAAGTTTCAATAACTTTCGTCTCAAGATGGGGAAGAGCACGATGTTTGATTCGGCGATGAATAACAATTGCAACTCCACCGCTGGAATCCTGAATCCTATCATATCTATGAACCACGTAATTGGGATCATATTTTAATTTTATGTTAGGTTTCAAAAATGTTTCAGTAATAATTGCAATATGCACATTATTTACTGTTAAAAAATTAAAAAGCTCATTCTCATTGGCCTTCGATGAGCGAGCATTCCAATTCAATATTTTAATTGGTTTATTTAAATCCATTGCTAAATTTCAAATTAGAAACAATTTTAATAGTAAAATTTGTACCTATTTGGATGGCTTCAAACATTGATTTTGCCTGCAACATGGCGTTCATAAGATCGAACATTGCTTGTTGCAGAAAAGAAAGTTTACCTGCCGTAATAGGCCCCAGGCAGTTGACATTAGAAAAAATATTTTCGGTAGCAATATTAGCTGGGGTAATAGGTGTACAATTATCTTTTATTATTAGTAATAGGGGTAAGCAATTCTAGCGTGTTTTGCTTACCCATATTAGCGGTCATTTTCGAACTACCAACATTTGGTGGTAGAATGTTCGAACTACCTGTAACCTGTGCATATGTTAAACGAGTATGCAGAGGGGTAGAAGAAGTGGGCGTTATTAGTACGTTTGGAGAATTTTGTTTTGATTGGGAAATTGAATTTTGTTTACCTTGCCTTGCCTTAACAATTGCTAAACATACTGGGCATTGGTAGAAATTTGACATATGGTTGCCGTTACAATTCGCACAGCGAAAATTTTTACTCTCTTTCACAGGCCATGTGTCCTTTTTGTGAGAAGAGTCTCCACAAATGAGGCATTTTTGGTCCATGTTACGGAACTTTGAACCATGGCCATAACGTTGGCAAATACGGCATTGGGTGATATGCTTTTCACCTCCGCCAAACTTTCTATAAACTTCCCACTTTACACGCACATTATATAAAGCATGTGCTTTTTCAAAGAAATTTAAGTTATTAACCTCACTGCGGTTAAAATGAATTAAATAATTAACAAGGGAAATTCCAGTGCGCTGACTGTTTTCGCCTCGTGATTTTTGTTTCATTAGAATTATTTGGGTAGGGGCTATGCCAAGTAATTCTGTTAAAGTAAGTTTGATCTCATCAACGGTTTGATCGTTGGTGAGACCTTTCAATATGACCTTGAACGGCTTGGCGCTCTTCGTATCATATGTAAAAAATTTATACATCTTTTCAGTTAAATACTGAATAAGACGATTACGACCCTTTATAGAGTTGGCTAATAAGCGGCATTCGCCTCTACGATCAATTTGATACGTAACTTTAACGTCAGAAACAAACGTTGAAAGTTCCTTTTTGAAAATATTAAATTCAGAAGAAATAGTTACCACAATAGATGGAACTTTCACCTTTTTCAAATATTTTACATTTTGTATAGTTCCATTACTAATAACTTCCATTTCACCAGCTTCTTGCTCAGGCAAAATATCAACAGGATTGTCACTACAGACACTCGAAGTGTCAGAAAGAGATGCCTCTCTTTTCCTCCCCGCAGCGATGCGTGGTTTCTTTTTTCGTCCTGCCATTTCAGGTGATACGAAAAAAGTTAAAACAAATGTTAAATTCAAAAGTAGGTAGTCTTGAGAAAGACTGATGGGAAATAACTTTCAGTATAAGGCTTCAAATCAACTTTCAGTATAAGGCTTCATCAAAAGGGTCACGAAACAGTTTAGTTTTTTTTTAGTTTAAAATAGTTTATTTTACACGGCACGATACATTTTATGTTTTACTGAGCCAAATACAATTTTTATTATGTCTAAGTTAGCAGGAAAAAGAGGGAGGCACTTATTTTATTTCTCGCCGCCGACTTCGAGCTAGTAGGGATTAAAGATGAGAAGAGGGGAGTACAATTTTGACTTAAAACTATTTTAACACTTTGTTTTTCAACTGGTAGAGAATGTGGCGCAGTTTTTGTCTGAAGTGAGTAAACATAGATGTGTGCGTAAACATTTGCTCTCCGTTTTCATGTCTCCAGCATAGTGGTATTTTGAAAAGTAGACAACATAATTTCAAATTTTAATGTCGGCATTTTTCAAAAACAGAATAGCTGTGTCATGTACTGGAGATCACCGCTTCCCAGAATATCTCTAACGGGAACGTTCGGTTGTTTCCCTTGAGCCCAAAGCTTGGACCTAGCACCAGAGAATTCGGTGTGGTGCACCCCCCACACCGATAAAATGAATAAATCACATCGATAAATATCGATAAATAAAATTATCAAATGAACACATTCATTACTCATACATACGTACATACTCATACATACATAATAAAATGATTAAATCACATCGATAAATATCGATAAATAAAATTATCAAATGAACACATTCATTACTCATACATACATACGCATCTCAAAATTATCTCGTGCGCTTGATATGTATACATTGCAAAAAAGTTAGTTATAGTTAACCACCAAAGGCAACAGTCATTCAGTCATTCAAAAGTCATCGTCCGAAGAGATTATTTTATCGGTAGGTTCGAGTACCTACAACTGGTGACCCCGACGTGATCGTCGCGACAATAGATTTCAAACCTTGGTCTCGCGACGGTTCATTATTCCGCGACCGCGAAAACTTCAGAGCAAAGGTTAGACGCGCGAGTTTTAACCCAAATTCGCAGAACAGAATTCCCGATTCAAACCGCGTGTGAAAAGTTACAATCACGCTAGAAAGCAACGGCGACCGGCCGCTCAAAGAAGAACAATTAGATCCCAAAGGACCGACGGTTATCGCTAAAATACATTTCCCGGAATTCGATCAGGCTGATATTGAGGCCTGGTTCATCTGTCTCGAAGCAGCTTTTAGTGTAAACGCGATCAAGAACGATAAATATAAATTTAACGCAGTGATTGTGGCGCTAGGATCGCGCGCCAAATATGTGCATTCAGTGATTTCTAAGTGTAATGCCACTAACACTAACGACAAGTATGACGTTCTTAAAGCTACCGCCATTGCACATTTTCGACCGCCGGAGTCGCAGCGACTGACCAGCCTCCTTTCTGGAATGACCTTGGGAGAACAGAAACCGAGCGTACTTTTGTCAGAAATGCGCCGGCTAGGTGGTGTTGGTTGTACTGACAGTGTATTAACTAACCTCTGGCTGGGCTGCGAGCCCTTTTACATACCACGTGTTTAATCATAGCCGCCATGCCAGCTGCCACTCTAGACGAACAAGCAAAGGTGGCAGACAAAATTCTTGAAGCACCCCGCGAGCAGATTTCAGCTGCACAAGTAGCCGAACCATCTGCGATATCATCTCTCGAGCAAAGAATCGAAGCACTATCACGCCGCCTCGATGAAGCAGTATCGTGCGAATTCCGCAGACGAGATCGACATAACACCCGCCCACGCCATTCAACAGTAAAACTCCCCGACGGTGGATCTGCTGGTTCCATTACAAAAGGTGCCGAAGCTCGAAAGTGTGAGAAGACCAAAAGTGATAATCCCAAAGTCAACTGCATTTTTTTTTCGACAGACGCGTCGAGGTGTTCACTCGACCAAAGAAATTTCAATGCAACCACTACTGCCGACAACTTTGCACTATTCGCCACCACCTCCAATGAATCGACCCAGAACACCATCCAGAACAAACAATCAAACATCCAGCGAATCCACAATACACGACTTAAAAACATCCAATATACCTCATCGACACCGGGGCTGACATATCGGTTGTTCCACCCTCAACCTACAGCTTCACACCAGCTTTCCGCCGCTAACGATACCAAAATCCAAACGTATGGTACTAAACGCATCACCGTTGATCTTGGGCGACACTGTGGAGATTATAGAAATTTAAATGCCCTAACCATTCCTGACCGGTACCCTGTGCCACACATCCAAGATTTTTCAACTATTTTACACGGTATGCAAATGTTTTCCTGCATTGACTTACAACATTACTTACAATTCTAGTGGCACCAGAAGATGTCCCAAAGACAGCAATTACAACTCCTTTTGGACACTTCGATTTTAAATACATGACTTTTGGTCTGCGTAATGCAGGTCAAACTCTGCAAAGGCACCTTCATGCCATTTTAGGTGACCTTGATTATGTGTTTCCATACATCGGACAACGTTGACCAGCATAAGGCGCATCTCAGCGTAAGGCGCATCTCAGCGTGATTACGACAAAATGATCTCGTGATAAATGTTGCAAAATGCCAAATCGGTCAAACTTTAGTCGACTTCCTAGGTCATATTATCACACACGAGCGAACACAACCGAAGCCAAGCAAAGTTCAAGCCATCTTAGACGTCCCACGGCCATCGACTGCCATGTAACTGAAGAGATTTCTCGGCATCATTAATTTTTATCGACGATTCATCCCCCGGGCAGTCGAAAACCAGCAAATACTTCATGCGATGATCAGTGGAAACACTCGCAACGATACAACCATTCTCCAGTGGATCGAAGCTTCAATTGCAGCATTTGAGCGATGCAAGCTGGACTTAGCAAACGCTACCCTTCCCGCTCATCCTGCATCGGATGCAAAGCTTGCACTAAATGTTGACGCACCCAACACGGCCATTGGAGCTGTCCTACACCAGATCACCAACAAGGGACCTGAGCCTCTCGCATTTTTTTCGCGAAAATTAAGCGATTCCAACCAAAAAGCTAGTACGTACGACCGAGAGCTGCTCGCTATGTACGAAGCAATTAAACATTTCCGTGACATTCTACAAGCTCGGGAGTTCTGTGTCTACACCGACCATAAACCACTCACTACAGCATTTTGCCAACGCCCGGAGAGGAAAAATACAACACAGCAAAGACGACTAAGTTTTATAAGTGAGTATATAACCGATATTAGGCATTTGCTCGGCGAGGAAAATAAAGTCGCCGACATTCTAAGTCGCATTAATAACATAACTACTACCGAAACGATCGACTATGATCGGATGGCCGAATTGCAAAAACACGATTCGTCACTTAAGCAATTTTTAGATAATCCACCTACTGCAAATCAAGCTTCTCACATCATCATTAGCATCAACACCTATATACTGCGATATTTCTACTCAAGCTATTTGGCCATTTGTGCCGCAAGCTTCGATCGAGAATCATTCAGAAAATGTACGGTACATCGCATCCTGGAGTTCGCGCAACCACACGCATGGTTTCAGAACGATTCGTTTGGCCTTCACTTCGTCGTGATAGCAAATATTTCGTTACTAATTGTATTTCTTGCCAAAAATCGAAAACACATCGACACAACAAGACACCAATCGCCAGAATTGCGACACCAAGTAGTCGTTTCGCACACATTAACATGGATCTTATCGGTCCCTTACCCCCTTCGGATGGCAATGTGTATTGCCTTACAATTATTGATAAGTTCACCCGATGGCCAGAAGTTTTCCCGTTACCAAACATGACAGCTGACACCGTAGCTCGTGCCTTCGTCAACGGATGGATCGCACGATTTGGTGTCCCAATAAATGTTACTACAGACTGTGGTCGACAGTTCGAATCCGAATTGTTTCGCACACTGACAAGAATGCTCGGAATCACACACTTGCACACAGCCCCCTACCACCCGCAAGCCAACGGTCAAATTGAGCGTACACATCGTCAACTTAAGTCAGCAATAATGAAATCTTGTTGGACTGAAGTGCTACCAATCGTGCTTCTTGGAATACGATCATCAGTAAAGGAAGATCTGCAAGCAACGGCTGCCGAACTGACATATGGCACAACACTCAGGTTACCCGGTGAGTTCTTCACCTCCAGTGATAGTAGACTACCTACGGCAGAATCCATCTCCAATTTAAAAGCAACAATGTCAAAGCTTAGACCCAAGTATCTACATCGGTACACGACCATACAACATGCTCAATGTCGTGGTAGCCATCGCCACAAATGCAGTGATTACTTTCCACAAGCCCTATACGAAAGAGATGCGTGTTTAACGTGTAGTGATTGGACATAAGTCCTGACATCACACGAATGAAGTCTCGACCTACATCCAACCCCTTGAACCATGCTTTCTTCGATACCTTAGGAAAAATGGAATGAAGCCAGCGTCCCAGTTCATCTGTACCCCATGATGATTGCCAACTTTTGAGCGTCATCTGACGCAAAATACTGAAAAATTCATCATAAGCATTTGGTCTATCGTAAATAGCGTCATCAAACGCACCCACCTTAGCTAAAGAGTCAGGCTTTTCATTGCCCGGAATGGAACAAGGCACCCACGCTAAGGTAACCTGATAATTTCTATCTGTTAAAGCACTTAAAAACCGCCGTGTTTTCCCCAGGAAATACGGGGAGTGCTTTACCGACTTCATCGATCGTAGAGTCTCAATGGCACTGAAACTGTCTGTGAAGATGGAGTAGTGATCAGTGGGTAGGGTTTAGATGATCCCAAGGGAGTACTGAATAGCAGCAAGTTCTGCGACGTACACGGGAGCAGGAGCATCGAGTTTGTAGAAGGCGCTATTTTTTTTGTGAAAAACACCGAAGCCAGTGGACTCATCTAGATTAGATCCGTCAGTGTAAAACCTTTTATCACAACTAACATGTTTAAACTTGTTGGATAAAATCTTAAAGATCTCTTGCGGTCGCAATTGATCCGGGATACCAGAAATGTCTTCTTTCATGGTGGTGTCGGAGAATATCTATATCTATAAAGGCGAATGTTTGTCTGTCTGTCTGTTCCCTATAGATTTTAAAACTACTGAGCCGGTTACCGTGAAAATTTGTAGATAGGGGTTTTCAAGTACGGGGAGTAATCCTAAAATATTAGTTTCACTCTGTGTCATAAGCATAGGCAAGGGGGAGTGAATTTGTGGTCCATGAACGTGAAAACTTCCTCCTCGATGCGACCGTGCAAATTCATATACAGATGGTTTTGAGTCTGAGATGTAGTTTTGCGACATTATTGTGCCATGTTAGACTTTTCTGGAAGCTCAGAGGCGTTGCAATGATGAGGATATATATATATATATATATATATATATATATATATATATATATATATATATATATATATATATATATATATATATATATATATATATATATATATATATATATATATATATATATATATATATATATATATATATATATATATATATATATATATATATATATATATATATATATATATATATATATATATATATATATATATATATATATATATATATATATATATATAATATAAAGCCACCATAAACTCTACATACCGAATTCAATGGCTGAACGATGCAGAAGTTTTAAAATCATCAAAGGTTAACATCGTTCAACCCCCCCCCTCCTCATCATTGCAACGCCTCTGAGCTTCCAGAAAAGTCTAACATGGCACAATAATGTCGCAAAACTACATCTCAGACTCAAAACCATCTGTATATGAATTTGCACGGTCATCGAGGAGGAAGTTTTCACTTTCATGGACCACAAATTCACTCCCCCTTGCCTATGCTTATGACACAGAGTGAAACTAATATTTTAGGATTACTCCCCGTACTTGAAAACCCCTATCTACAAATTTTCACGGTAACCGGCTCAGTAGTTTTAAAATCTATAGGGAACAGACAGACAGACAGACATTCGCCTTTATAGATATAGATATTCTCCGACACCACCATGAAAGAAGACATTTCTGGTATCCCGGATCAATTGCGACCGCAAGAGATCTTTAAGATTTTATCCAACAAGTTTAAACATGTTGGTTGTGATAAAAGGTTTTACACTGACGGATCTAATCTAGATGAGTCCACTGGCTTCGGTGTTTTTCACAAAAAAAATAGCGCCTTCTACAAACTCGATGCTCCTGCTTCCGTGTACGTCGCAGAACTTGCTGCTATTCAGTACTCCCTTGGGATCATCTAAACCCTACCCACTGATCACTACTCCATCTTCACAGACAGTTTCAGTGCCATTGAGACTCTACGATCGATGAAGTCGGTAAAGCACTCCCCGTATTTCCTGGGGAAAATACGGCGGTTTTTAAGTGCTTTAACAGATAGAAATTATCAGGTTACCTTAGCGTGGGTGCCTTGTTCCATTCCGGGCAATGAAAAGCCTGACTCTTTAGCTAAGGTGGGTGCGTTTGATGACGCTATTTACGATAGACCAAATGCTTATGATGAATTTTTCAGTATTTTGCGTCAGATGACGCTCAAAAGTTGGCAATCATCATGGGGTACAGATGAACTGGGACGCTGGCTCCATTCCATTTTTCCTAAGGTATCGAAGAAAGCATGGTTCAAGGGTTTGGATGTAGGTCAAGACTTCATTCGTGTGATGTCAAGACTTATGTCCAATCACCACACGTTAAACACGCATCTCTTTCGTATAGAGCTTGTGGAAAGTGATCACTGCATTTGTGGCGATGGCTACCACGACATTGAGCATGTTGTTTGGTCGTGTACCGATGTAGATACTTGGGTCTAAGCTTTGACATTGTTGCTTTTAAATTGGAGATGGATTCTGCCGTAGGTAGTCTACTATCACTGGAGGTGAAGAACTCACCGGGTAACCTAAGTGTTGTGCCATATGTCAGTTCGGCAGCCGTTGCTTGCAGATCTTCCTTTACTGATGATCGTATTCCAAGAAGCACGATTGGTAGCACTTCAGTCCAACAAGATTTCATTATTGCTGACTTAAGTTGACGATGTGTACGCTCAATTTGACCGTTGGCTTGCGGGTGGTAGGGGGTTGTGCGCAAGTGTGTGATTCCGAGCATTCTTGTCAGTGTGCGAAACAATTCGGATTCGAACTGTCGACCACAGTCTGTAGTAACATTTATTGGGACACCAAATCGTGCGATCCATCCGTTGACGAAGGCACGAGCTACGGTGTCAGCTGTCATGTTTGGTAACGGGAAAACTTCTGGCCATCGGGTGAACTTATCAATAATTGTAAGGCAGTACACATTGCCATCCGAAGGGGGTAAGGGACCGATAAGATCCATGTTAATGTGTGCGAAACGACTACTTGGTGTCGCAATTCTGGCGATTGGTCTTGTTGTGTCGATGTGTTTTCGATTTTTGGCAAGAAATACAATTAGTAACGAAATATTTGCAATCACGACGAAGTGAAAGCCAAACGAATCGTTCTGAAACCATGCGTGTGGTTGCGCGAACTCCAGGATGCGATGTACCGTACATTTTCTGAATGATTCTCGATCGAAGCTTGCGGCACAAATGGCCAAATAGCTTGAGTAGAAATATCGCAGTATATAGGTGTTGATGCTAATGATGATTTGAGAAGCTTGATTTGCACGGTGGTGTTAGTAGGTGGATTATCTAAAAATTGCTTAAGTGACGAATCGCGTTTTTGCAATTCGGCCATCCGATCATAGTCGATCGTTTCGGTAGTAGTTATGTTATTAATGCGACTTAGCATGTCGGCGACTTTATTTTCCTCGCCGAGCAAATGCCTAATATCGGTTATATACTCACTTATAAAACTTAGTCGTCTTTGTTGTGTTGTATTTTTCCTCTCCGGGCGTTGGCAAAATGCTGTAGTGAGTGGTTTATGGTCGGTGTAGACACAGAACTCCCGAGCTTGTAGAATGTCACGGAAATGTTTAATTACTTCGTACATAGCGAGCAGCTCTCGGTCGTACGTACTAGCTTTTTGGTTGGAATCGCTTAATTATCGCGAAAAAAATGCGAGAGGCTCAGGTCCCTTGTTGGTGATCTGGTGTAGGACAGCTCCAATGGCCGTGTTGGGTGCGTCAACATTTAGTGCAAGCTTTGAGATCATTTTGTCGTAATCACGCTGAGATGCGCCTTACGCTGAGATGCGCCTTATGCTGGTCAACGTTGTCCGATGTATGGAAACACATAATCAAGGTCACCTAAAATGGCATGAAGGTGCCTTTGCAGAGTTTGACCTGCATTACGCAGACCAAAAGTCATGTATTTAAAATCGAAGTGTCCAAAAGGAGTTGTAATTGCTGTCTTTGGGACATCTTCTGGTGCCACTAGAATTGTAAGTAATGTTGTAAGTCAATGCAGGAAAACATTTGCATACCGTGTAAAATAGTTGAAAAATCTTGGATGTGTGGCACAGGGTACCGGTCAGGAATGGTTAGGGCATTTAAATTTCTATAATCTCCACAGTGTCGCCCAAGATCAACGGTGATGCGTTTAGTACCATACGTTTGGATTTTGGTATCGTTAGCGGCGGAAAGCTGGTGTGAAGCTGTAGGTTGAGGGTGGAACAACCGATATGTCAGCCCCGGTGTCGATGAGGTATATTGGATGTTTTTAAGTCGTGTATTGTGGATTCGCTGGATGTTTGATTGTTTGTTCTGGATGGTGTTTTGGATCGATTCATTGGAGGTGGTGGCGAATAGTGCAAAGTTGTCGGCAGTAGTGGTTGCATTTAATTTTCTTTGGTCGAGTGAACACCTCGACGCGTCTGTCGAAAAAATAATGCAGTTGACTTTGGGATTATCACTTTTGGTCTCCTCACACTTTCGAGCTTCGGCACCTTTTGTAATGGAACCAGCAGATCCACCGTCGGGGAGTTTTACTGTTAAATGGCGTGGGCGGCTGTTATGTCGATCTCGTCCGCGGAATTCGCACGATACTGCTTCATCAAGGCGGCGTGATAGTGCTTCGATTCTTTGCTCGAGAGATTATATCGCAGATGGTTCGGCTACTTGTGCAGCTGAAATCTGCTCGCTAAAATATTAGTTTCACTCTGTGTCATAAGCATAGGCAAGGGGGAGTGAATTTGTGGTCCATGAACGTGAAAACTTCCTCCTCGATGACCGTGCAAATTCATATACAGATGGTTTTGAGTCTGAGATGTAGTTTTGATGAGGAGGGGGGGGGGGGGGTTGAACGATGTTAACCTTTGATGATTTTAAAACTTCTGCATCGTTCAGCCATTGAATTCGGTATGTAGAGTTTCTGGTGGCTTTATATTATATTATATATATATATATATATATATATATATATATATATATATATATATATATATATATATATATATATATATATATATATATATATATATATATATATATATATATATATATACATATATATATATATATATATATATATATATATATATATATATATATATATATATATATATATATATATATATATATATATATATATATATATATATATATATATATATATATATATACACATATATATATATATATATATACACATATATATATATATATATATATATATATATATATATATATATATATATATATATATATATATATATATATATATATATATATATATATCTATATATATATATATATATATATATATATATATATATTCCATTAGCGCAGGCAAGGGGATGGGGGTTAATTTACTATTTTTAACTCCTCAACACCTAACTTGATCACCGGGCCAATTTCGGTAGGTGGGTATGTTTCCATAACATTTATTTTTCTGTATCCCAGTGGCGTAGTAAGGGGGGGGGGGTTGTACTAATTTCATCTATTCATTCATATCTATAATTTCGAATGTCTGTCTTATTCCTATAGACTCAAAAACTACTGAACCGATTGCCGTGAAAATTTGTACATAAGGGTTTTCCGAGGATAGGGAGTAACACTAAAATATTAGCTTTGCTCTATCTCATAAGTGTAACAAAGGGGGGGGGGAAGGGTTAATTGTAAACTTGTAATCGTCTTCAACAATAATCGTTCAATTTGAAATGCAGAGGATTTTTTGTGTGAGGCGTATTTTTATAACATAAGTGTGTCATTTGAGACTTTTTCTCATTGGCATAGTAAGTATAAGGAGGGATATGAGCCATATCATTTTTTTACAACTTTGAAACCGCTGAACCGATCATCATCAAATTCGGTATGTGGAAGCTGTAGTGGGTGATGTGTTTCAGCGACTTTTCAAATCAACCCCAGACACCGTTTTGAAATTCAAGATGGTGTAATGTCCGGTTTCCAGTAAATAGCAAAAAATGGCCAAATACCATCAAGTATAGGTATTTTAAGAACGAGAATTATGCACAAAGCTCGGAAATCCATTTTATATGTCATTTTGAAATTCTCAATGGTGACTTCCGGTTTTCACGAAACTGCCTAAAATGCTCAAATTCATTCTAAAACGAAAATTTTCGTAATCTCAAAGATGCACATTGGCCAAAAAACGACCCCTGACGCCATTTTTTTTCCGAAGTGGCAACTTACAGTTGCGGTAAAAATGCTAAAAATATTCATTTCAGAATCGAGTTAATGTCCGGAGACCGGAGAACAAATTCAGACGCCATTTTGAAATTGAAGGCGGTGTTGACCAAACTCGCAGAACGGAATTCCCGACTCAAACCACGTGTGAAAAGTTACAATCACGCTAGAAAGCAACGGCGACCGGCCGCTCAAAGAAGAACAATTAGATCCCAAAGAACCGATGGTTATCGCTAAAATACATTTCCCGGAATTCGATCCGGATGATATTGAGACCTGGTTCATCTGTCTCGAAGCAGCTTTTAGTGTAAACGCGATCAGGAACGATAAATATAAATATAACGCAGTGATTTAACGCGCACCAAATATGTGAATTCAGTGATTTCTAAGTGTAATGCCACTAACACTAACGACGAGTATGACATTCTTAAGGCTGCCGCCATTGCACATTTTCGACCGTCGGAGTCGCAGCGACAGACCAGCCTCCTTTCTGGAATGACCTTGGGAGATCAGAAACCAAGCGTACTTTTGTCAGATATGCGCCGTCTATGTGGTGTTGGTTGTACTGACAGTGTATTAACTAACCTCTGGCTGGGCTGCGAGCCCTTTCACATACCACGTGTTTAATCATAGCCGCCATGCCAGCTGCCACTCTAGACGAACAAGCAAAGGTGGCATACAAAATTCTTGAAGCACCCCGCGAGCAGATTTCAGCTGCACAAGTAGCCAAACCATCTGCGATATCATCTCTCGAGCAAAGAATCGAAGCACTATCACGCCGCCTTGATGAAGCAGTATCGTGCGAATTTCGCGGACGAGATCGACATAACAGCCGCCCACGCCATTCAACAGACGCGAAGGAACTCCAGTCCGCAGTAAAACTCCCCGACGGTGGATCTACTGGTTCCATTACAAAAGGTGCCGAAGCTCGGAAGTGTGAGAAGACCAAAAGTGATAATCCCAACGTCAAGTGCATTTTTTTTTCGACAGACGCGTCGAGGTGTTCACTCGACCAAAGAAAATTAAATGCAACCACTACTGCCGACAACTTTGCACTGTTCTCCACCACCTCCAATGAATCGATCCAGAACACCATCCAGAACAAACAATCAAACATCCAGTGAATCCACATACACGACTTAAAAACATCCAATATACCTCATCGACACCGGGGCTGACATATCGGTCGTTCCACCCTCATTAAAAGAACGTCTCAACCCTACAGCTTCACACCAGCTTTCCGCAGCTAACGATACCAAAATCCAAACGTATGGTACTAAACGCATCACCGTTGATCTTGGCCTACGAAGACCATTTTTATGGGTATTCGTCATCGCAGATTAAAAATCGCCTATTATAGGAGCGGATTTTTTCTAGCATTTCGACTCACTCGTAGATCCAAGAAGAAACAAATTAATCGACAATACCACCCAATTGGAAATAAAAAATATCCACGCAGTTTCTCAGCCAGCTATTACCACATTCGATAAAAATTCCCCCTTCGCTGAAATTCTCTCCGAATACCAGGATATTACTGTACTGGATATGAAGCACCGTCCTACTAAATCTAGCACCGTACACCAAATCGTCACCATCGGGCCATGTCGTCTTCCATTGGACAAAATGAAGGAAGCAAAAGTTAAGTTCCAGTTCCTGATGGATCAAGGTATCTGTCAACCATCGAAAAGCACTTGGGCCAGCCCGCTGCATTTAGTGAAAAAAGCCAACGGCAACTAGCGACATTGTGGAGATTATAGAAATTGAAATGCCATAACCATTCCTGACCGGTACCCTGTGCCACACATCCAAGATTTTTCAACTATTTTACACGGTATGCAAATTTTTTCCTGCATTGACTTACAACGTGCGTACCACCAAATTCCACCAGAAGATGTCCCAAAGACAGCAATTACAATTCCTTTTGGACACTTCGATTTTAAATACATGACTTTTGGTCTGCGTATTGCAGGTCAAACTCTGCAAGGCACCTTCATGCCATTTTAGGTGATCTTGATTATGTGTGTAACATTGGCATCGGACAACGTTGATCAGCATAAGGCGCATCTCAGCGTTGTTTTCGAGCGATTACGACAAAATGATCTCGTGATAAATGTTGCAAAATGCCAAATCGGTCAAACTTTAGTCGACTTCCTAGGTCATATTATCACACACGAGCGAACACAACCGAAGCCAAGCAAAGTTCAAGCCATCTTAGACGTCCCACGGCCATCGACTGCCATGCAACTGAAGAGATTTCTCGGCATCATTAATTTTTATCGACGATTCATCCCCCGGGCAGTCGAAAACCAGCAAATACTGCATGCGGTGATCAGTGGAAACCCTCGCAACGATACAACCATTCTCCAGTGGAACGAAGCTACAATTGCAGCATTTGAGCGATGCAAGCTGGACTTAGCAAACGCTACCCTTCCCGCTCATCCTGCATCGGATGCAAAGCTTGCACTAAATGTTGACGCACCCAACACGGCCATTGGAGCTGTCCTACACCAGATCACCAACAAGGGACCTGAGCCTCTCGCATTCTTTTCGCGAAAATTAAGCGATTCCAACCAAAAAGCTAGTACGTACGACCGAGAGCTGCTCGCTATGTGAGAAGCAATTAAACATTTCCGTGACATTCTACAAGCTCGGGAGTTCTGTGTCTACACCGACCATAAAACACTCACTACAGCATTTTGCCAACGCCCGGAGAGGAAAAATACAACACAGCAAAGACGACTAAGTTTTATAAGTGAGTATATAACCGATATTAGGCATGTGTTCGGCGAGGAAAATAAAGTCGCCGACATGCTAAGTCGCATTAATATCATAACTACTACCGAAACGATCGACTATGATCGGATGGCCGAATTGCAAAAACACGATTCGTCACTTAAGCAATTTTTAGATAATCCACCTACTAACACCACCGTGCAAATCAAGCTTCTCAAATCATCATTAGCATCAACACCTATATACTGCGATATTTCTACTCAAGCTATTTGGCCATTTGTGCCGCAAGCTTCTATCGAGAATCATTCAGAAAATGTACGGTACATCGCATCCTGGAGTTCGCGCAACCACACGCATGGTTTCAGAACGATTCGTTTGGCCTTCACTTCGTCGTGATTGCAAATATTTCGTTACTAATTGTATTTCTTGCCAAAAATCGAAAACACATCGACACAACAAGACCAATCGCCAGAATTGCGACACCAAGTAGTCGTTTCGCACACATTAACATGGATCTTATCGGTCTCTTACCCCCTTCGGATGGCAATGTGTATTGCCTTACAATTATTGATAAGTTCACCCGATGGCCAGAAGTTTTCCCGTTACCAAACATGACAGCTGACACCGTAGCTCGTGCCTTCGTCAACGGATGGATCGCACGATTTGGTGTCCCAATAAATGTTACTACAGACTGTGGTCGACAGTTCGAACCCGAATTGTTTTGCACACTGACAAGAATGCTCGGTATCACACACTTGCGCACAACCCCCTACCACCCGCAAGCCAACGGTCAAATTGAGCGTACACATCGTCAACTTAAGTCAGCAATAATGAAATCTTGTTGGACTGAAGTGCTACCAATCGTGCTTCTTGGAATACGATTATCAGTAAAGGAAGATCTGCAAGCAACGGCTGCCGAACTGACATATGGCACAACACTTAGGTTACCCGGTGAGTTCTTCACCTCCAGTGATAGTAGACTACCTACGGCAGAATCCATCTCTAATTTAAAAGCAACAATGTCAAAGCTTAGACCCAAGTATCTACATCGGTACACGACCAAACAACATGCTCAATGTCGTGGTAGCCATCGCCACAAATGCAGTGATCACTTTCCACAAGCTCTATACGAAAGAGATGCGTGTTTAACGTGTGGTGATTGGACATAAGTCTTGACATCACACGAATGAAGTCTTGACCTACATCCAAACCCTTGAACCATGCTTTCTTCGATACCTTAGGAAAAATAGAATGTAGCCAGCGTCCCAGTTCATCTGTACCCCATGATGATTGCCAACTTTTGAGCGTCCTCTGACGCAAAATACTGAAATATTCATCATAAGCATTTGGTCTATCGTAAATAGCGTCATCAAACGCACCCACCTTAGCTAAAGAGTCAGGCTTTTCATTGCCCGGAATGGAACAATGTGAAGGCACCCACGCTAAGGTAACCTGATAATTTCTATCTGTTAAAGCACTTAAAAACCGCCGTAATTTTTCCAGGAAATACGGGAAGTGCTTTACCGACTTCATCGATCGTAGAGTCTCAATGGCACTGAAACAGTCTGTGGAGATGAAGTAGGAATCAGTAGGTAGGGTTTCGATGATCCCAAGGGAGTACTGAATAGCAGCAAGTTCTGCGACGTACACGGAAGCAGGAGCATCGAGTTTGTATAAGGCGCTAATTTTTTTGTGAAAAACACCGAAGCCAGTGGACTCATCTAGATTAGATCCGTCAGTGTAAAACCTTTTATCACAACTAACATGTTTAAACTTGTTGGATAAAATCTTAAAGATCTCTTGCGGTCGCAATTTATCCGGGATACCAGAAATGTCTTCTTTCATGGTGGTGTCGGAGAATATCTATCTATATCTATAAAGGCGAATGTCTGTCTGTCTGTCTGTCTGTTCCCTATGGCTTTTAAAACTACTGAGCCGGTTACCGTGAAAATTTGTACATAGGAGTTTTCAAGTACGGGGAGTAATCCCAAAATATAAGTTTTACTCTATGTCATAAGCGTAGGCAAGGGCGAGTGAATTTGTGGTCCATGAACGTGAAAACTTCCTCCTCGATGACCGTGCAAATTCATATACAGATTGTTTTGAGTCTGAGATGTAGTTTTTCGACATTATTGTGCCATGTTAGACTTTTCTGGAAGCTCAGAGGCGTTGCAATTATGAGGAGGGAAGGGGGGGGGGGTTGAACGATGTTAAACTTTGATGATTTTAAAACTTCTGCATCGATCAGCCATTGAATTCGGTATGTAGAGTTTATGGTAGCTGTTATTATTCAACGACTTTATATTACATATATATATATATATATATATATATATATATATATATATATATATATATATATATATATATATATATATATATATATATATATATATATATATATATATATATATATATATATATATATATATATATATATATATATATATATATATATATATATATATATATATATATATCTGCAACTGCTTGAAAAACCGGCAAAATGTGCTCGAAATCTAAAAAAACTCTATCCGTGATCTCAAAAAAATTCGCTCGCGCAGGCAAAAGTCTGTGAAAACCTGCACACATTTTAAGAAAATCTGCGCAAATATAAGGAGACTCTGACAAAAATCTGCAGAAACCGTAGAAAAACTGCAAATATCTGCAAATCAATAAATATCTGCACACGGACTCCAAAAATCTGCGTTTTGCGGACAAATCTGCACATTTGGTATCCCTGTTGCACTTGGTTCCTTGTTGTATTCTCAATATCTAATATCAACCTTCTACATTTGGGCTTGTTTCTTTTCCGCATAGCAAAGAATGCAGGCCAAGAACAAGCACACCACTCGAACAGCAACAATATTGCCAGATGCCCTAGTTCTGTTTGTTTGGCGACCTTCTTCGCGCTGCTGTCGCGCTGTTGTCGCGATGTGCGTTCGAAAGAGGCGTGCGTTATGGAGTTTACCAACACCTATGAGTGTTACGCGTGATTGGTGAGCTCAGCTTGAATACTTGAATACAACTTCAAAACTCATGACTAGCAACCTAACGTTGTATGTGAATTATATACTCTGTGTAGAAAATAAGTTGTGTAGAGTATGAGTTTCCTCATTTCAAATTAACTCAATAAATGTCAGTCCAAAACAAGACATCCGTGGTATCACAGTAGGGTGGGGCTTATTTTCAAAAATGTTTGCGGGACCTGCTTTCCCAGGCAAAAAGACCTCCTTCGGGTTGAATAAGCAACATATAAAAAATTGGTTGAATTTCATCATGGTCTAGAGGTGGCGCAGAGGGCTTAAAAGTCAAATTTGAAACGAAAGCAATTTTCAAGCAAAACTTATACCTATATAGGTACACATTTGATTTTGTGACCCTTTTGGACGTAAATTTTGTCCGTTTTGCGTTACATTTAACAGTTTTTGAGATTCGCAATATCAGTGTACACTCTTGCAAGCTCGGGGTATGTGATTATGAGGAAATGAAAAAGGAGCCTGTATAAGTGAACACGTCATGTTCTCGAATATATTATTACAATAGACATGATTATTTCTCCGAAAAGAGAGCAAAGAGAAAGAAAGAGAATGAGAAAAGGGAAAAGGGAAAATATGAAACGTTAAAAGTTTGAGATTTACTAGCTTCTTTAAATTAAATACAAGCAATACAAGCATCTGACGTTTCTTAGTTTCCCTTTTCCCATTCTCTTTCTTTCTCTTCAGCCTTTTTTTGGGAGGAGCAATGATGTCTATTGTAAGAATATATTCGAGAACATGACGTGTTCACTAATACAGGCAACATTTGCATTTCCTCATAATTACATACCCCGAGATTGCAAGAGTGTACACTAAAATTGCGAATATCTCAATAACGGTTAAATGTAACGCAAAACGGACAAAATTTACGCCCAGAAGGGTCACAAAATCAAGTATTTATCTGTGTAGGTATCTGTTTTGCTTAAAAATTGCTTTCGTTTCAAATTTGACCTTTAGGCCCTCTGCGCCACCTGTGGACCATAATGAAATTCAACCAATTTTTTATATGTTGCTTATTGAATCCCAAGGAGGTCTTTTTGCCTGGGAAACAGGTCCTGCAAACATTTTTGAAAATAAGCCCCACAGTCCCGAGGAAATTATAACAAAATAGTTTAGTTCAGTTGTGAACCCATTAGTAATTCAAAATTTTGAGAGGCTGGTCGACCTTCAATCTCAATCTAGATTTATGACGTTATATTTTGACTATATGGCTCAAGATATTAACGTTCTTTTCAATGTCGCACTTTTAAATATTTCTTATAATGCTTCTAGCTGACACCCGGCCCGCGTTGCTGTGCCAATACGTTTAAGACGACAACGGTATACCTATCAAATGTACTTTATTTCAAACAAATATTACCATACTGCCTTAAGCCTGTAGTACACTCTTTGACCAGTGGTCAAATATTTGACCTTCTGGCATAATGATCAAATTTATTTAACATCATGATTGTTCTTTGCCCGTGTTTGCCACATGTAAAAATTGAAGAGTGACAAACAATTATCTTTGACCAAATTTTTATCTGTCAAAAAGTGACAAATATTTGACGCTTGGTCAAAGAGTGTAATCCAGCCTTTATGCATTATGCCCAAAAATCTGTTTTTCAGAATCCTGTTTCTACAATGTTCCAATTTCTATCAAAACTTTAATACATCGGGAAAATAGCAAAAGATAAAATTGTTAGAAACTTGACGGAACGTTCTGATATTAAGTTTATTCCATTAGCTAGCTATAGCGTTGTCCTAATCTTCAATCAAGCAACACATGCATTTGTGTATTTGTTTTACAATTGAAAAGAGTATCCATCAATGTTGATGACTACCTGTACCCTGTTCAGATAATGTAGAGGTCCGAGTCATTGTTTAGTGAAAAATAATTATTTCTGTAATTTAAACAAAAATAACTTTAAAAAGTCTAGTATTAAAAATGTTGTTTAAGAATTAGTAAAATCAATAGAATCAGTATTAGTCCAATTTATTTAGTTTTAATCAAGTATTTATCTGGTAAGGTAAAATTAAAAGATTGGATTGCAAAGCCACATACGACAATATTGATGTAGTGCTACATATTGCTGTTTGTTACACTGCTTGCATTATTCCATTCAAAAATAATCGCAAAGGAAATGCTCGAAGCAAACTTTTTTTTCCAATAATTCTGCGAACTTTTACTAATCAAAGCCGGAAATCCCTATCTTGGATTTGGCTTCTGAAGTCGATTTCGGGCCTCTGGGATTTATTTTGGTTCCAACAAAAACTATATTGGGTGTTTCTTCGGTTATTTACGAATGCGGCATATCACCATCTTGTATTTGAAAACGGCGTCTGGATTTGATTTCCGATCTCTGGGTATCGATTCCAGAATGATCATATTAGGCTATTTTCCAGCAACCCGACGTTGCAATTTAAGATGGCGTTTTTTTGGTAGTTTCCGGCAGACGTCTGAATTTGTTCTCCGGTTTCCGGACTTCATCGATCCTGAAACGAATATTTTTGGCATTTCTTCCGCAACCGAAAGTTGCCACTTTGGATTAAAAAATGGCGTCAGGGGTCGATTTTATGCCAATGTGCATTGTCTCGATGACGAAATATTTATTTTGGGTGGTATTTGGTGATTAATGAGAACCGGACGTCACCATCTTAGATTTTGAAACATCAGAACACTCATATTGGGTGGTGTTCGGTCATCCTTGGTTGTTTTTCAGAAACCGGAAGTGGTCATATTGGATTTCAAAATTATTTCGATTTTCGACCGTTAGTTATCATTTTGATTCCAAAAATAACCATACTTTGCAGTATTTGGTCATTTTCGGTAACCGGAAGTCGACATCTTGTATTTATAAATAGCGTCTGGATTTGATCTCTGGTTTTATGGCATCATCTCGGTTCTGGAATGACTATTTTTGGCTGTTTTCCAGCAACCGGAAGTTGCCAGTTCAAATTTCAATATGGCGTTTGGGAAGAATATTTGGCCTATGTTCATCATCTCGATTACAGAAATGCCCATATTGGGTGGTATTTGGTCATTTCCAGAAACCGGAAGTCGCCATATTAGATTTCAAAATGACGTCTGTATTTGATTTTCGGTCTCTGGACACAATTTTGGTTCCAGAAATACCCATATTGGAAGGTATTCGACCATTAAGGCTGTTTTACGAAAACCGGAAGTCACCACCTTCAATTTCAAAATGGCGTCTGAATTTATTCTCCAGTCTCCGGACATTAACTCGATTCTGAAATGAATATTTTTAGCATTTTTACCGCAACTGGAAGTTGCCACTTCGGAATAAAAAATGGCGTCAGGGTTCGTTTTTTGGCCAATGTGCATCTTTGAGATTACGAAAATTTTCGTTTTAGAATGAATTTGAGCATTTTAGGCAGTTTCTTGAAAACCGGAAGTCACCATTGAGAATTTCAAAATGGCATATAAAGTGGATTTCCGAATTTTGTGCATAATTCTCGTTCTGAAAATACCTATACTTGATGGTATTTGGCCATTTTTTGCTATTTACTGGAAACCGGAGATTACACCATCTTGAATTTCAAAACGGTGTCTGGGGTTGATTTGAAAAGTCGCTGAAACACATCACCCACTACAGCTTCCACATACCGAATTTGATGATGATCGGTTCAGCGGTTTAAAAGTTGTAAAAAATTATATGGCTCATATCCCCCCTTATACTTACTATGCCAATGAGATGTTAAAAAGTCTCAAATGACACACTTATGTTATAAAAATACGCCTCACATAAAAAATCCTCTGCATTTCAAGTTGAACGATTATTGTTGAAGACGTTTACAAGTTTACAATTAACCCCCCCTTGGTTACACTTATGAGATAGAGCAAAGCTAATATTTTAGTGTTACTCCCTATCCTCGAAAATCCCTATGTACAAATTTTCACGGCAATCGGTTCAGTAGTTATTGAGTCTATAGGAATAAGACAGACATTCGAAATTATAGATATGGATGAAAAGATGAAATTAGTACAACCCCCCCCCCCCCTTACCTCGCCACTGGGATACAGAAAAATAAATGTTATGGAAACATACCCACCTACCGAAATTGGCATTTTATTTTTCTGTATCCCAGTGGCGTGGTGAGGGGGGGGGGGGTTGTACTAATTTCATCTTTTCATCCATATCTATAATTTCGAATGTCTGTCTCATTCCTATAGACTCAAAAACTACTGAACCGATTGCCGTGAAAATTTGTACATAGGAATTTTCGAGGATAGGGAGTAACACTAAAATATTAGCTTTGCTCTATCTCATAAGTGTAACCAAGGGGGGGTTAATTGTAAACTTGTAAACGTCTTCAACAATAATCGTTCAACTTGAAATGCAGAGGATTTTTTGTGTGAGGCGTATTTTTATAACATAAGTGTGTCATTTGAGACTTTTTAACATCTCATTGGCATAGTAAGTATAAGGAGGGATATGAGCCATATAATTTTTTTACAACTTTTAAACCGCTGAACCGATCATCATCAAATTCGGTATGTGGAAGCTGTAGTGGGTGATGTGTTTCAGCGACTTTTCAAATCAACCCCAGACACCGTTTTGAACTCCAAGATGGTGTAATCTCCGGTTTCCAGTAAATAGCAAAAAATGGCCAAATACCATCAAGTATAGGTATTTTCAGAACGAGAATTATGCACAAAATTCGGAAATCCACTTTATATGCCATTTTGAAATTCTCAATGGTGACTTCCGGTTTTCAAGAAACTGCCTAAAATGCTCAAATTCATTCTAAAACGAAAATTTTCGTAATCTCAAAGATGCACATTGGCCAAAAAACGAACCCTGACGCCATTTTTTATTCCGAAGTGGCAACTTCCAGTTGCGGTAAAAATGCTAAAAATATTCATTTCAGAATCGAGTTAATGTCCGGAGACTGGAGAATAAATTCAGACGCCATTTTGAAATTGAAGGTGGTGACTTCCGGTTTTCGTAAAACAGCCTTAATGGTCGAATACCTTCCAATATGGGTATTTCTGGAACCAAAATTGTGTCCAGAGACCGAAAATCAAATACAGACGTCATTTTGAAATCTAATATGGCGACTTCCGGTTTCTGGAAATGACCAAATACCACCCAATATGGGCATTTCTGTAATCGAGATGATGAACATAGGCCAAATATTCTTCCCAAACGCCATTTTGAAATTTGAACTGGCAACTTCCGGGTGCTGGAAAACAGCCAAAAATAGTCATTCCAGAACCGAGATGATGCCATAAAACCAGAGATCAAATCCAGACGCTATTTATAAATACAAGATGTCGACTTCCGGTTACCGAAAATGACCAAATACTGCAAAGTATGGTTATTTTTGGAATCAAAATGATAACTAACGGTCGAAAATCGAAATAATTTTGAAATCCAATATGACCACTTCCGGTTTCTGACAAACAACCAAGGATGACCGAACACCACCCAATATGTGTGTTCTGATGTTTCAAAATCTAAGATGGTGACGTCCGGTTCTCATTAATCACCAAATACCAACCAAAATAAATATTTCGTCATCGAGACAATGCACATTGGCATAAAATCGACCCCTGACGCCATTTTTTAATCCAAAGTGGCAACTTTCGGTTGCGGAAGAAATGCCAAAAATATTCGTTTCAGGATCGATGAAGTCCGGAAACCGGAGAACAAATTCAGACGTCTGCCGGAAACTACTAAAAAAACGCCATCTTAAATTGCAACGTCGGGTTGCTGGAAAATAGCCTAATATGATCATTCTGGAATCGATACCCAGAGATCGGAAATCAAATCCAGACGCCGTTTTCAAATACAAGATGGTGATATGCGGCATTCGTAAATAACCGAAGAAACACCCAATATAGTTGTTGTTGGAACCAAAATAAATCCCAGAGGCCCGAAATCGACTTCAGAAGCCAAATCCAAGATAGGGATTTCTGGCTTTGATTAGTAAAAGTTATTGACTTAAACATATTGATACAAGATTGTTCATAGTAACCTTATTGATTATCATTCGCAGAATTATTGGAAAAAAAAGTTTGCTTCGAACATTTCCTTTGCGATTATTTTTGAATGGAATAATGCAAGCAGTGTAACAAACAGCAATATGTAGCACTACGTCAATATTGCCGTACGTGGCTTTTTCATCCAATCTTTTAATTTTACCTTACCAGATAAATACTTGATTAAAACTAAATAAATTGGACTAATACTGATTCTATTGATTTTACTAATTCTTATAAATCATTTTTAATACTGGACTTTTTAAAGTTATTTTTGTTTAAATTACAGAAACAATTATTTTTCACTCAACAATGACTCGGACCTCTACATTATCTGAATAGGGTACAGGTAGTCATCAACATTGATGGATACTCTTTTCAATTGTAAAACAAATACACAAATCCATGTGTTGCTTGATTGAAGATTAGGACAACGCTATAGCTAGCTAATATAATAAACTTAATATCAGAACGTTCCGTCAAGTTTCTAACAATTTTATCTTTTGCTATTTTCCCGATGTATTAAAGTTTTGATAGAAATTGGAACATTGTAGAAACAGGATTCTGAAAAACAGATTTTTGGGAATAATGCATAAAGGCTGGCTCTTTGACCAAGCGTCAAATATTTGTCACTTTTTGACAGATAAAAATTTGGTCAAAGATTGTCACTCTTCAATTTTTACATGTGGCAAACACGGGCAAAGAACAATCATGATGTCAAATAAATTTGATCATTATGTCAGAAGGTCAAATATTTGACCACTGGTCAAAGAGTGTACTACAGGCTTAAGGCAGTATGGTAATATTTGTTTGAAATAAAGTACATTTGATAGGTATACCGTTGTCGTCTAAAACTTTTTGGCACAGCAACGCGGGCCGGGTATCAGCTAGAAGCATAATAAGAAATATTTAAAAGTGCGACATTGAAAAGAACGTTAATATCTTGAGCCATATAGTCAAAATATAACGTCATATATCTAGATTGAGATTGAGCCTCTCAAAATTTTGAATTACTAATGGGTTCACAACTGAACTAAACTATTTTGTTACAATTTCCTCGGGACTGTGGAGCTTATTTTCAAAAATGTTTGCAGGACCTGTTTTCCCAGGCAAAAAGACCTCCTTGGGATTCAATAAGCAACATATAAAAAATTGGTTGAATTTCATTATGGTCTACAGGTGGCGCAGAGGGCCTAAAGGTCAAATTTGAAACGAAAGCAATTTTTAAGCAAAACATGTACCTACACAGATAAATACTTGATTTTGTGACCCTTCTGGGCTTAAATTTTGTCCGTTTTGCGTTACATTTAACCGTTTTTGAGATATTCGCAATTTTAGTGTACACTCTTGCAATCTCGGGGTATGTAATTATGAGGAAATGCAAAAGTTGCCTGTATTAGTGAACACGTCATGTTCTCGAATATATTCTTACAATAGACATCATTGCTCCTCCCAAAAAAAGGCTGAAGAGAAAGAAAGAGAATGGGAAAAGGGAAACTAAGAAACGTCAGATGCTTGTATTGCTTGTATTTAATTTAAAGAAGCTAGTAAATCTCAAACTTTTAACGTTTCATATTTTCCCTTTTCCCTTTTCCCATTCTCTTTCTTTCTCTTTGCTCTCTTTTCGGAATAATAATCATGTCTATTGTAATAATATATTCGAGAACATGACGTGTTCACTTATACAGGCTCCTTTTGCATTTCCTCATAATCACATACCCCGGGCTTGCAAGAGTGTACACTGATATTGCGAATCTCAAAAACTGTTAAATGTAACGCAAAACGGACAAAATTTACGTCCAAAAGGGTCACAAAATCAAATGTGTACCTATATAGGTATAAGTTTTGCTTGAAAATTGCTTTCGTTTCAAATTTGACTTTTAAGCCCTCTGCGCCACCTCTAGACCATGATGAAATTCAACCAATTTTTTATATGTTGCTTATTCAACCCGAAGGAGGTCTTTTTGCCTGGGAAAGCAGGTCCCGCAAACATTTTTGGAAATAAGCCCCACCCTACTGTGATACCACGAATGTCTTGTTTTGGACTGACATTTATTGAGTTAACTTGAAATATGGAAACTCATACTCTACACAACTTATTTTCTACACAGAGTATATAATTCACATACAACGTTAGGTTGCTAGTCATGAGTTTTGAAGTTGTATTCAAGTATTCAAGCTGAGCTCACCAATCACGCGTAACACTCATAGGTGTTGGTAAACTCCATAACGTACGCCTCTTTCGAACGCACATCGCGACAACAGCGCGACAGCAGCGCGACAGCAGCGCGAAGAAGGTCGCCGTAAACAAAACAAACAGAACTAGGCCATCTGGCAATATTGTTGCTGTTCGAGTGGTGTGCTTGTTCTTGGCCTGCATTCTTTGCTATGCGGAAAAGAAACAAGCCCAAATGTAGAAGGTTGATATTAGATATTGAGAATACAACAAGGAACCAAGTGCAACAGGGATACCAAATGTGCAGATTTGTCCGCAAAACGCAGATTTTTGGAGTCCGTGTGCAGATATTTATTGATTTGCAGATATTTACAGTTTTTCTACGGTTTCTGCAGATTTTTGTCAGAGTCTCCTTATATTTGCGCAGATTCTCTTAAAATGTGTGCAGATTTTCACAGACTTTTACCTGCGCGAGCGAATTTTTTTGAGATCATGGATAGAGTTTTTTTAGATTTCGAGCACATTTTGCCGGTTTTTCAAGCAGTTTCAGACATTTTTCAAAAACATCTGGCATCTCTGAAGTGCAGTAACACTTGACTTGTTGTGTTAATGGAAAAGAAGGTCTAGTGGTTCTGTAAAATAAGATTAATTAAGTACCAGGATCGTAAAGATCTAGGCTACATTTTTAGCGTGGGAATGTAAAGACGTTAAAAAAAATTACTGCACGCAAGAAAGTAATTTTATCTCCTATTTTCACGTGAATCGGATTTGTTTCGTTTTTTTGGTGTGCTAACATGTTGGCATTTTGTAATCTAAATCTCAACTCATTGTAATAATCTTCTAGGTTGTAAACTGGTTCAACCTGTAGTTTGTTTGTTTCTAAATCTTGAGGTAGTACAGCTTTTCGTCCGAATATCAATTCATACGGTGTGTAATTGTGTTCCACGTGAGGTGTTGTATTGAACGTTAATGAATAGAATTTTATTCATTCATCCCAGTCAGATTGGTGTACATTGGTGAAAGATCGTAGATACTCAAGCATCTATGATTTCGCTCCAAAGCACCTATTGACTCTGGATGGTATGGGGTTGAAAATGTTTGTTTGATTTCTAAAAGCTTACATATCTGTATGATCTGTACGTAGTTCCATAAAATTACCATATATTAAAATACAATTTTCGACAAGTGCTTTTGCAGTCACCGCTGCTTCTTTTGTTGGTATAGGTATGAAAATAATATATTTATATATTTATTATTGTTTACATCATCTGACAGTTGTCTTAATGAATAGATAGTTAAAAAAATCTAAGCCTAATAATTTTCTGTTTAAATATATGTGAAGGTTCGCCAAAGTTAAAAGCTTGTTCAACACTTGTGAAAACTTGAATCATGTACGCTGCAGGCTCGAAATAACCGTAATTCGTGCGGTGGAAAATATTTTGGAGCATCGAAGATGGTCTCAACATGCGTTGTGATGCCTGGAAATTAATCATAGATAGCAGTTTCGGAGAATCTATTTCGCCAGCTAAAATTTTTGCAACGAATAATGCCTGCGGTATCTTGCGGCGACGTTCCAGCGTATCGAGTCCAAGCAAACGACAGCGATCCGAATAAGGAGGCAAATTAGCTGGATCACGCCAAGGTAAATCCTTCAAGGCCAAACGGACGAATCTTCTCTGCACACGCTCTTATCTTGTATCTTGCATTTTCCAACATGGGACGAACCAAAGAGCAGTATGATGCCTTCAAGCAATGGGGGTCCTTGAAATCGCGTCCAATTTTTGCGTTAAAGCTGAGTTGTCTAGTGGCTTTAGAAATAATCGCTGTACGGTGCCCTTCAAAGGTCAGTCTTTGGTCAAGGATAACGCCAAGATCGCTTACGTGATCAACTCTTTTTAGCACCTGTCCGACAATGACGTATGCAAAAGCTATTGGTGATTGGATCCGGTGAAATGTAATCACTTCACATTTTGCTGTGCTAAGTGTCAAGGAATTTAGTTTACACCACGTCACAAAGCAGTCAAGTAGTGACTGGAAACGGCAACAATCTTCGATATCACGAATCGTCAAATAAATTTTTAAATCATCGGCGTAAACAAGTCTGCAACCAATTCCTAGAGCGATGGCAGCATCGTTGATTACTACCCTGCGGTACACCAGATTTGTTCGTGAAGGGAGCTGAGACAACAGAGCCAAGTTTTACTTGCACCGTTCTATTACACAAGAATGATTCTAACCACGTGACGAATCGCGATGAAGCTCCCAATCTTGATATTTTCCTTGGCAAAATACGATGGTCGATACGGTCAAAAGCTGCTTTTAGATCGGTATAAATAACATCTACTTGCGCTTTGCGTTCAATTTCAGCAATACAATTTGTCGTGAAGTCCATGAGGTTCGTAGTTACGGAACGGACAGGTACAAATCCATGCTGATCCGAGGAAATGTAATTTTTCTTGCAGTTCAGGACAACAGTGCTTACAATAATTTCAAACAATTTGGATGACGCACACAAATTAGTTATTCCACCATAGTTTTTTATATTCCGACGTTCACTACTCTCAAATACTGGAAACATGTAAGAGTGCTTCCAAATCCTGGGAAATTTTCCTTGAGCCAAAGATTGATTAAATATGCAGCAGAGTGGTATAGCCAGACTCTCTACACAACGGCATAAAAGTACAGCCGGGATTCCATCGGGATCAGCGGAGAATGAAGTTTTCAGTTTCTTGGCAGCAGTGAAAAGCATTTTAGGTGTTATTTAAAAAAGGTCGAGGTCAATAAGATCAGCTGGAACGTTGGCGGCGGCGCGACTAGCGTTGTCATTAGAAACAGAATCGGAAGCAAATACCGAAGAGAAAATCTTCGCAAATAGCCCGTATGAACCAGACACGGAGTTAGATTCGACATCATCAAGGTAAGTCTTCGTGGGGATTGAGCTTTCTTTTCGCTTCGAGTTTACAAAATGCCAAAACTTTTTTGGATTACTCCGCAAATCAGTTTGAATTCTTAATACTTATCATTTGTACAGGCTTGAATTCAATTTTCGATATTCGTTGCTGGCACGTTTAAAATTTTGAATTGAGTCAGTTGATCGCCTGCGACGCAGTTTACGTTGACAAGCGTTCCGTTTCCGTTTTAGTTCATTCAATGGACGGTTGGTCCAAGCAGGGTAGGAAGGTCGTTTTGCGAACGGTAAATTCTCGTTAAACCACGAACGAATAACTGAGCAAAATTTTTCGGCCATCAGATCCACATCATTAGTTTCCAAAAAAGTCAGCCAATCTATACTCGAGACATAAGCCGAGAATGCTGAGAAGTTGATTTGGCGGTAATTTAATTGCCGCGTTGCAGAAGTATCACGAGTACAAAAAGCCTCAAGATTAGTGGGAGTCGAAATCATCAAAGGCGGATGATGCAATATATATATATATATATATATATATATATATATATATATATATATATATATATATATATATATATATATATATATATATATATATATATATATATATATATATATATATATATATATATATATATATATATATATATATATATATATATATATATATATATATTTATATATATATAGCACTATGGTGCTTGTATGGTGTTGTGCGACACCACCAAAAGAGTGCTTGTGACTGTTTAGGGGACTCCGGTCGAAAGACGTTAAATGAATTGTCGAATAACTGAATAGAAAGAATGCTTTCATCCAGTCCAGTTTCGGTTAGCATGATTATATCGTAGTTGCAGTCATTTGTTGCCAGGTATATCTCATCAATTTTAGTCCTAAGTTCGCGCACGTTCTGTTGATACAGCCCATACACCGGTCTTGTCACGATCATGATGCTGAAAAAATGAGTGGTACAGCACAGGAGACACGGAAGAATTGACAAAATACTCGCCTCTGGTGGGAACCCGTGGGCTCCCACCGTCAAAGAATAATCGCAGTTGAAATGATTCTTGCACAGCACAAGGTGTAGTCTGGACGTGTACTTCAAGCTCTAGTTTTTTGGACGGTCGATGAATTCCCTGAATAGTAATCCAGCCGGCCAAGAAGCAGGGTCCAAAGAAGTAGATTCTACGTCGGGATCCAATTCAATTTTATACGAGATGTATGAATAATTTGATGTATCAGTACCTTTGAACGAGCCGAATGACAGCAACAGGTTCGGTTGCATTCAGGCAGCGTGAGACAATTTTGTGTACATCACTATCGGTTACTTTTGGGTTTAAACCAGACAAGTAGAGCCAAAAGCGCCACAACAGAAGCAACTGATGGCACAGAAAGATCACTTAGATCGTCAATGTTAGTGCCATTCTCGGTAGCAATATCGACTGGCATACGGTCCGCACGGTGCCGTTTGGGGTTTCTTGTGGGCCATATCGGTGTGGTGGACAAAGAAGCGGGGACTGGCAAATTGGTGGGAGTTCCAACGTACCCATCACAATAAAGCGGCTTCTGTGGCATAATTTCAACTTTTTTGTTCAATCCCTCTACCATTTCGCACAATTTTTGTACTTGAAAAGGTAAATCAATCAGCTGATGAACAGATTGGCTGTTTTGTGCGTCAGCTACATATCGATCAGCCGTTCAATTTTTCTCTAAAATGGGGACATATAAATAATATTTTACCCTGTGAGAACAGTTCTTTACGAATCCTGCTGTTAAATCCACAGCATTGCTGGTTTATATGATAACAAGCTTCACAAAAACCACAACGGACCGGCTCCAGGTCGTTGATTTTTCTAATTTGCATTCACCACACAGTGTTTTCTCCATAGCGGTAACAGTAGTGAGCAAACAGCACGATCTAATGAGATCTGACTGTGCAAGAATAAAGCGCCTTTGGGTAGGCTGAACAAACGGTGATCAAATTGTGCGGCAATGCCTATGGCCAAATAATAATAAAGTCAGCAGCAGCACACAATGCAAGTCCACTTCAATAACGAAACGAATATAACGAATTATCACAACACTAGAGCTTATACTCCACTCTTTTCGTGATCACTTCTAGCTTTAAAAACCTAAATTAAACCTCCTAGCGGTCAGACCCAGCCTTTCTCATTCAAACTTTTATTTGTAAAAATAGATTTACATGAACGCTTCAATCCAATATATGTATATTCCCTCTTTAGGTTCTAAAATATTGATGTTTTAATCTATACATATAAAAATGTAGTCCGGTCAGTCTGTCGGTCTGTCTGATCCATATAGGCTCGAAAACTACCGAACCGATCGACGTGAAAATTTGTATGTAGGGGTTTTTGGTCCCGATAAAGGTTCCTATGATAGTTTGAGACCCTTCCCTCTTCTGGAAAGGAGGGGTCCAATACAAATGAAACATAAATTTCTGCACAATTCAAGGACAAACCAAGCAAATGAAACCGAATCTGGCATGTGGATGTTTTAAAGGGTAACAAATATGTCCATAATGGTTCGACGTCCCTCCCTCTTATGGAAGCACATGTTTCTGCACAAATTTCGGCACATCTCGCGAACTAATCAACTAAATGGAACCATATTTGGCAGGTGAATGCTTTTAGTGGAAACAAATATGTTCCATAATCGACCTCAGGCAACATTTTGGATTGTAAGATAGCAACTTCCGGTTTCTGGAAAACAGCCAAAAATGGCCGATTTCCACCCAATATAATAATATCCGGATAAAGAATGATACACAGGAGCTAAAATCGACCACAGATACCATTTTGAATTCTAAGATGGCGACTTCCGGTTTCGGGAAAACAGCGGCAAACGACCAAAAACCACTCAATATCGGTATTTCCGGAATCGTAATGATGCACTGGAGCCACAAATCGACTTCAGACACCATTATGAATTGCAGGATGGCAACTTGTAGTTTCTGGAAAACAGCCAAATATGGCCGATTTCCGTCTAACATGAGTATCTCCGGATCTAGAATGATACACAGCAGCTGAAATCGATCACAGACCTCATTTTGGACCTCAGGTTGGCGACTTCCGGTTCCTGGGAAACAGCCGAAAATGATCGAATAACACCCAATATGGGTGTTTCTTCAACCAGAATGACGCTCAGAGACCAGAAATTATCTTAAATACCATTTTGAAATTCTAGATGGCGACAGCCTAAAATAACCAAATACCGTAAAATATGAGTATCTCTGGAACCAGAATGATGCAATGAGCTAACAATTGACCTCAGGCACCAATTCGCTCTTTTGTATTTGTTTCGCACCGAAAAAATGCGACCGAGTACACTTTGTGCATTTGCCAAAATGTGCGACACCACACATTGTGTCTTACTTTGTGTGTTGCTTGCGGCAATGATTATCGGATTTGACAAACGAACGATTATAGTATTAAATTTTGTTTTGGTTTTTGCACTTAATTTGATTCCTACTGAAATAATTTAGGAGCTAATTTTCAGTGCTGCTCAATGAGTTTTGTTTAATAACTTAATATGGTTTCTTCCCGTAGATAGCCGCAATATGTCTCATACATGAATAGTAGGGTGGCAAAAGAAATCGACTTTTCGAATTTAGAAGTAGGGCTCAAAATTTTCTTCTTCGAAAAAAGTTCCCATACTAAACCTTAGCTTAATCTGACTTCGGGAACACGAAAGCATAATTTTGTGACCAATGAAAAAAAAAATGCACAGGTAGTTCATAAATTTCTGAATATCAAAAAATTCTGATGCCAAATATCTTAAAAATGCATGGAACATCGATATCTGGTGTTATCCAAAAACAAAAAATGAAAAAACCGATCGGTTAAAGTTTCACTTTTCGACTGAACGAACTTCGAAATGCGACGAAGGACAATTTTTTTCCATACAAGTCATTACCACCCTAATGAACGGTATCAGTAGCGATTGTATATGAATACCGGTACAGAAGCATGTCTGGACGTGCGTAATATGTCCTATGACACGTCCACGCCATTGAGAATCGTGTTTAAATGAATACTCAAAAACGTATATGGTCCTTTCTTGGTTCCTTTTCTCTGCTATTTTTTCTACCCGCAACGCAACGCAAACTACTCAAAGTGAAGCTTTTTGTTCTAACGCAATGTGTCACAAAAAGCAGCACAAAGTGTTGTTCCGTTCACCCTCTCTTGAAATATTTCTCACTTGGTGATATCTTTCATAGTCATTTCGTTTTCGCTCTTTCTCTTTGTGCCTGTTGGTTGTCAAAATGTGTAGGTACCGTTCTCGTTGTGCCTAGACGTAAAATTAACACACTGAGCGCAATGAGTGTGCGAATGACAGCCCTGCCTCCCAATATGAGTATTTCCGGTGTCAGATTGATGCCAGAAAATCTGCTGAAAATGACCGAATACCACCCAATATAAATATATTCCGAATTAAGGTGGTCTACAGAAGCCAAAAGTCGAGGATGTTGTCATTTCGATAAAACCAATCATTTCAAACAATTTGTTATTTGACTTTGATCATATCCTATGGCCGATTCGTCGAGCATTTACAGACTTTGAACACATCGCAAGGAATCAATGAATTTGGAACGTTCAAATAGTACGATACCACATTTTATTTATGTTGAGGCCACATATATCGATCAAAGCAGGTATAGTTCAATAGTCTTTGAATTCCTTTTTTTCCATAACTTTTGAGCCACTTATCAAATTGTTATGAAGTTTGTTATTTGTAAGTTTGAGAGATGACTCGTTCGTATGACACTAGTTATTTTCAAATAAGTCATGTAATGAGATAATAGACTTTCGTTGTTTTATCAACAATTCAATGCATAACGGTTGCTTAAGTTCGATTATAATGAAATGAAATGGGAACGTATATAGTAACCAAACTTTGAAACCACGTGTTAACCACGTGCTAACCGAGTAAATGGAACCAAATTTAGCATGTGAATGTTTTAGGGGTAACAAATATGTTCATAATGGTTTGACACCCCACCCTCTTCTTTAAGGGAGGGGTCCCATATAAATGAAACACAAATTACGCACAGCTTAAGAACCAATCAAGAAAATACAACCAGAATCCGGTATGTGAATGTTTTAGAAGTAACAAATATGTGCATAATTTTTCGACGCCCCTTCCTCTTCTGGAAGGGAGGGGTTCCATACGAATGAGGCAGAAATTTCTGCACATCTCGCGATTTAATCAACTAAATGAAATTATATTTGGCAGGTGAATGTTTTTAGTGGTAACAAATATGTCCCATATTCGACCTCAGGCAACATTTTGGATTGGAAGATAAACTTTCGGTTTATGGAAAAACGCCAAAAATGGCCGATTTCCACCCAACATAATAATATCCGGACCTATAATGATACACATGAGCTATAATCGACCACAGATACCATTTTGAATTTTAAGATGGCGACTTTCGGTTTCTGAAAAACAGCGGAAAGTGACCAAATACCACCCAATATGGGTATTCCCGGGATTGTTATGATGCACTGAAGCCACAACCGATTTGATTATATTATTATCATATGAGCGGGCTAGTTAAGGGTTAACTAATGAATTATGATTGAAAACGTGGTTTCAAAGTTTTGCTGCCCTATACGTTCCCATTTCATTGGATTATTATCGAACTTAAGCAACCGTTTGTATTAAATTGTTAATAAAACAACAAAAGTCAATAATCTCAAAGATTACATGACTTATTTGAACATAACTAGTGTCATACGAACGAGTCATCTCTCAAACACACAAATAACAAACCTTATAACAATTTGATATGTGGCTCAAAAGATATGAAAAGAAAAGAAATTCAAAGACTATTTAAAACTATACCTGCTTGGATCGATATATGTGGCATCAATATAATTTAAATGTGGTATCGAACTTTTTGAACCTTTATCGGCACCAAAAACCCCTACATACAAATTTTCGCGTCGATCGGTTCGGTAGTTTTCGAGGCTATATGGATTAGACAGACAGACAGACAGACTGACTGACCGGACTGCATTTTATATGTATAGATTACAACATCAATATTTTAGAACCTAAAGAGTGAATATGCATTTATTGGATTGAAGCGTTAATGTAAATGTGGCTGGGTCTGACCACTAGGTGGATTAGTTTGGGTTTTGCCTTTCTCCTAGAAAGGTATAGCAATCACTTGCAAAACCGAAAGTATAAAAGTGCTTCAAAGGGCCGAATGGCATATATCACTCGACTCAGCCCGACGAGCTGAGCTTTTTTTGTATGTGTGTGTGTGTATGTGTGTGTATATGTGTGTGTATGTGCAGATTTTTATTCTCACTCAATTTTCTCAGAGATGGCTAGTCCGATTTCCATGAAATTAATTGCAAATGAAAGGTCTTGTTGTGCCATAAGACCATATTCATTTTTATTCTAATCGGATTTTTAGTTTGGAGGTTATGTATCAAAATTTAAAAACCATGAAACATCATTATCTCGAAAACTACACAACCGATTTGAACAAAATTGATTTCATATGAACGGGCTACCTTAAATACCCTTAACTTTTGAATTTTATTAAGATTGAACATATGGTTCAAAAGTTATGACAAGAAACGTGTTCTAAAGACTGTTTGATCTCACTCATGCTTCTCCGAGATGGCTGGACCGATTTTCATAAAATCAGTGTCGAATGGAAGGTCCAATTACCACATAAGACCGTATTGATTTGTTTTGCAATCGGACTATTACTCTGCCTGTTATGTTTGAAAATGTGAAATCCAGCTATAAAAAGGAACATATTCCGAAGACTACTTGAACTCACTCACTTTTCTCAGAGATGGCTGACCCGATTTCCACAAAACTAGTGTCAATTAATAAGTCTAGCTGCCTCATAACGCCCTATTGAATTTTACTGTAATCGGACTGTAACTTCGTCTGCAATGTACCGAAATGTGAAAATCACGAAACTTCATTATCTCAGAAACTACACAATTGATATGATTAATATTATTATCAGATGAGCGGGCTAGTTAAGGGTTAACTGATGAATTATGACTGAACACGTGGTTTTAAAGTTTGGCTGCCCTATACATTCCCATTTCATTGGATTCTAATCGAACTTAGGCAACCGTTATGTATTAAATTGTTAATAAAACAACGAAAGTTTATTATCTCAAAAATTACATGACTTATTTGAACATAACTAGTGTCATACAAACGAGTCATCTCTCAAACTTACAAATATTAAACTTCATAACAATTTGATACGTGGCTCAAAAGTTATGGAAAGAAAAGAAATTCAAAGACTATTCAAACTATACCTTACTGCTGGATCTGTTGGACGGTTACAGCGCCGCAGGACTGCAGCAAATCAATTGTAAAGCAAACGAGAACGGCCGTTGTCTAGATCTCTGTTTCGTCAGCACTAACGACACGGCACCGCCCTTGGCTTACGCACCGGATCCACTCGTAAAACCTAAATTAATCCACCTAGCGGTCAGACCCAGCCTTTCTCATTCGAACTTTTATTTGTAAAAATAGAATATATATTCACTCTTTAGGTTCTTGAATATTGATGTTGTAATCTATACATATAAAAGGTTCTAAAATATTGATGTTGTAATCTATACATATAAAAATGCAGTCCGGTCTGTCTGCCTGTCTGTCTGATCCAAATAGGCTCGAAAATTACCGAGTCGATCGACGTGAAAATTTGTTTAGGGATTTTCGGTGCCAATAAAGATTCCTATGATAGTTTGAGACCCCTCCCTCTTCTGGAAGGGAGGGGTCCCATACAAATGAAACTTTAATTTCTGCACAACTTAAGAACAAACCAAGCAATTTAAACCGAAATTGGCATGTGGATGTTTTAAGGGGTTACAAATATGTCCATAATAGTTGGACGCCACTCCCTTCTCTGGAAGGGAGGGGTTCCATACAAATGAAACACAAATTTCTGCACATCTCGAGAACTAACCGAGTAAATGGAACCAAATTTAGGGTGTTTTAAGAGGTAACAAATATGTTCCATAATCGACCTTAGGCAACATTTTAGATTGTAGGATGGCAACTTCCGGTTTCTGGAAATCAGCCAAAAATGGTCGATTTCCACCCAATATAACATCCGGATCTAGCATGATACACAGGAGCTGAAATCGACCACAGATACCATTTTGAATTCTAAGATGGCGACTTCCGGTATTGGGTGTTATTCGATCATTTTCGGCTGTTTCCCAGGAACATGTGATTCTAGTATATATTCAGAATTAAGGCGATGTACAGAAGCCAAAAGTCGAGGATGTTGTCATTTCGATAAAACCAATCATTTCAAACGATTTGTTATTCGACTTTGATCATATCATACGACCGATTCGTCGTGCATTTTCAGATTTTAAACACATCGCAAGGAATCAATGAATTTGGAACGTTCAAATAGTACTATACCACATTTAAAATATGTTGAGGCCACATATATCGATCAAAGCAGGTGTAGTTTTAAATATTTTAATTTCTTTTCTTTCCATAACTTTTGAGCCACTTCAAATTGTAATGAAGCTTGTTATCTGTAATTCGAGAGATGACTCGTTCGACTCGTTCGTAGTTATGCTCAAATAAGTCATGTAATCTTTGAGATAATAGACTTTCGTTGTTTTATTAACAATTTAATACATAACGGTTGCTTAAGTTCGATTATAATCAAATGAAAATAGGGCAGCCTAACTTTGAAACCACATGTTCAACCATAATTCATCCGTTAACCTTAAACTAGCCCGCTTATCTGATAATAATATTGATCAAATCCGTTGTGTAGTTTCTGAGATAATGAAGTTTCGTGATTTTCACATTCCGGTACATTACAGACGAAGTTACAGTTCGATTACAGCAAAATTCAATAGGGTGTCATGAGGCAGCTAGACCTTTCATTTGACACAAATTTTGTGGAAATCGGGTCAGCCATCTCTGAGAAAAGTGAGTGAGTTCAAGTAGTCTTCGGAATATGTTCCTTTTCATAGCTGGATTTCACATTTTTAAACATAATAGGCAAAGTAATAGTCTGATTGCAAAACAAATCAATAGGGTCTTATGGGGCAACTAGACCTTCCATTTGACATTGATTTAATGAAAATCGGTTCAGCCATCTCTGAGAAACATGAGTGAGATTAAGTAGTCACGTTTCTTGTCATAACTTTTGAACTACAAGTTCAATCTTCATGAAATTCAAAAGTTAAGGGTATTTAAGGTAGCCCGTACACTTGAAATCAATTTTGTTCAAATCGGTTGTGTAGTTTTTGAGATAATGATGTTTCATGATTTTTACATTTTGATACCTAACCACTGAACCAAAAATCCGATTACAATGAAATTCAATAAGGTCTTATGGGACAACGAGACCTCTCATTTGCAATTAATTTCATGGAAATCGGTCCAGCCATCTCTGAGAAAAGTGAGTGAGAATAAAAATCTGCACATACACACACACACTTACACACACACACTTACACACACACACTTACACACACACACACACACACACACACACACACATACAGAAAATGCTCAGCTCGTCGAGCTGAGTCGAGTGATATATGCCATTCGGCCCTTTGGAGCTCTTTTTTACTTTCGGTTTTGCAAGTGATTGCTATACCTTTCTAGGAGAAAGGCAAAATATATATAAAATGTCCTGTTTTATTTTACTAGGAGAAAGGCAAAAAATATATAAAATACCCTGTTTTATTTTACTACCTTAGAAGGCGATTGGTTGAATGAGTGGAAAATACCAATTTTTTTGTGATGCAATTTGGTCCCGGACACTCTTTACCCAATCCAACGAATCTGCTTCAGAACAGTCCTGTCGAAGATTTCTGTATGATTTCATGTTCCTTGGTGTGCAAAAACAACTGGAGAGCAACAAAATTTCAGCTGTCACCCGTTAGCTAATAACTGCACTGGTTACCTCGCACAAACTACTACGATAGATCACTACCATGACCAATGTAAATGTTTCATCGCATAACGTTGATTTGCGAAATTCTTGCGATAAATCTTCTTCTTCTTTTTCTATATCTATAAAATAGATGATACCCAGCCCGCGTTGCTGCGCCTCTTAGTTTGTAACGACAATTATGTATTTCTGGAATGTGCCATAATTTCAAACATGTATTACCATGCAATAAAAACCTAAATTAATCCACCTAGCGGTCAGACTTATTATTTGTAAAAATAGATTTACATGAATGCTTAAATCCAATAAATGTTTATCCACTCTTTGGGTTCTAAAATATTGATGTTGTAATTAAAGTATAAGATATGAAATTTGACGTAATGTTAGTACTTAAGAAATAGCGAAATAAAAGCAATGACTCTTAGTTACGAACAATTTAATCACGAGCGATGCCGGGAACGTTCAGATAGTACGATACCACATTTAAATCATGTTGAGGCCATATATATTGATCGAAGCAGGTAAAGTGTCGAATAGCCTTTGAATTTCTTTTCTTTCTAAAACTTTTAAACAGCATATCAAATTGTTATGAAGTTTGTTATTTGTAAGTTTGAGAGATGACTCATTTGTATGACACTAGTTATGTTCAAATAAGTCGTGTATTACTTGAGATAATAGACTTTCGTTGTTTTACAAATTAAAACATAACGCTTGCTTAAGTTTGATTACAATCAAATGAAAAGGAAACGTATGGGGCAGCCAAACTTTGAAACCACGTGTTCAATCATAATTCATCAGTTAACCCTTAACTAGCCCGTTCAACTGATATCAATAGTGTTCAAATCGGTTGTGTAGTTTCTAAGATAATGAAGTTTCGTGATTTTCACATTTCGATACATTACAGACGAAGTTACAGTCCGATTACTGCAAAATTCAATAGGGTGTTATGAGGTAGGTAGACCTTTTATTTGATACTACTTCTGTGGAAATCGGGTCAAACATCTCTGAGAAATATGAGTGAGTCCAAGTAAGTTGTCTTGGAATATGTTTCTTTTCATAGCTGGATTTCACATTTTTAAACATAACAGGCAAAGTAATAATCCGTTTGTAAAAAAAATCATTAGGGTCTTATGGGGCAACAAGACCTTTCATATGACACTAATTTTATAAAAATCGGGCCAGCCATCTCTGAGAAATATGAGTGAGATTAAATAGTCTCCAGAACACGTTTCTTTCCATAACTTCTGAACCACATGTTCAATCTTCATAAAATTCAAAAGTTAAGGGTTTTTAAGGTAGCCCGTTCATTTGAAACTAATTTAAATCAAATCAGATGTGTGGTTTCTGAGATATTGATGTTTCGTGATTTTTACACTTTGATACATAACCTCTAAACTAGAAATCAGATTACAATAAAATTCAATAGGGTCTTATAGGGCAACTAGACCTTTCATTTGCAATTAATTTTATTGAAATCTGTTCGGTTAGACCATCTCTGAGAATAGTGAGTGCGAAAAAAGGTGCACATACACACGTACACACCCACACACAAACATATAGACCTATACATGCTTATATGCAGAAAATGCTCGATTCGTCTAACTGAGTCGAGTAGTATATGACATTCGGCCATTTGGATCACTTTTCTACCTTTTAATTAGCCAGTGATCGTTAGGAGGAAGTCAATATGTTTACTTTCATTATGTGATTTCACATTTTCATGAACAACGGACAAAGTTACAATCCGATTTCAATGAAATTCAATAGCAACCTATGGGGCAACTATACCTTTCATTTGACACTAATTTTGTGAAAATCGGTTCAGCCATCTCTGAGAAAAATGAGTGAGTTTAAACAACCTCAGGATAACTTTTCTTTACATAACTTTTGAACCATATGTTCAATCATTACGAAATTCAAAAGTTAAGGGTTCTGGAGACAGCCCGATCTTTTGAAACCAATTTTTTTAAAATCGGTTGTGTGGTTTCTGAGATATTGATGTTTCGTGGTTTTTACATTTTGATACATAACCTCTAAACTAAAAATCCGATTACAATGAAATTCAATAGCAACCTATGGCGCAACTAGACCTTTCATTTGCAATTAATTTTATGAAAATCAGTCCAGCCATCTCTGAGAAAAGTGAGTGAGAAAAAATAGTTGTACATACATACATACACACACACACACACACACATACACACATACATACATACATACAGAAAATGCTCAGTTCGTCGAAAGGGTTCGAGTGGTATATGACATTCGGCCATTGGGACCACTTTTATACCTTTGGTTTTTCCAGTGATTGCTATACCTTTCTAGGAGAAAGGCAAAACGTTCTTCATCACCCGGCACTTGTTTTGTCTCTCGACGATCGATTCAAAATCGACTACCGGGAACCTTTCACTCGATTTAATTTCAACTTTCGGCGAGCCGACTTCGACGGTTTGATAAATGCGTTACTATCTGTCGATTGGGTTGGAATTTTAAATTCAACTGACATCGATTCGGCTGTGAACGATTTTTCCGGCATTTTAAACGGTCTGATAGAAGTTTTCGTCCCTAAAACACGGAACCGATCGCAGAAATATCGTCCGTGGCAGACACCGGCTTTGCGACGCTTAAAAACGTTAAAAAATTCTGCGTTGAAGAGGTTCTCAGCGAGTGGTGCCCTTATACTTCGCGAACACTACTGACAGTTAAACCACGATTATAAGAGACTTCGCCGACGGTGCTATTCTAACTACAGACTACATATAGAAGGTAAACTGCGAGCCGATCCAAAGAAATTTTGGAACTTTGTCAACGAACAACGGAAGAAATCAGGCTTTCCATCCACGATGGAATTCGCTGGTAAGAAAGCGGATAATGTTGCCTCTATTTGCAGAATGTTCGCAGTCAAATTTTCAAGCGTGTTCAGCAACGATACACCAACGGATAGGGACATTTCTGATGCTGCTAATAACGTTCCTTTCCCTGGCCGCTCCATCGCCTCGGTCAACATTGACGACAATGCTATCCTCGCCGCTGTTAGTAAATTGAAACATTCATACTCCCCAGGCCCGGATGGTATTCCAGCAACGCTACTTAAAAAATGCATTACTGGTTTGGTCACACCGCTTTCTCACTTGTTTCGCTTATCACTCGCTACTGGTAGATTTCCCACAACTTGGAAACAGGCCTTTTTGTTTCCGGTCCACAAAAAAGGCGATCGCTCGAAAATAGACAATTATAGAGGGATTTCGGCTTTGTGTGCAATTTCGAAGCTATTCGAGCTAGTCGTCCTCCAACCAGTTTTTTCTCATTGCCAATGCTCTATTGCGGACGACCAACACGGATTTCTTCCTAAACGTTCCTGTGCTACAAACTTGCTTTGCCTGACTAGTTACGTGCTTGATAGCTTCGACAAACGATGTCAAACCGATGTGATTTACACGGACCTTTCAGCTGCGTTCGATAAAGTAAATCATCAAATCACTGTTGCCAAACTCGACCGCTACGGATTTAGTGGCAACTTGCTCCACTGGTTCGAATCCTACCTGCGAGGACGAACTCTTAGAGTAAAAATCGGCGACGAAATTTCGGAATCATTTGTTGCTACTTCCGGGATTGCCCAAGGTAGTCATCTTGGCCCGCTGGTATTTTTGTTGTATTTCAATGACGTACATCACTCGCTAAAATGTCCCCGCCTTGCCTTCGCTGATGACTTGAAACTGTTCAATGAAATCAAAAACGTCGAAGACGCCACTCATCTTCAACAACAGCTCAACTTATTTGCACGCTGGTGTGAGTTGAATTGCATGATACTAAACCCCGATAAATGCTCTGTGATAACGTTTACCAGAAAGTACGCCCACTACATTTCGATTACACATTGGATGGGACTCCAATACAGAGAGTCGAACACGTCAAGGATCTTGGAGTCCTCCTTGATTCCAAACTCACCTTCAAGCAACATATATCGTTCATTGTTGCTAAAGCCTCTAGGCAACTAGGTGTGATTTGTCGCTTGACGCGGGACTTTAGAAATATACAATGTTTAACGACACTCTACTACTCACTTGTTCGGTCCTCGCTAGAATTTTGCTCTACTGTCTGGATTCCTCACTACAACAACGCAATTCATCGCATCGAAAGCATCCAGCGCCGGTTTGTGCGTTACGCACTTAGAATGCTCCCCTGGCGACAGCCCATGCGCAATACCCGATATGAGGACCGCTGCCAGCTTCTCCAGCTCGATACTCTCCAGCTTTGTCGAGAAACAGCACGCGCCATGGTAGTGTCGGACGTTTTGACATCCCGGATCGATTGCCCAGCCATTCTCCGCTTGATCAACCTAAACGCGCCATCTAGAAACCTGCGGAGGTCATCTACTCTGCAACTACCTTTCCGCCGCACTAACTACAGTGCTAACGGTGCCATCACTAGTATTCAGCGAGCTTTCAACCGAGTTTCATCTGCCTTTGATTTTCATCTATCGCATCGAGTTTTACGCTCAAAATTTATTTCTCTGTTTCGTAGTGTTTTATATTATTAACCATTAGGACTAGCTATTTATGTCTGTTGTTAGTTGCTTATAAATAAATAAATAAGTAAATATACCTGCTTTGATCGATATATGTGGCCGCAACATAATTTAAATATGGTATCGTTCTATTTGAACGTTCCAAACTCATTAATTGATTGATTGATGTGTTCAAAGTCTGCAAATGCACTACAAATCGGCCATAGGATATGATTAAAGTCAAATAACAAATCCTCGACTTTTGGCTTCTGCACACCGCCTTATCTTTGAATATATTCATATTGGGTGGGATTCGGTCATTTCCAACTGTTTTTCTGGCATCAATCTGACACTGTAAATACCCATATTGAGAGGTATTTAGTTATTTTGGTTGTTTTCCAGAAATTAAAAGTGCTCGTCTTTAAATTCAAAATGGTGTCCAGGGTCATTTTTTTTTAAGGGGGGGATTTGTTAGTAGCTTAAGTATTTATGATAAATATTAGTAAATAATGAGTATGTGTGTCCAATCACAAATGGTGACTTCTCAACACTGTTGGAAATTTGTAATTTTAATTGTTAGGATTTGTTTGCTTTCACAATTAGGACTTATCATTCGTAGGGATTTAAACCTACTTGTCAGAAAAGGGGAAGTAAACTTACAACTAACTTAATTGCTAACTTATTGGCTATAAAGAGAGCTTATCGTAGCAATTGAGGATTGCAACGATTTTTGTCGAAAATTGTTAATAATGTTATTCGATATAGCTTCTAATGGTTCAACACCAGTAAGTCTATGTAATTCGAGTGTACCAAACCAAGGAGGACGCTTCGAAATCATTTTCAGAATTGAATTCTGAATCCTTTGGAGCGTTTTCTTCCTTTTGGAACAGCAACTTGACCAGATCGGTACAGCATAAGGCATTGCTGGTCTAAAAATTTGTTTGTAAATCAAAAGTTTGTTCTTTAAACAAAGTTTAGAATTCCTGTTAATGAGAGGATATAAACATCTCGTATATTTGATGTACTTAGCTTGTATACTCTCAATGTGCTCTTTGAAAATAAGTTTTTTATCGTAAATTAGTCCCAAGTACTTAACCTTGTCAGACCAACTTAAAATAACCCCATTCATCTTGACAACGTGATTATTGTTTGGCTTGAGGAAAGAAGCCCTAGGCTTATGCGGAAAAATTATCATTCGAGTTTTAGAAGCATTGGGAGAGATTTTCCACTTTTGCAATTAGGAAGAAGAAATATCTAAACTTTTCTGCAATCGACTGCATATGACACGAAGACTTTTTCCTTTTACGGAAATGCTTGTGTCATCGCAGAACAATGACTTTGTGCATCCTGGAGGCAAATGAGGAAGATCTGAAGTGAATATGTTGTACAGGACTGGACCCAAGACTGAACCTTGAGGTACACCTGCTCTGACAGGAAATCTATCAGATTTTGAATTCTGATAGACAACCTGCAGAGTTCGATCAGTAAGATAATTTTTCAAAATTTTGATTAGGAAAATTGGAAAATTAAAAGTTTGCAATTTCGCAATCAAAATTTTATGCCAAACACTGTCGAATGCTTTTTCTATGTTAAAAGAGCAGCTCCAGAGGAATAACCTTCAGATTTGTTAGCTCGTATCATATTAGTAACTCTGAGCAATTGATGAGTAGTGGAATGCCCATGGCGAAATCAAAACTGTTTATTTGCAAAACTTGAATTTTCGTTAATGTGTGACATCATTCTGTTAAGAATAATTCTCTCAAACAGTTTACTTATTGAAGAAAGCAAACTGATTGGTCGATAACTTGAAACTTCAGCTGGGTTCTTATCCGGTTTTAAAATTGGAGTAATTTTTGCATTTTTCCATAATTTGGGAAAATATGCAATTTTGAAGCAGCAATTGAAAATTTTCACTAAAAATTCCATTGTGCTCTCAGGGAGATGTTTGATTAGTATATTAAAGATTCCATCGTCACCAGGTGCTTTCATATTTTTGAAATTTTTAATAATTGATTTAATTTCATTTAAGATAGTTTCAATTATTTCTGCAGGTAAAAAATTCTGGGAAGAAATAAAATTAAATCGACGTGTGACTTCATTTGCAATTGGACTCAAAAAATTCAAATTTGAGTTATGAACACTCTCAAACTGCTGAGCAAGTCTTTGAGCCTTTTGTTCATTGGATACGAGAAAACGTTCACCATCTTTTAAAACTGGTATAGGCTTTGAAGGTTTCTTAAGAATTTTCGACAGCTTCCAAAAAGGTTTTGAATATGGTTTCAATTTTTCAACTTTAGTTTCAAAATTTTGATTGCTCAGAAGAGTAAATCTATGTTTAATCTCTTTCTGTAAATCTTTATAAATAGTTTTAAAAACAGGGTCACGAGAACGTTGATATTGACGTCTGCGGACATTTTTCAAACGAATTAGAAGTTGAAGATTTTCGTCAATTTTGGTGAATCAAATTTCACTTGAGCCTTTGGAACAGAGTAATTCCTGGCATCAACAATTGCACATTTTAATGCTTCCAAAGCGGAATCAATATTCACTTCGTTTTGCAAATCAAGCTCATTATTGAAATTTCTCTCATTATGAGTTTTGTATCTTTCCCAATTAGCCTTGTTATAATTAAAAACAGAGCTCATAGGGTTTAAAACTGATTCATGTGATAAAGAAAAAGTTATTGGAAGATGGTCAGAATCAAAGTCAGCATGTGTGATACATGACTTTGATCTGTTAGCACCAAATCAATTGTTGATGGGTTTCTTACAGAAGAAAAGCATGTGGGACTATTCGGAGTCAAAATAGAATAGTATCCTGAAGAACAATCATTGAATAAAATTTTTCCATTGGAATTACTTTGAGAATTATTCCATGAACGATGTTTAGCGTAATTGGGATCATATTTCAATTTAATGTTAGGTTTCAAAAATGTTTCAGTAATAATTGCAATATGCACATTATTTACTGTTAAAAAATTAAAAAGCTCATTCTCATTGGCCTTCAATGAGCGAGCATTCCAATTCAATATTTTAATTGTTTTATTTAAAATCATTGCTAAATTTTAAACTAAAAACAATCTTAATAGTAAAATTTGTGCCTATTTGAATGGCTTCAAACATTGATTTTGCCTGCAACATGGCGTTCATAAGATCGAACATTGCCTGTTGCAAAAAAGAAAGTTTACCTGCCGTAATAGACCCCAGGCAGTTGACATTGGAAAAAATATTTTCGGTAGCAATATTAGCTGGGGTAATAGGTGTACAATTATTTTCTAGCGTGTTTTGCTTACCCATATTAACGGTCATTTTCGAACTACCAACACTAGGCGGTATAATGTTCGAACTACCTGTAACCTGTGCATAAGTTAAACGGGTATGCAAAGGAGTAGGTAAACTAAGCGTCACTGGTACGCTTGGAGAATCTTGTTTCGAAGTTTGTTTTGAATTTTGTTTACCTTGCCTTGCCTTAACAATTGCTAAACGGGCTGGGTATTGATAAAAATTCGACATATGGTTGCCGTTACAATTCGCACAGCGAAAATTTTTACTCTCTTTCACAGGACATGTGTTGTGACGTCACACCCCGCGAAGATTACCCAATGTTCCGTCACGATGCATCAGAATTCAGGCTAGGAACCATAGTTTGCTGCCGAGCTTACTCAATACTGTAGAGAATCAAAACAATTTTAACATGAACTAGAGCATTAGCTTGCCACAGAGTTCACTTCACTCGCAGGAAACACCTTGCAATAACATAGCATTCTGGAGCATTCTTTATTATGAATTGTTGGCTGAACAGAACGACATCAAGGCATTTTCTGTATTATAAACTCAACCGAACAGAACAAAACATTCTTATTATTAGTCGTTGAAATCAATAACCACGCGTCCTAGTTATAAAGCGTCGAACGATCGGTGGCTAACGAAATGTAAATATCCTAACGAGCAAGCCACACAATGTTTTACCTTTTCAATTTAACTATAAGCAAAACAGAAGCCGGAGGCACAGCGTCACTCACGGTTACCCTTAGGCGCTCATGGTTGCGCACGGTACCGAGAGCTTGCGCGCTCTCGGATACTCACAAGTAGCGCGCGAACAAATATTATACGCTCTCGCACGTGCCCCGATGCACGCGCTCTATAACGCCGCGGTATAATAATATGTACTAAAATTCTACTCGAAAAACGCAACAGAGTAATAAATACTATAGGTTAGAACAGAACCGCTAGATAGGCGATAACTCAGGCCGGAGGGGAAGAGACTCTCCGCTCTGAGTTACACAGGGTCGTATTTAAGGAAAAATTGTTATTTAATAAAATTAATCCCTTTTCATATTTCTTGAGGTGATTCCGCGTATGAACGTGTACAGGTTGTGTTTGGAGTATATCACACAATCCTGGTAGGTTGTTACCTACATTTTTGGTGACAGACGGTTTTTTTTTAGAAAAGGAAACGGACCGCGCAAAGTAGTATAAAGTCAGAAAAGTTAAGTAGTGTTCGCAAACGAAGGAAACGCGATAAAATAGTTTGAAGTAAAAATTTTGAGACGTCGGACATAGGAAGTTTGAATTGTGCAATAGCCAAAATTGTGATAAGTTTAATATCGGTGGTAGAATAAAAGTTCCGCGAATCTAGTTGTAATTGTCGGAGCGAAATTGTAAGAAGTGAGCTCGTGAAAACAAAAAAAAACAATAGCCGCAAAAAAGTGTATGATTCGTCGGTGAACGGATTTCGATCGAACTATGGAATAAGTGACAGTGTAATATTGAATGAAAAAAAAAACGAGCTGTAGAGCATAATTGACAGTTAGGAAAGGCGGTCAAAACCACCTATGTGAGGTGGACAAAGACAAAGTTCGGAAAAAATTGTGCACGCGAAACAAGGGAAAAACAGCAGAAAAATAGTAAGGAAGAACATTGGTGAAAATACAGTCTTCCATCGACAGCAGCTTGCTGAAGTGGCGAAGGAACAATTACGAAACACGGAAATATCAGACGGTAAACGAGTCAACAAAGAATTTAATGTTTAGTGTTTGATTATAAAGAGATTAAGCAACAGCTGGAAGGCCCGTTGCCTTGTTATCAGTTTGTGCACCAAAAAAAAATCGCTTACTGTTTTACCCAAGTACGGCTTGTGATTGTTGCGAGTGTGAAGCGTTAGCATAGAATAGAAGAGATGTCTACAACGATGGCCGGCTCCATACCCAAAATATTCGGGTGAGTGATTAAACATCTATTGATATTTTAAACGGAAAATTTTTTTCTTTCTTAAACATTAACCATTCAAAATACATTGACGATAAGTAGAGAGCGACACATATTAGAACACATAAGCGACCTCCGACAATACATTGGGCGAATCACAGTCGTGCTAATTCTTCACCTTTTAATAATTAAAGCGGCAAAGCTGGCGGCAGACCCGCGAGCGAAAACGAAAAAAAAAAAACAAAATAATATAAAACGTAAACAAACTCGCACTGAGTTACTTAGAACGCGGTCAATACATTCATATGTGGTTGCGCGAGTGGCTCTAGTGGCACGTAACTTGACGCTGACCAACACGGTAGCATTCAAACGGGAAAACATATGTTCGAAAGTGGGCCACGGTCAAGGCCGCACGGCGAGAAGGAGCAAGGAGGTATGCTACGACGAGTTATGACGTCGACGAAGCATTAACAGGAGCAAAGCGTAGTAAATGGGCGGAGTTTATACATGTCAATTGTAAACAGTTATTATTTTAATGGCTGACTTCTGCAACGTCGGCAGAAAAGAAATTAAACAAATTTAAGCGTGACGCTTGGACGCGGTCAGCGAGGAAAAAAAAAGAGAACGGGTGAACGTACCGACGGGAAAATAGCCGACGGCATTTTTTATATCTTTTTAATAGACTGATCTTTTCTCGTATGTGAGAACTAATGAATCTTTTTTTTGTTTGTTTTTTTCTTGATCCCATCGTGAGTGAGGGATATATATAATGTTCATTAACGGGAGCAGTCACTGATGTCAAAACTAAAAGAGTTAAAAGATTTTATATGCCTGGAGTATTACAATCTGAGTAATAACATAAATAGGCCGAGAATGCGCGCAACAGTCACGAATAGGAAAAAGTTACTAAGTGATGCTCTTAATGACATTACAGAGATTTTGAAGGAATACGAGAATTCTAAATTACCATCAGATCATTGGAATAGATTGACAGACCAGTACACACTCGTCCAATCGAAGGCGTGTTTGGCATTGAAAATCTTGAATAATTCGGCGGTTGTGCCCGAACCAAACAGAATTCACAGAACATATGGTATTTGAGGATCCACCTCTCTCGTCGACCCTCGTAGAAGCACGGGAGTCAATTGAGGAAGATAAAAACGAGAAGCACGAGAATTGTTCAGGCTGGTTGAAACAGCTAGAGAGATTAGAGCAAGAATTTTTGGAAGACAGCCTTCGGATTAAGGAAATAAACACACAGGACACTCCTAGTTTCGAAAGACACTTAGAAAACGTAAGGAACGGGTTTCTAAAGAGTAGTTTTGCTATACAGAGAAGACTAAACAACAGACAAATGGCAGAATTTCCAATCGACAGGGCGATCCAATGCATCACCGAGTACAAAGGCTCAGCAGACGAGTTGGAAGCGTTTATCTTTCATATACAACACTTTGCCAATAAAATTCCAAAGGATGGATCGGAGGAGCAGCTAGTGTACGTGGTGCTTATGAAATTAAAAGGAAAAGCGGCCGCGGCACTACATCGTATAAGAGCGAACACATGGGAAGAAGTGAAAGAAAACCTGATTACAGAATTTGGGACTAGTGAATCAATCGAGACAGTCATTAAGAAGATAGAAGGACTACGCCAGAAGCCGAACGAAGAATTCTCGGCGTATAAGAAAAGGACACTCGAATTGCAGGAGGCGCTATACTCGTATGAGGGCGCAGGAGGCACAGTGGTAATGGAGAAAAGTCTCCGGATACATTTTATAGGCGGACTTAATAACGAGAACTTGAAACAGATGGCTTGCGGGAAGCAGGAGCTGAGCCTGCAGAGCCTTATGACATGGCTAGAAAAGAGGGTTGAAGAGTGCGACCAGCTAGCCTGTATAGAGAGGACAATGCGGGGTCTGGACCTATTGGACCAACAGCAAGAGAGCAGTGGAAGGAGATGTCAGTCGGGTGGCAGATCACGTATGGGAGATCAAAACCAGGGTCGGAGGCAATGGAATGGCCGCGACGAGCAGCCAAACAATAATCAAAGGCGCAATGATTATGAGAGAAACGGAAATGAGCGCGGGTACATGCGCCAAGCGAACATTCAGTATTATAACAACAGTAATAATAACAACAATAACGGTCGCGCCTATATAGGAAATACCAGTAGAGGTTACGAGCGACAACAAAATAACGATAATTATGGGGGTCAGCCGCGCGGAGGCTGGTCTAATCAAGATCAAGGAAGAGGACAGGGCTATAATCAGGCCAATCAACAGGGCAATAGTGGTCGTTTTGATAACTCGCAAACTCGTTTTGATAACTCGTCAACGCGGCGGCGTACGCAACAACAACCAACAGAGTAACCAATATATTTATGCCGATGACGGGTATGGTAGTAACCGATATGACGACCAGCGCCATGACGCGTATAACAACGATCGTAGTAATAACAGGGGAAGATCACCAGGGGGCAGCAATATCAATAATGGCGGATACGGCAATGACGGATATGCCAAACGCCAGTATGACCACTACAACGGTGAACGAAATAATGGTAACTTCAGAGGTAGATCGCCCATGGGGAGATATAACAACAATAATTACAATAACAATAATGGTAGGTACGACGATTCATATGGCCGCCAGCCTATGAACCGAGGGTACCCACAGTCAAAAAACTAGATCGCTGGGGGTTCGATGGCAGTGCTAGCCGAGTACCCCATCAATTTCCAATCATAAATGATGACATGAGTAACATAAGCAGATGTTTCAGCAATGTAACCGGAAGCGCCCACACCAGGTATCATAACTATATTAATTATAATGGACATGGAGGACAAAACAACACCCGAACCTACGGCTATCCTCCGAAGCGAATTTTCAGTATAAATCACCCCGAGAGGGATGTAAGTTTTAGTAAAGACGAAAAACGAGGCATAAAGGACCCGTTCGCACAGGAGTACTTCAACGACGATCATGCGGAGATATGCCATGATGCCGATTGGTGGCAACTCACTGATGAGCCCAGCTGCATAGAAATAGCGGACTGGGAAACCGCATGTAACCACATAAGAGATAATAGTGTTTGTGTGGCGAAGCGGGTCTATTTCGATGTCAGCAGGCGGCTAATGATCACACTGCTGGCTCGACAAGATGTGCGAAGCACAATTAACTTTATTTTAGATACGGGCGCATGTGCGAATATGATAAGTGCGCATTAAAGTAAAATGGATGGATGTGCCTATTAAGGCGGAAAATACCAACGTCTTTGAAGGTATTGGTCGAGGGGCCGTGAAGACCCTAGGGACCGTAACACTAGATTTAATAGTCGGAGACTTTACGATTCCGACAGAATTCCACTTAATGAACGATTTACCAGCGGATGGTATAATCGGCGTTGAATTCTTAAAGAAGCACACACTGCAGATAGGAAATAATTTTGACTATATCGTTTCAAGAAACAATGTAATAGGGGCCCGGACGACTTGAGTCCGTGGAGCTTGCCCAAGGAAGAGGTACTAAACAGGCATATATTGATGGCAGCCAGATATAGAGTACTGACTCAAAACGAACTGAGAGAAAGAAATGACGAAGAGGTTAACACGAGCCAAAACGAGCTGTGTGATAATACGCCGGCTCGGGCCGATGATTCGAAATTTACGGAAGTAGACTTAGACTCGAGACTTGATTGCGATCTGCTCGAGCACAAATTGGTACCCGAGGTGAGGGGTGCGGATCGCGTCGGAAAGCTGCGTCAGACTTTAAATTTGGCGCACCTGCCAGAAGTCTCGATTAACAAAACACAGTATAGATTCCCAGAGGCCACAAAAAGGCACATAAATAAGAAAATCGAGGAAATGAGGGCGCAGGGTATTATAAAACCCAGCACTAGCCCTTGGAATGCACCGGTATTATGCGTACCGAAAAAACCGGATGCTGACGGTAACAAGAGATATCGTATTGTGGTCGACTTCAGATCTTTGAACGAAGTCACCAAACCATTTGTTTACCCAATACCTCTTATTAATGAGATATTGGATAATGTTGGAGGAGCGAAATATTTCTCCTCAATTGATTTAAAATCGGGGTTCTATCAAGTCCCGATCGACCGCCGAGATGCGGCCAAAACGGCGTTTGCACTCCTAAGGGCCACTTCGAATTTACACGAATGCCGATGGGGTTGAAAAACAGTCCCTCAACATTTCAAAAACTTATGAACACTGTCCTTTTTGAGATAGGAGATGTAAAGGCATTCGTCTACCTCGATGATATTATAGTTTTCGGTGACACTATCACCGACCATAATGATAGCTTGCGAAACATGCATAATGTTTACACGCTTTGCGTAAACATAACTTAAAAATAGAACCGTCTAAGTGTCAGTTTTAGAAAAAGGAACTGGAGTATTTGGGCCATGTAGTTAACGAGGAAGGCATAAAACCCACCAATGCAAATATTAAGGCCATTCAGAGCCTAAAACCGCCCACTAACGTGAAAGGTATAAGATCATTTTGGAACAGTAAATTTTTACGGGAAGATTATCCCCAACATCGCGGAGAAGCGCAAGCCGCTGAATGACTTGTTGAAGAAAGACGCTAAATTTGTGTGGAGAAGAGAATGTCAGGAAGCCTTCGAGTTCCTAAGAAACGCACTGATAACAGAGCCGGTTTTAGTCCGGCCAGATTATCAAGACACTTTTGTTATTACGACAGACGCTAGCAATTATGCTATTGGAGCCGTCCTGTCGAATGAAAAATCCTTGCACCGGCCGATCGCATTCGCGAGTCGTGCACTTTTAGGTGCAGAGACCAGGTATCATATCATAGAAAAAGAACTACTGGCAATTGTATGGGCCGTAGAATACTACAGACATTACATTTTTGGTCAAAGGTTTATCGTTTACATGGACCACAGACCACTTATAGCAATTTGGAGATTAAAAGAGACATCTCCAACACTGACAAGATTGAGACTGAAGCTACAGGGTTTGGAATGCAGTATAAGGTATAAGCAAGGAAGCGAAAATATAGTAGCGGATTTTTTGTCTCGCCTATCAGACGGGACATGTCAGGGGCAAGAAAGTGCACCTCATAGGCAGATAGCCATGATAACGCGGCGACAAAAAGGCCTGCAAGAGCAGCAAAGAGACGCACAAGACCAGCTTAACGATACCATACAAGACTTTAATGCAATAGACGTAACGGACATTCCGGACGGCGGAGAAATGCAGTGGCTTGTCAGTATCTCATATGACGATTTCCTGCAGGCGGTAACGAAAGATACTATCCCCAGTGAAACGGTTATAGTCTCAAATCGAATTATGCCGCAAAGTGAAATTGAAGCGCGTTTGGTTATTTTAAATAGCCGAACCGCCCACAAAAAGATTACGAAACTATATGACCTACCACATGGCTCAAAAGATCACACGTCAGGAGATACAATAATTTTGAAAAAAGAGAATACCGCTGGGATAATATTGAAGGGCAGTGAAAACTCATTGATAGATTGCCGACTTTTTTTTGAACAACTTGTGAGTCAATTTGAAAATGGCTTAGACACGCTGAGAGAATGGGAAGCAGTGCATGTGATGTCATTTAGAAAAATTAAACAGCGGGAAATTATGCAGATATTGCAGTTTCTAGGGGGTAAGCTGGGGAAGCAATTTACACTCTACAATGCCGACGGCGAACGCACCGCAGTTGCGCCGAATCAGGTAGAGACGATTTTGGAAGAATTTCACGACGCGCCCTTGGGAGGACACGTCGGGGCGCGTCGTATACGCCAAAGAATCGGCACATTATTTACTTGGCCTAATATGAGGCGCGATATCGAGAACTATGTTCGGCAGTGCGATTCCTGCCAAAAGAACAAAATTGGAAGATCGAACATGATACCGATGCAGATCACCACGACCGCATCGGAGCCCTTTGAAAAATTATACATGGATATCGTGGTGTTACCCGAATCCGATATGGGGAACCGTTATGGTCAAGTCATGCAGGATGACTTGGCAAGATATCTAATTGTCGCTCCAATGGAGAATCAAGAGAGCCAGACAGTGGCCAAGACCTTCGTGGAGAATTATATTTGTAAATTCGGCGCCCCGTTGGAACTAGTCACAGACAACGGCAGATGTGTGCAAAATACTGAAAGTTAAGGAAATTACCACCAGTCCGTATCACCCACAGGCTAACTTAGTGGAGAGGTCGAATCGTGAGCTGAAGACCTATTTAAGACAATTTATCGGCGGAAAACCGCACACGTGGGATACATTACTCCCTTTCTATATGTTTGAGTACAACACTGCTGTTAACTCATCTACGGGATACACAGCGTTCGAGTTATTGTACGGGCGCACAGCGCGAATTCCGACAACCATCTACAAGAGAAACGGAGTGGATATTTCATAGGTTAATGAAATATATACACAAGAAATGAGAAAAATATTCTACGATCTCCACGCAAACGCGAAAGCAAACCTAAAAGAGTCGAAAGAAAAACGGAAATTAGCATATGATGAAAGATGTAATATATGGGAACCAATGTGGGGGGACCTTGTATTGGTTAAAAATGTGGCAACGGGATCCGGTCAGAAGCTCCAAAACATATGGAGAGGGCCATATGCAGTTGTAGATATCCCTAGCAGAATGACAACTGTAATTAAAAATGGCAACCAACTTGAAAAAGTTCATAATAATCGCTTAAAGAAGTATCATGAATGAAATAACGCTCACCGGCGCCATATAAGCGTGGCAGCAGCGCCGCGGGCAAATGAAAAACGCAACCATCGTTTGCGCTTGGATAGGGTTAACAAAGCTTTGTATATACCGCACATTGGACATACGGTAGCGGCTGGATGCTGCATCATAAAAATAAAAATGTAGGGCATAATGAATAATTATTTACAGAAACTTAACGTAATAGCATAATATTCAAAAAAAAAAAGGAAAAAAAAATATTATCATTTGATCTAAGAAAGTAAAAGTTATTCACAAGTATACGGGGCAAGATATGGAATAGTTAGAGTTTATTTCTTCTTCGCAGGCTGATTTTTGCACTAATAGTAGCAGTAAGATCACAGGACTTGTGAGCTGAGGTCTTGAAGTTACCTGACGCCGGAATAATTAGGGGAAATTATCGGATGGAATTTACACTTTCGTTGGAAAATATAGCAGCTGAAGAAAGCTTCTTGGAAGACGCCGGCAAAAGATTCTGGAGCTCATGCCGGGAGCTAGAGGCAATAATCAACTCAATCCAGTGCGTACAAGCGAACCAAAATTTGGCCACAAGGATGGGCGAAATTTTGGGTAAGAACAATTATATTAAAAAAATTTTTGGTACGGGAAGAAACAGGCGAAGCGTTTGGAGCGCCTTAGGAGCTATGGACACGGACGATAGGACAAGACTAGATTACGACTTAGACAAGTTGAGGGGAAACGAGGAAGAATTGAAACAGAATTTGAAGCACCAGGCGAACGTACTGGGAGCAACGTATGAACTTGTGAATTCATCCGTTGTGAATATGGATATGAATTTGGTGGCAATGAACACCAAAGTCGAAAGCCTCAGGGAAGAGGTGGCGCAGAATATTAATTTTACCCTGCATTTCAGACGAATGGTTATTCTAGAAGCCAAGCTGTTGGAAATGAGTTTCTGGTTGAATAATCTAAGTCGAAGCTTAAACAAAAAATTGGACGCCATCATTGCAACACTGACACACCGCTCGACAGGCTACGATATCTTAGAAAAATTATTTAGTGCGGAGCTACTGCAAGAGAAAATAGAGACATTGGCAGACACGCTACGCAAGGGAATATCGTTCCCGTATGACCGCGACGGGCGAATAATAATGGAAGCACTCGGCAGTACCACGTTTCGGTACGAAATCCGGGGCATGGGAAAAATCAATTTAGAGTTCAGGTTCCCGTTAATAAAAACTGAAAAATTCGAGGTTTATCGGGTGATCATACCACCCAGGGTAATTAACTCAACAGTTTTGATTTCACACATAGAAGAGGATGTGATTTTATTCCGGGAAGACAGTGTGTGGGGTTACACGCTTTCCAGCGAAGAGTATGCCAAGTGCACAGCACTCAGAGATATCACTTTATGTGACATTGAAAAGGCTTTGGAGAATTTGCGCCAGAACCAAAAATGCATTACGAAAATAGTTTTTGAAGCTTCGGTCAGCCACTGCAGGACGAAGGCGGTGAAAACAAACCATACTAAGTGGGTGGAGACAAGTGTAAGGAACACTTGGAAATACCTTGCACCAAGAAAAATTAACGCAACAATAGAGGTGAATGGGAACGCGACCCAACAGACGTTGGTGGGCGCGGGTGTCATTACGCTGACACCACATATGATAGTATACACCGACTCGATACGGCTGGAATATTACGATGCAGAATATATATGGGATACAAACGTTACATTGTTACCAGATGCTATCGGCAACATATCCACTCTAGAAACTGGTCTGGAGAATGTTCCAGTTTGGAATGGAACGGAGAAAATATACACTTATGTAAATTTAAAAAAATTGTTCGACTTAGGGGTTGATGTCCGAGATATCAAATCAGAAAAACCAAAATTAACAAATTTAATGTATGCCCCACTGGAAAACCCGTGGACCAGCATACCGGTGATGATAGGAATTGCGGGGGCGTTTATACTAGCCGTCTGCATATGCAAAGCGAAAGTGTCTTGTTGTGCACGCAGGACCACAATCAAGGAAACAATAGAAGAACAGGTAGAATTGGGTGATATGCGACCAGAGCGTCGGCGTAATAAAATTAATAAACAGGATATATTCAGGATAGACGACTACGAACGCGTAAGAAAGAATCAGGCAGACGTGGAACACAACACCGCATCGCGAAGGTCAGGGTGGAAACAGTAGCACCGGACCCAGCGCGGGAAATGAGGCTGAGCCATAGAGTAATGTAAATTGGTGGGTATGAAAAGGGGATAATTTTTCTTTTTTTATAGAAATTTATATTAGAAATATTTCAACAAGGCGGACTTTTCTTTGAACAAATACTAACGAGCATTTTCTTTTTCCTTAAAATATACATTTATTATACGATAATGGTAATTCAAAAAAAAAAAGATAAAAACATACGCATAAAATAGACAATCGAAGCTGATAAATTATTTCAAAGCGGACTCCTTTTTTCTCATGGGAACTGATAAATTATTTCAAAGCGGACTCCCTTTTTCTCAGTGGAGCTGATAAATTATTTCAAAGCGGACTCCTTTTTTTCTCAGTGGAGCTGATAATTATTTTTTTGAAAAGTGGACTTCTTTTTTCGTTAACAAAGTGGAAATTGTTTCATCAAAATGGGCCTTTCTTTCTTTCTGTTGGACAAAAATATTAACGAGTTGTTTTTTTTAAAGATATGCATTTATTGTAATAGTAATTTAAAAAAAAAGAAATATAATAATATAAACACTTGTATGAAAATAAACACAGACGCCAGGATCTCTTCATGGCCAGAGTGGGTTGAGAAGCGCCTTCCGCACTTCGGGAAGGGTAGACCCGGACACCGCAGAAATATCATCAACCCACCGGGATCCACGGTGGATGTATCTGCCCAAACGGCGCCAGAAGGTGGGGGGCGGGCCCACGTCGACCACAGCCGCATCCCAACCTAGATTCCGATCTAGGAAGGCGCAGTCGTCAGAAGTTGCCGGCCCTGGCACGCCGGCCAGAGCCCACCTCGATCGGTGCCAGTGGAGTAGCTCTATTATGAAATCCCCCGGGGCGATCCACCGGAACCACAGGTCCTGGAACAGGAGAACGAGTAGACGCAGCCCGCATACGGCTCCGCTTGGAGCGGGTCCAGTGGTTGAACGGGCATCTTGCCCTGATGCACTTTCCACTTAAGCCAAGTGGAAGGTCCAGTATACCAGCGGAAGAAGGGAAGCATCTCGGTTGCAAAATACATCTCGTGGCCTTGGTACATCTCGGTTGTGGAACACATACGGCTCCGCTTGGAGCGGGTCCAGTGGTTGAACGGGCATTTTGCCCTGATGCACTTTCCACTTAAGCCAAGTGGAAGGTCCAGTATACCAGCGGAAGAAGGGAAGCATCTCGGTTGCAAAATACATCTCGTGGCCTTGGTACATCTCGGTTGTGGAACACATCTCGTGGTCTTGGAGCACCTGTAAAGAGAAGAAATAAAAAAAGGGGGTGTAAGTAAACGTGACAGAACGTACACGGGGTGACGCACTTACCGGTACGGTCGTGGAAGTGATTTTTGGAAACGCCGGCAAGGGTTTATATAGTCAATCCTCAAAAACGGCAAACTCGGCGATTCAGCATAATTGCATGCACTCGCGGCAGGCACTCCAGCTAGCGAAGGAATACACATGAAACAAACGCGCGACGAAAAAAATGACGTAGCCGTATAAGCACACACGGGGGGCTATAATTCATGCGGTAAATCAAACGATACAAAAATCGGAAAATTTTTTGTTTTTTTTTTGATACAAATGATAATATTAGATCCCGACTCTGGGATGAGTTGGAAAAACATGATGCATAGAAGAAAGGACATCTATTTTTGGAAACGAATTAAATAAATACACGAGACGATTCATGCGTGTGAAAGTTACGCATTAAGAAAAAGGAAAACTAGAGCAGACTGAATACTACTAGCTCACTAAAATAGCATGACACAGACCAAAAAGATCAGGACCAACTAGTTTTTTTTTTTGATTTTATTCCCTTAGTAAGAACACTTTCCTAAGAGGACGCGAACGAGACTTATCGTAAGGAAGCAGAACCACCCAGACGAAGAGAAAGACTATCGCGCTCTTGATTCTGACTACACTATTAGTGAATAAGATTATCAGCGAACGTAAACAACGGGAATAGCTTAACCGGAATGATTGAGATGACTGCAGACGAATGAAACAGGACACGGGAGTAGCTAGCCCAGAATGAGTGAGAGTGTGAGATTGTTTTTCTTCCCTATTTTCTTTCCTAACCTTCTTATCTTTCAGGAATCACTAGCAATGGGTAGTCGCACCTTCGGAGGGTTGGGGGAGAGGCAGATGCAGGTAACTGCATTCTTGGTGAAGTGTAAGTAGAACGTAAGTACGACGGTATAGACAAGATGACGAAATTAAGAAAGTTTTTTTAAAAAAAAAAAAAGAAAAAAAATGTTAATAAACAAGACAGAGAGAATGAGAGAAACGTATAACCGACGAGAGGTTATCCCAAGATAACGAGTTGAAAGAATGACTTATTATGATAAATTATGAAATCTCATACGAGAGTAGACCGGTACTCAAAGACTTAAAAGACAGATGATGTGAAGAGGATTATTTGATAAGAAAGGTTAGAACGAGATAACAAATGACTAAAAGAATAAAAAAAAAAGAGAGATGTTATATTGTAAATCGGATATGAGCGCAAATTTTTAGCGAAATGACGATTTCGTTTTTTAAACAAACGGGTATATGCCCTATCATGCATTGGAAAAAGAAACAGACAGATTTATTTACGAAACAAAGTTGCGCAGATTTGTAAATCCGATAATAAGAAAAAAATATTTCGAAAAGATGTAAAATTGTAATGATGAGCAGATTTTGCTACACGACGGTAAGATTTATGAAACGAAACGAAATCGATTGTATTCTCGCGGTAAATGTCTCAAGTTTAATGTTGATATACTTTGAAGATAATTTTATATACTTTGACGATGAGTTGTAATTCAAGACAAAAATATTGCTTATTGTACACTTTAGTAGGGGAAGATATCTCAAACTATGGATTGATCGAAATTATAATACGGGCATAGATTGTAAGTAGAAGCGTAGAACGGAAAATAGAATGTAAGAAGCCCGTACGCGAGTGAATTAATTTTAGACAGCAAGTGGAAAAAATTACGAAAACCAAAAAAAGAATTGATGAAATGATAGCAAAAAATATCTGCACCACTTGCTTAGCAGGGTTAGCACGTAAGATAAACAAAAGACACCAAGCAACCGAATGACGAGATGAGCGAATTAACGATTGCAGACTCTACAGACTACGAGGAGCTGCTACCGAATCGCCAGAAGACAGCAGTTGGCGCTAAGGGGAGACCGGATGGTGGGAGTCGATGGCGGGTGAGGTATTTCGAGCAGTATCGAGGAGAGAACAACCACCAGCCTCCAGTTTCTAAACCAAGGGAGGAATTACGAACGCGGCGAAGCCGCCAATTCAAGAAAGATCCCAGACAACATGAAAAAATGGGCGAGAGCTAACCAGATATCAGTTATCGATCCGGTTTATCTCAGACTAATCGAGACAACATCAGTTACGCATCAGAAAACTTCCTAAGAAAACTTCATGGGGAGATTGCCAATCGAAGTAAAATCATCAACGGAATTCAACGGGACAATATCCTGGCCGACCCCATTTGAATTGCAAAATTCATGTTTGCATTACACATCAAACAAACGGAAAAAACAAGTGGAAACATTGCAAGCAAAACAATGCAAGGTACATCACCCCGAGACAAAAGTAGGGCAAGCCAACGAAATCAGCTGACACCTTACTGCCCCAAAGAGTCCACTGGCCAAGCTTTGAATTTACGCCAAGTAAGGATTACCTAAAGTTACCGAACCCCGTAATAATATAGCAGGGGCAACCCAACGTAAAATAGCACCAACTAGGCACCCAGCTGCATGCGCAGTATGGAGGGTGCGCAAGTAGGAAAGCAAACGCGGCAGACGCAGGGTGGAACCCCCGCCAAAGAAGGAATTCACACAAACACAAACTCGAACGCGGCGGACTGGGCGAGCCTCCACTATGACGGCGCTCACGGCGCTCCGGGTATTGGACCGACTACACCGATGACAACATCACCAGGCGACGAATACCTCCACCGCCGGACACTCCCCTCAGGTCCAAATACGGCAACCAAGCAGCGAGCACCAGTACGCAGCACCAGCACTCAGCCGATGTGAGATATAGGGGGCCGAATAAGCGCATGTAATATGTTGTACAGAACATTAAAGAAAAAAAAGAAAGAAGAAAATATTAGGTAAATAAGACGCAACAAAAAAGCCAACATAACTAGGCATTAGGCCGTTATCTCATCGCGATAACAACCACCTCGGGAGGGTGGGGAAATGTGACGTCACACCCCGCGAAGATTACCCAATGTTCCGTCACGATGCATCAGAATTCAGGCTAGAAACCATAGTTTGCTGCCGAGCTTACTCAATACTGTAGAGAATCAAAACAATTTTAACATAAACTAGAGCATTAGCTTGCCACAGAGTTCACTCAACTCGCAGGAAACACCTTGCAATAACATAGCATTCTGGAGCATTCCTTATTATGAATTGTTGGCTGAACAGAACGACATCAAGGCATTTTCTGTATTATAAACTCAACCGAACAGAACAAAACATCCTTATTATGAGTCGTTTAAAATCAATAACCACGCGTCCTAGTTATAAAGCGTCAAACGATCGGTGGCTAACGAAATGTAAATATCCTAACGAGCAAGCCACACAATGTTTTACCTTTTCAATTTAACTATAAGCAAAACAGAAGCCGGAGGCACAGCGTCACTCACGGTTACCCTCAGGCGCTCACGGTTGCGCACGGTACCGAGAGCTTGCACGCTCTCGGATACTCACAAGTAGCGCGCGAACAAATATTATACGCTCTCGCACGTGCCCCGATGCACGCGCTCTATAACGCCGCGGTATAATAATATTTACTAAAATTCTAATCGAAAAACGAAACAGAGTAATAAATACTATAGGTTAGAATAGAGCCGCTAGATAGGCGATAACTCAGGTCGGAGGGGAAGAGTCTCTCCGCTCTGAATTACACAGGGTCGTATTGAAGGAAAAATTGTAACTCAATTAAATTAACCCCTTTTCATCTTTCTTGAGGTGATTCCGCGTATGAACGTGTACAGGTTGTGTTTGGAGTATATCACACAATCCTGGTAGGTTGTTACCTACAGTGTCCTTTTTGTGAGAAGAGTCTCCACAAATGAGGCATTTTTGGTCCATGTTACAAAACTTTGAACCATGGCTATAACGTTGGCAAACACGGCATTGGGTGATATGCTTTTCACCTCCGCCCAACTTTCGATATAATTCCTATTTTACACGCACGTTATATAAAGCATGTGTTTTTTCAAAAAAATTTAAGTTATTAACCTCACTGCGGTTAAAATGAATTAAATAATTTACAAGGGAAATTCCAGTTCGCTGACTGTTTTCGACTCGTGATATTTGTTTCATCAGAATTACTTGGGTAGGGGCTATACCAAGTAATTCTGTCAAAGTAAGTTTGATCTCATCAACGGTTTGATCGTTATTGAGACCTTTCAATACGACCTTGAACGGCTTGGCGCTCTTCGTATCATATGTAAAAAATTTATACATCTTTTCAGTTAAATACTGAATAAGACGATTCCAATATTTCAATATTTGGGCCAGTAAACGGCATTCGCCCCTTCGGCCAATTTGATAAGTAACTTTGACGTCGGAGAGAAACGTAGAAAGTTCTCTTTTAAAAATATTAAATTCAGAAGCAATAGTTACCACAATAGGTGGAACTTTCTCCTTTTTTACAGAAATTTCACTTTGAATAGTTTTACTTTCGAACATTTCAATTTCGCCGGCTTCTTGCTCAGGCAGAATATCATATAAATTTTCACTGCATAAGCTAGTGTTAGAAAGAGATGTCTCTCTTTTCCTCCCCGTAGCGATGCGTGGTTTCTTTTTTCGCTCTGCCATTTTAGGTGATACGAAAAAAGTTCAAAATAATATCAAATTGCAAGTATTGAGAAAGAAAGAAATAGGTAGTCTTGAGAAAGACTGATGTAAGTTAACTTCCAGGTAATCTTTAAAAGATACACTGACAAAACACAAACTTTGAAGCTATAGGCAGTCAAAGACCAGTCCACAAGCAACCGAAAATACGTCTGATCTGTCGGGCAGCTCAAGACGCACTGCATGTCCAGGGTCAATGTTTGGTTTCTATGCATCATCACGATCATGGAAATATTCATATTGAGTATTATTCGGTCATTTGCGACAGTTTCCTATAAGTTGCCATTTAGCGATTCAAAATGGAGCCAGAGGTCAATTGTTAGCTCATTGCATCATTCTGGTTCCAGAGATACTCATATTGAATGGTATTTGGTTATTTTAGGCTGTCTTCCACAATCCGGAAGTCGCCATCTTGGATTTAAAAATGCTTAGATAATTTCTGGCCTCTGAGCGTCATTCTGGTTGAAGAAACACCCATATTGGGTGTTATTCGATCATTTTCGGCTGTTTCCCAGGAACTGAAATTCGCCAACCTAGAATCCAAAATGGGGTCTGTGGTCAATTTCAGCTGCTGTGTATTATTATTGATCCGGAGACACTCATGTTAGATGGAAATCGGCCATTTTTGGCTGTTTTCCAGAAACCAGAAGTTGCCATCGTACAATTCATAATGGGATTTGAGGTCAATCTTTAGCTTCTTGCAATATTCTGGCTCAGGAGATACTTATATTGGGTGGTATTTGGTCACTTTCTGTCCTCTGGGCGTAATTCTGGTTCCGAGAACATTTATATTGAATGATCTTTGGTTATTTCCGGCGGTTTGCCAGACACCGGAAGTCACCATCTTAAAATTCAAGATTGTGTCTGTGATAAATTTTTAGCTTCTGTGCATCTTTCTGGTTCCGGAGATACTCACATCTAATGGGAATCGTCCATTTCAGCTGTTTCCAGAAACCGGAAATTGCCATCTTACAATTCGAAATGTTATTTGAAGTCGATTTGTGGCTCCAGTGCATAATTACGATTCCGGAGATATCCATGTTGGGTGGTATTTGCTCACTTTCCGCTGTTTTTCAGAAACTAGAAGTCGCCATATCGGATTCTAAAATGGCATTTGGAGACAATTTCTGGCCTCTGAGCGTCATTCTGGTTAAAGAAACACTCATATTGGGTGGTATTTGGTCATTTTCGGCTGTTTTTCAGACACCGGAAGTCGTCATCCTGCAATTCAAAATCTTGTCTGAAGTCGATTTGTGGCTCCAGTGCATCATTACGATTCCGGAAATACTCATATTGGGGTGTATTTGGTCGTTTGTCGCTGTTTTTTCGAAACCGGAAATCGCCATTTTGGATTTCATAATGGCTTTTGGAGACAACTTCTGAATATTGAACGTCATTTCTGGATTTTAAACGTCATACGTCAAACACTCATATTAGGTGGTATTTGGTCATTTTCAGCTGTTTTTCAAAAACCGGAAGTTGCCATCTTGCAATCCAAAATGTTGCCTGAAGGTCGATTATGGAACATATTTGTTACCACTAAAAGAGGGAGGGGTGTCGAACCTTTATGGACATATTTGTTACCTCTAAAAACATTCACATACCAAATTTGGTTGTATTTTCTTGATTGGTTCTTGAGCTGTGCGAAATTTGTGTTTCATTTGTATGGGACCCCTCCCTAATAGAAAAGAAGCATTATGCACATATTTAAATTTAAATTTTGTTCCATTTAGTTGGTTAGCTCTCGAGATGTGCAGAAATTTGTGTTTCATTTGTATGGAACCCCTACATTCCAAAAGAAGGAAGGGTGTCAAAACATTATGGACATATTTTTTAGCACTAATAACATTTACCTGCCAAATTTGGCTCCGTTTTGCATTTTTATATGTATAGATTACAACATCAATATTTTAGAACCTAAAGAGTGAATATACATTTATTGGATTGAATCGTTCATGTGAATCTGTTTTTAAAAATAAAAGTTTGAATGAGAGAGGCTGGGTCTGACCGCTAGGTGGATTAATTTTGGTTTTTTGTTATGGTTCGTCAAAATGATTTTCAACTGATTGCGTTGGTGCACCTCACAATGCAGTTTGAGTAATTTGTTGACTTCAGACGGGTTCTCAGTTCGCCAAACAATGGGGTGATCAATCTCTTTGCTGGTTTCGTTCAAGCGTTTGGAATTATTATTTTGCTTAAGTTTATTCGTCATCGAGCGCGTATTTACCGTCAATATCATAGACTTTAGATCTTCTGACTTTGTTGGTATCCGAGAAAGCACGTCGGCTCCGACATTAATATAATTGAAAATTGATAATCTCTAATTGTTTGAAATTTAGAGTCATCCGGTAAAATTCCATTACTTGTTATTTTATGATCTAAGTAAGTAACTTCGGTTCTAAAAAATCTGTATTTTTGTGGATTTAATTCAGATTATAGTGCCTTTTGAAAAATTTGCTCCAGATTGTTTAAATGATGATCAATCGAACATCCAATCAAGACTATATCGTCGATATACACAAACGCACATTCAGGTGTCAATCCTGCCAAAGTGATATTCATCATTCGCTGGAAGCTGTTTGGACTGATGTTCAATCCGAATGGCAATCGTTTGAACTGAAAATGTCCTTCGGGGGAAGAAAATGCTGTAAAATTCCTAGCTTCCTCCGCTAAAGGTATCTGGTGAAAACCAGCCATTAGGTCAAGAGTAGTAACGTACTATGCTCTACCTAGCTGATATAAAATTGAATCTATACGTGGTAATGGGAATTTATCTGCCAGTATTTTCTTATTTAGTTGTCGAAAATCAACAACTAATCTCCATTTCTTTTCATTGTTTTCAGACTTTTTGGGTACTAATAAAATAGGAGAATTAAAATTAGATATCGATGGCTCAATTATGTCATCTGATATCAATTTATTAATTTGCTTTTTGATCTCATCCGCTTGAGAATGGATCTTTTTGTAATTGGGTATATAAACTTGCGATTCGTTTTGCAAATTTATATTTTGTTCGTAAAAATTATTCGTTGATAGCTGTTCGTTCGGCAAACAAAATACATCTTGATATCTAGTAATCAAGTTCATTAGCATATGTTTACCTTTAAATGGTATTTGAGATTAATCTAAATATGATTTTAACTCGATTAATCTTGAATCATCATGACGAGTTTTGATATTTATGCTATGAGCAAAATCATTTCAAATCGCCTGGAAATACGCGAAAATTTAATCGACCATTTTTGATTTGAATGAAACTTTGCACACGTATTTGGCTTAGCAAAGTGAGCATTTTTCACAGGTGGAGAGATTTTTTACACCCATGAGTTACATTTTAAAAGGGCGTATGCCTTTTGGCATAGGTTTTATTCGAAGCATTGTAGCCCAGAAACCGTTGGTTGTATAGAAAAACTGTCTGAGAATGAGTTGTAGCGAATCGAAAATGCATCACAAAAATATATACACTGTACAAAAAAAATTTTTTTGACCAAAAAACAATAAAAATAAACATTAAATTTCAATAAAAAAACCTAAATTAATCCACCTAGCGGTCAGACCCAGCCTTTCTCATTCAAACCTTTATTGGTAAAAATAGATTTACAAGAACGCTTCAATCCAATAAATATATTTTCACTCTTTAGGTTCTAAAATATTGAATATATGATAGTTTGAGACCCCTCCATCTTCTGGAAGGGTGGGGTCCCATAAAAATAAAACCTAAATTTCTGCGCAAATCAAGAACAAACCAAGCAAATGAAACCGAATTCGGCATATGGATGTTTTAAGGGGTAACAAATATGTCGAAAATAGTTGGAAGCCCCTCCCTTTTCTGGAAGGGAGGGATTCCATACAAATGAAACACAAATTTCTGCACATCTCGAGAACTAATCAACTAAATGGAACCAAATTTGGCAGGTAAATGTTTTTAGTGGTAAAATATATGTCCATAATTTATTGACATCCCTTCTTCATTTGGTGTTTCTGCCTGCCTATGCTCCACTCTAAAACCCGATTGCCATACAAATGAAACACATATTTTTTGCACATCTCGAGAACTAACCGAGTAAATGGAACCAAATTTACCATGTGAATGTTTTTAGGGGTAACAATTATGTCCATAATGGTGCGACTCCCCTCCCTTTTCTGGAATAGAAGGGTTCCATACAAATGAAACAGAAATTTCTGCACATCTCGCGAGCTAATCAACTAAATGGAACCATATTTGGCAGGTGAATGTTTTTAGTGGCAACAAATGTGTTCCATAATCGACCTTCAGACAACATTTTGGATTGTAAGATGGCAGCTTCCGGTTTCTGAAGAACAGCCAAAAACTGCCGATATCCACCCAATATAATAATATCCGGATCTAGAATGATACAAAGGAGCTAAAACCGACCACAGATACCATTTTGAATTCTAAGATGGCAACTTCCGGTTTCTGGAAAATAGCCTGAAACGAACGATTACCATTAAATATGAGTATCTCCGGAACCAAAAAGATGCACAGAAGCTGAAAATTTATCACAGACACAATCTTGAATTTTAAGATGGTGACTTCCGGTGTCTAGCATACAGCCGGAAATGACCAAGTAGCATTCATTATGAATGTTTTCGGAACCAGAATTACGCCCAGATGACAAAAATTGATTTCACAGGCAATTTTAAAGTCCAAAATGACGACTTTCGGTTTCTGAAAAACAGCCCAAAGTGACCAATTACCACGCAATATGAGTATCTCCAGAGCCAGAATTTTACAAGAAGCTAAAAATTGACCTCAGACACCATTATGAATTGTAGGATGGCAACTTATGGTTTCTGGAAAACAGCCAAAAATGGCCGATTTCCGTCTAACATGAGTATCTCCGGATCTAGAATGATACACAGCAGCTGGAATCGTTCAAAGACCCTATTTTGGATTCTAGGTTGGCGACTTCCGGTTCCTGGGAAACAGCGGAAAATGATCGAATTACACCCAATGTGAGTGTTTCTTCAACCGGAATGACGCTCAGAGGCCAGAAATTATCTTAAATACCATTTTGAAATCCAAGATGGCGACTTCCGGATTGTGAAAACAGCCCAAAATAACCAAATACTATCCAATATGAGTATCTCTGGAAGTAGAATGATGCAATGTGCTCACAATTGACCACAGGCACCATTTTGAATTGCTAAATGGCAACTTCTAGGTAACAGTCGAAAATGACCGAATAATACTCAATATGGATAATTCCGTAATCGAGATGATGCATAGAAACCAAACATAGTCGAGGATGTTGTTATTTCGATAAAACCAATCATTTCATACGATTTGTCTTTTGACTTTGATCATATCCTATGGCCGATTCGTCGTGCATCTGCAGACTTTAAACACATCGCAACGAATCAATGAATTCGGAACGTTCAAATAGTACAATACCACATTTAGATTATGTTGAGGCCACATATATCGATCAAAGCAGGTATAGTTTTAAATAGTCTTTGAATTTTTTTTCTTTCCATAACTTTTGAGCCACATATCAAATTGTTATGAAGTTTGTTATTTGTAAGTTTGAGAGATGACTCGTTCGTATGACACTAGTTATGTTCAAATAAGTCATGTAATCTTTGAGATTATAGACTTTCGTTGTTTTATTTACAATTTAATACATAACGGTGGTTTAATTTCGATTATAATCAAATGAAATGGGAGCGTATAGGGCAGCCAAACTTTGAAACCAAGTGTTCAATCAGATTTCAACAGTTAACCCTTAACTAGCCCGCTCATCTGAAAATAATATTGATCAAGTCGGTTGTGTAGTTTCTGAGATTATGAAGTTTCGTGATTTTCACATTTCGGTACATTACAAACGAAGTTACAGTCCGATTACAGAAAAATTTAATAGGGTGTTCTGAGGCATCTAGACTTATTAATTGACACTAATTTTGTGGAAATCGGGTCAGCCATCTCTGAGAAAAGTGAGTGAGTCCAAGTAGTCTTCAGAATATGTTCCTTTTCATAGCTGGTTTTCACATTTTTAAACATAACAGGCAAAGTAATAGTCCGATTGCAAAACAAATCAAAAGGGTCTTATGGGGCATACTTGCGTTTGACTTTGATTTTATGAAAATCGGTTCAGCCATCTCTGAGAAACATGAGTGAGATTAAACTGTCTTCAGAACACGTTTCTTTCCATATTTTTTGAACCATATGTTCAATCTTTATAAAATTCGAAAGTTAAGGGTTTTTCAGGTAGCCCGTTCATGAAACCAATTTCGTTCAAATCGGTTTTCGAGGTAATGATGTTTAATGATTTTTACATTTTGATGCATAACCTCTAAACTAAAAATCCGATTACAATGAAATTAAATACGGTCTTATGGGACAACAAGACCTTTCATTTGCAATTAATTTCATGAAAATCGGTCCAGTCATCTCTGAGAAAAGTAAGTGAGAATAAAAATCTGCACATACACACACACACACACACACACACACACATACAGAAAATGCTCAGCTCGTCGAGCTGAGTCGAGTGATATATGCCATTCGGCCCTTTGGAGCACTTTTTTACTTTCGGTTTTGCAAGTGATTGCTATACCTTTCTAGGAGAAAGGCAAAAAGAGTTGAATTTTTTTTACTTTTTCTTAAAGAAACTTGACGCAACTTTTAAGAAAAAGTCGAGGATGGAGAAATGAAAAACAATTTTTTTATGGTAGATTAATTTTTTTATGAAAATTCCAATTCAAACATTTTTCAAAATATTTGTATTCGGATGATTTTAAAAGATGCAGAGAGTCATTTTGAATCAAAAAGCTCTCGAGAGTAAACATTCTAAAGGCATTGGTTTTCGAGTTATTTCTAATTTAAGCTCGAAAAATTATAATTATTTAGGAAAATACACGTTTTTCTTAATTTGTCCATGGTTCTCCCGCAAAAACCATACGTTCATTGGAATGCTTGATCAAAAATATACAATTCATTCTTTGACAACAAAACGATTGGGCGAACGGTTCTCAAGAAATGAGTTGAATGTTCTAAGTGATATAAATATATATAAGAATCAAATATTTATTTGCGAGTTTTATTATCCTAGGAACCTTTTTTTTTATGACATAGATACTTTACAGAACTAGTTTCATCTTATATTTTATATACGTCATAAGTAAATGCTTCGTCATCTGTCGAAAACAGCTTCGTTTGTATCTTATTTTCTGAAATCGGAACAAAAGAGTAATACTTTTGTGTGGCAGCTATTATTATAGATTTTTTGAAAATATTGCTCCATTCTGTTACTCCTTGTTCATATTCTTCATATGATACCCAACTAAATGACATTTTTGATGAATTTTTATTACTTTTCTGATTAGACCAATCATACAATTCTTTTGCGCTTGTAATGGGATGTTATGTTCTAGAGCTAAACTTGCATCTCCTGCCATTCGTTTTAATATGCCACCAATTGCATCGCATGGGCCTTTACCATGAGAAGTCGCAAAAAAATGCCACTCTGCATCGACGTTATATTTTGTTTTGAACTTGCAAAGTTTTTTCTATTTTTATATTGTGAGGCAGCTTCATCAAACATTAATATCGCTTTTATCAACTCTATTGTTGTTTTCAAAAAACTCATTAATTTGGCAATGAACACCTGAACCAAAAGTATCATGATGGAGTTCTTCCGGTATTATGATGAAGCTGATATTCTTAAGTGTTCCAGATTCTGAATAGTAAACAACGAAGGGATGAATAGTGGCTTGACTATCATTCCAATAACTACACGAATCACAAATTGATAAAGACGTATTAAAATTAGCTTGACTGTTCAATATTGTTAACTTTGCAATAACGTTTTTGTGAAATTTGCTTAAGCTTGATGAGCACCGATGATCAGGAAAGGGTTTACAGCATTTGGGCTTGGTGTATTCCATTTTCACTTTATTCATCTTCACAAAATGCAAACTGTTACTAACACATCTGGAGTAGTGCAATCGTATTTATATACGAAAACAGATATTATAGGTAACCCAGAAGTTATTGGTTGCGTACTTTACAAACAGTTATTATTAGTGCACAAGTAGGTAGTGTTGCACGACAAACATATTTTTTATAAAACTTTCGGCAAGGGGGAACGTGTAGGTAGGCTAAGGTTTAGCGCTTGAGTTATTTATCCAATCGTTTTGTTGTCAAAGAATGAATTGTATATTTTTGATCAAGCATTACAATGAACGTATGGTTTTTGCTGGAGAACCATGGACAAATTAAGAAAAACGTGTATTTTCCGAAATATTAATAATTTTTCGAGCTTAAATTTAAAATAACTCGAAAGCCGATCCCTTTAGAATGTTTACTACCAAATGCTTTTGATTCAAAATAACTCTCTGAATTTTTTAAAATCATCAGGATACAAATATTTTGAAAAATGTTTAAATTAAAATTTTTTTAAAATAAATTAATCTACCATAAAAAAATTATTTTTCATTTCTCCATCCTTGACTTTTTAAAAAAGTTGCGTATTAACGTCAAGTTACTTTTAAAAAAATAAAAAAAATTCAACTTTTTTTTTAAATTGAAATTTAATGTTTATTTTTAATATTTTTGGTCAAAAAAAATTTTTTTTGTACAGTGTATATTTTTTTTATGGTGCATTTTTAATTCCCTACAACTCATTCTCAGACAGTTTTCCTATACAACCAACGGCTTCTGGGCTACAATGCTTCGAATAAAACCTATGCCAAAAGGTATACGCCCTTTTAGAATGTAACTCATGTGTGTAAAAAATCTCTCCATCTGTGAAAAATGCTCAGTTTGCTAAGGCAAATACGTGTGCAAAGTTTCATTCAAATCAAAAATGGTCGATATTCGACCATAGGTCATTTGGCGCGATCTTGCTCTTATCTATTCTATTGTAATTACTAAGAGAATCTATATTCGGTTTGAAATTATGTACAACTACTTGATTCTCAGTAGTATTTATGAATTTAATATATTTAGATGTGGGAGACACTATAGTGTTTCCACAAAAAAACACCTGGTTGTATTTCTTGTGAAAGCACTGCAGAGTTCTCTGTTGCTGTAAAATAGGCAAGCTTCTAATTATTTCGCAGCCGGTATTGTAAAAGCACTATTTGCGTTATCTTCTATTGTAGGGTTACCATTTGGTCGGGGTTAAAAATCAGAACAACTTTTTCCGGTACAAATTTTGTATTAGGTGTTTTCTTTTTTGAGGTAACTGTAAATATAACACGTAATTTGAGATTTGCACTTTAAAATACGCCAAAACACTCATTTATTTATTACAAGTATTTCTCGGACGATCCAATTAGGCCAGCGGTTCTCAACCTGTTTGTTGTCCGCGTACCCCTTGACGATATTTTTCATATCGATTTTACCCCCTGGCTTGGAATGTTCTCGCATAGTGGAGAGAGTAGTGGTAACGGGGGACAACTAAAAGTCTGGAATTTTTTGGGGGCTATTTTACTTCAAAACAACGCTTAAAGAGAAATGAAAATATGTATATGAAAGCTCTATCTTTCCTCTATATGTCAGTATTTTGTGTTTTGTTTATACATGCTCAATTCAGTTCAAAATGGCGTCCAAACAAGGAGCGTTCCGCAAGTGCATTGTACGGTTCGGTATCAACTGCAAAACAATTTTGACAGAGGTGAGTAAACCATCTTAAAAGCGAAAATCTTCCGGTTTCTATTGTTAATGGTTTCCTGCAAACCCAACTATAATCCGCCAGGGAGAAAGCTGGAGACCAGCCTGCGTAGTGAACAGAAAAGGACTTTTCCCTTTTTATCGAATCAATTAAAATTTGGATATCAATTAAAATTTGAATTTTGAACAGAAAAGGACTTTTCCCTTTTTGTCAAATCAATTAAAATTTGGATATCAATTAAAATTTATACCAGAACGAATGTTTGAACAACATTATGATTCCACTTCTTTTGAAACATCATACAGATGAATTGGGTATGTGATTTAGCCAGAAAAAATATCATCACAGTACGTCAAAAACACAAACGTTCCTAAGCAACCACTCGACTCCATTTGTACCCCGAATACGCAACCCAACAAATCACCCCCAATGCTCTTGTTTCGGCAGCAAAAGAAAACTTCGTCGGGAGGCCGGTAACGGACCTTTCTCAAATGTTCAATATTTTTTGATAGCTCATAAGTATGTATCTTCATGAGAATTATATCAGTTTTTCTTTAATTCCTTCCACCTTTTTTGACAGCTGTAGAAAATAAATTCCAAATTTTTAGTTGTCACCCGTTAGTTTAGTTCAGGTTTCAAAATGAACTATGGTTTGTTTGATTGCTACAGTCATGTTTTAGGAGCAAGATTGAACAACAAATGAAGTGTTAGAAAAATATTGCTTAGTCCGCCATTACTGTTTTTTCTTTCGCGTACCCCCTGAAAGCTTTCGAGTACCCCCAGGGGTACACGGTAAGAAAAGAAAACCCATTAATTTAATGAGTAAACTCGATTTACCCATTAACGGGTATACTGTAGAGATGGTCGGGTTTCGGGTTTTCGAATCCGACCCGTACCCGACGGGCTCGGGTTTGGTGAAAAAAAAACTTTCGGGTTCCGGTCGGGTTCGGGTTTGAAAATGTCGGGTTTAGGTCGGGTTTGGATATGAAAACCCGAAACCCGACTATAAAATTTATGAAAACTCTGGTTCGGGTCGGGTTCGGGTTTCACAATTTCGGGTTCGGGCCGGGCTCGGGTTTCATGGAAATAAAATTTTCGGGTTAGGGTCGGGTTCGGGTTTGAACGACAAAAAAAAGTTTCGGGTTCGGGTCGGGCTCGGGTTTCGACCGAAAAAAAAAAATCGGGTACGGGTCGGGTACGGGTTTGAAAAACATGAAACCCGACCATCTCTAGTATACTGATCAAACGTCAAAAACTGGGTACAATTTCACTCATTTTGAGAAATGAATTTTCTCAAGAAATTGGGTAAAATTTGACCCACTTTTAAATAAAACCTGCATCCATGCAAAAACGGAAATTTTGTGATTATCACTCAAAAAACCTAAACTAATCCACCTAGCGGTCAGACCCAGCCTTTCTCATTCAAACTTTTATTTGTAAAAATAGATTTACATGAACGCTTCAATCCAATAAATGTATATTCACTCTTTAGGTTCTAAAATATTGATGTTGTAATCTATACATATAAAAATGTAGTCCGGTCTGTCAGTCTGTTTGATCCATATAGGCTCGAAAACTACCGAACCAATCGACGTGAATATTTGTGTGTAGGGGTTTTTGGTCCCGTTAAAGGTTCCTATGATAGTTTGAGACCCCTCCCTCTTCTGGAAAGTAGGGGTCCAATACAAATGAAACATACATTTCTGCACAACTCAAGAACAAACCAAGCAAATGAAACCGAATTTGGCATGTGGATGTTTTAAAGGGTAATAAATATGTCCATAATGGTTCGACGCCCCTCTCTCTTATGAAAGCACATGTTTCTGCACAAATTTCCGCACATCCGGCGAACTAATCAACTAAATGGAACCATATTTGGCAGGTGAATGTTTTTAGTGGTAACAAATATGTTCCATAATCGACCTCAGGCAACATTTTGGATTGTAAGATGGCAACTTCCGGTTTCTGGAAAACAGCCAAAAATGGACTATTTCCACCCAATATATTAATATCCGGATAAAGAAAGATACACAGGAGCTAAATTCGACCACAGATACAATTTTCAATTCTAAGATGGCGACTTCCGGTTTCGGAAAAAACAGCGGCAAACGACCAAATACCACCCAATATGGGTATTTTCGGAATCGTAATGATGCACTGGAACCACAAATCGACTTCAGACACCATTATCCCTTTCCGACCGAGCCCACAAAATTGTGTAGGTAAAAGGTGACGTGTAACAAAATCTTCTCCCTCTCTCTTTAAACGTTAAATTTATTGTTTGATGGCTCACAACGCTAGTGTCAACATCGCAGCTGGTACGAAAAATCAAAAACCGGAGCAAATAAGTGTACTTATATAGAAATTACCTAGTTTTAGGTTTTGTTAAAAAGTGTGTTAAACTACGAATTGTGTTTATTGTCTAATTTTTCAATTTAAACGGTTTCCGAAAATTGCTCGGATAATAAATAATTTGTGGTGAGGTATTCTAACTAATGTACACACAAAAGTATGAAAACTATTTCTCTATTATTTCCTATGCCAAATCTTCTAGTTACCTACACAATTGTGTAGTTCCGGCATTATCTATTACCTATTTTGTCGACACTAAATTAGGGTGAGCGAGAGCAAAGCTGGTCAAACGAAGTCGACAAGTGCGGCAGACGGGCAAAACATTACTAGAGTTGCTGCTACAAGAACACAAATCAAATCGAACTTAAACATTTCTTTGGCATAAAAATGATGATGGGGTGCATCCGATATCCTACGATTAAATTGTACAGGCAAAGTGGCTATATACTTCCTGCAGTAGTACAATGTATGAGTCGGTATCGCTTTCTTCAACTGCGTAATTATTTCGATATAAATAAGCCCTCAAGCATGCCACAAAAAGAAATAATTAAACTTTGGAAGGTACAGCCAATAATTGATATAATACCTACGTGAGGCTGTTCGAAAAATTTCGCAGGTTTCAAAAACGTATTCTATTGATGAACAAATGATTCCATTCATCGGTCGCTGTCCAGTGAAGCAGTACGTGAAGAATAAACCGCACCGTGTGGGATTGAAAATTTTTGTCTTGACGACTTCATCGGGATTAGTTCTCGATTTTGAAATATATCAAGGTAATACTACTGCTTTGACTAACACTGCTCTCGGACTTGGACCATCTGTCGTCTTGAGGTTGGTGGAAACGTTGCCGCTAAAAAGCTGCGTATACCTTGATAGATACGTCACGACTGTTCCACTTATTCAAAAATTGAAGTCTATGAATCTTGAAGGAACTGGAACGATAATGACAAATAGGGTTCGTGGCATTCAATGGACCAAATTGAAACGCGGAGAGAGCGTAGAGCATATTTCGAAAGATTGAAACATTGTTGTTGTTGAATGGATGGATTCAAGTAAAGTGGTTGTGGCATCGACATGTTCTGGTGTTAACCCAGAAAATAAGGTCATGCCCTGTTCACCGTGACGCCAGGTCTAAACTTGTAGCTTCCCTTCAGGCCGGAGGTAGACGGCCGGCTGTTCCTGTTCGTGATGTCTTGGCGAGCCGTGACCTACCCTACATGACCCTTATATACGTTTTCCTTAAATCCATCCATGCCCCAGTCTAGTCCCGTTCCCCTCCGTCTACACCCAACAAAACGACAAGAACACGTTTGAACCTTAAGCACAAAACCAGCAACCAGACCTCGCACAATAGAACCAGGACCCAAGGACTACGAGCCTCTGTCCCAACTCACGACATCGTGGCTCAGCAGTACGAATCCATACATGCCATTCGACGATTATCAGACGACCATTGAACAACAAAACATAGATTGGAAATTCCATGCTAGTTTTAAGTTAGACTTAATTTCAGCTCGTAGTCGGCAGCGAGGATAGAAAATTTGCTTTAGTTTTTAAGTCATCTGATATAATTGGCGCCATTTAACATTAAATTGTATTTGTGCCGTGTCAAATAAATGTTATGTGAAGAAAAAAAAACCCAGAAAATATCTTAGAAAGACGGTTGGAAAAAAGAAACCATATATTGATGTATCCTGCCCAGCTGCCATAAAGAATTACAATGATTATATGGGTGGCGTTGATCTATGCGATCGCTATCGGACATTTTTTTTAATTACGTAAATGAACATGGAAAGTATCAATGCATTTTTTTGATTTGGCAGTAGTAAATTCATGGTTTGCTTACACCGAGGATTGTAAGGGAAACTCAATTAAAAAGCACAAGGATTTGTTGTCCTTTAAGCTAGAGTTGGCTGAGGTGCGAGAAATTATACTCCAAAAAGAATTCGTGCAGTTCTTAGTGATGATGAAGACGAATGTTCCTGAATGTTCTAAAGATTCTTATCCTGCAAAACTGCCTTTCCATGAAGTAAGATAAGATCGGTTCGAGTACTTTCCGATTGTTGATCAACTTCCCACAGCAGACAATGCAGATTGGAACAATGTATTGGGCGAAGCCGCGTTCGTTGTGACAAATGCAATGTATGTCTTTGTTTAACTAAACGTGCAAACTGTTTCCCCAAATTTCATAATTAATAATCTGATTCGAACTGAAGTGAAATCTTTTATCATCAATAACTGAACTGAAGCCACATTACACATGAAAATATCCCATTGATGGCATATGAAAATAAGCACTTGAAATTTATTATTAACTCAAGATAAATCGTTATGTTTTGTTTTACATTCGTTATGAAAATCCCTAAGTAATAAAATGAAAGATTATCTAAAAAGCGATTTGCATCTCTTAATTAATAGTACCTGATATTATGACGAAAAGACTATTTCATGAATATTGTAACCTAGAAAAAGATAAGACCGGACCTACACAGTTGTGTAGGTTAGTGTTTTGATCATCTACGAGTTGCATCATGTAAAGTATGTTAATTTATGATCACTGGTTAACCAGAAAGCTTAGTAATTGCATTAAAATAAAAATTATTCAAAGAAAAATCGTCCGGTCTTAAAGGGTTATGAATTGTAGGATGGCAACTTGTGGTTTCTGGAAAACAGCCAAAAAATGGCCGATTTCCGTCTAACATGAGTATCTTCGGATCTATAATGATACACAGCAGCTGAAATCGACCACAGACCCCATTTTGGATTCTAGGTTGGCAACTTCCGGTTCCTGGGAAACAGCGGAAAATGATCGAATTACACCCAATATGGGTGTTTCTTCAACCAGAATGACACTCAGAGGCCAGAAATTATTTTAAATACCATTTTGAAATCCAAGATGGCGACTTCCGGATTGTGAAAAACAGCCTAAAATAACCAAATACCATCCAATATGAGTATCTCTGGAACCAAAATGATGCAATGAGCTAACAATTGACCTCAGGCACCATTTTGAATCGCTAAATGGCAACTTATAGGAAACAGTCGAAAATGACCAAATAATACTCAACATGGATATTTCCGTAATCGAGATGATGCATAGAAACCAAACATTGACCCTTGACATCATTTTGAATTTAAAGACGGCCACTGTTAGTTTCTGGAAAACAACCAAAATAATTAAATACCTCCCAATATGAGTATTTCCGGTGTCAGATTGATGCCAGAAAATTTGCTGAAAATGACCGAATATCATCCAATATGAATATATTCAGAATTAGGGCGTCAAAAGCCAAAAGTCGAAGATTTTGTCATTTCGATAAATCTAACCATTTGTCTTTTGACTTTGATCATATCCTATGGCCGATTCGTCGTGCATTTGCAGACTTTAAACACATCGCAAGGAATCAATTAATTTGGAACGTTCAAATAGTACAATACCACATTTAAATTATGTTGAGACCACATATATCAATCAAAGCAGGTATAGTTTTAAATAGCCTTCGAATTTCTTTTCTTTACATAACTTTTAAGCCACATATCAAATTGTTATGAAGTTTGTTATTTGTAAGTTTGAGAGATGACTTGTTCGTATGACACTAGTTATGTTCAAATAAGTCATGTAATCTTTGAAGTAATAGACGTTCGTTGTTTTATTAACAATTTAATACATAACGGTGGCTTAAGTTCAATTATAATCAAATGAAATAGGAACGTATAGGGTCATCAGTTAACCCTTAACTAGCCCGCTCATCTGATAAAAATATTGATCAAATCGGTTGTGTAGTTTCTGAGATAATGAAGTTTCGTCATTCTCACATTTCGGTACTTTCCAGACGAAGTTACAGTCCGATCACAGTAAAATTCAATAGGGTGTTACGAGGCAGCTAGACTTATTAGTTGACACTAATTTTGTAGAAATCGGGTCAGCCATCTCTGAGAAAAGTTAGTGAGTTCAAGTAGTCTTCGGAATATGTTCCTTTTCATAGCTGGATTTCACATTTTTAAACATAACAGGAAAAGTAATAGTCTGATTGCAAAACAAATCAAAAGGGTCTTATGGAGCAACTTGACCTTCCATTTGACACTGATTGTATGAAAATCGGTTCAGCCATCTCTGAGAAACATGAGTGAGATTAGGTAGTCTTCAAAACACGTTTCTTGTTATAACTTTTGAACCACAAGTCCAATCTTTATGAAATTCAAAAGTGGGGTAGGGTATTTTTGGTAGCCCGTTTATTTGAAATCAGTTTTGTTCAAATCGGTTGTGTAGTTTCCGAGATAATGATGTTTCATGATTTTTACATATTGATACATAACCTCTAAACTAAAAATCCGATTACAATGAAATTCAATAGAGTCTTATGGGACAACGAGACCTTTCATTTGCAATTAATTTCATGAAAACCGGTCCAGCCATCTCTGAGAAAAATGAGTGAGAATACAAAATCTGCACATACACACACATACACACACACACACACATACAGAAAATGCTCAGCTCGTCGAGCTGAGTGGAGTGATATATGCCATTCGGCCCTTTGGAGCACTTTTATACTTTCGGTTTTACGAGTGATTGCTATACCTTTCTAGGAGAAAGGCAAAAAAGAAGTAAAAGGGAATTCAATTATATTTTTTTTTGAATGTATAGACTTGACTCTTATTTACGAATACAGGAGTATTTTATCTGTTATCATCAATTGTCAGAATTGCAATTCTCTGCGACAAAGGTATTGCAGCCAGATAGTGGACATTCTAAACCTAATATAAGAAATTTTCACATTGTATAATTCAATACTTTATATTACCTACTGTTTACCTTGCAACTTCTCAAACGACGCAGCATCGAGTCTCTTTTTTAGTTCTTTCATGGCAATTGAGCTTGAGCTTGAATGACCGTACATTTCGTAGTTGCTCCTCCGTGATGGATCTGAGCTAGTGAAGTTGCACAGGGAACCACGTATATGGCAACTTGGGATTAGTTTACCATCTTCAATGTACAACAATTCAGTAGCTTCCGCGTTGATTAGATCCATAACGGCGCCGGCCACGTCCTTACGATCGTTAGGGTAAGAAAGGATGTTGTAAGGAAGGAGTTGTAGCAGTCGTTGTTGTCGGAGACCGAGTTTACCTCTACATCTCCACGACTGCGACGGAGAGGAAGGGTTGCGTCACCGTGGTAAGTGACGGAGTCGAACGATGTTGCGCGCGAAGTTAACTCATTACGGAGGCGAACGAAGTACCTTTAATGTCAGACACCGCGCAAATATACAAGAGGCGCGCGCGTAAACTATCCACCACCCGAAGTATCAAAATGTTGAAACAGTTGTTTATGTACAATTTCGAATGCTCTCGAGAAAGCAAACGCACTTCGGAAGACACGACTCTTTGATAGGTATACATTGCGTAGTTATTAGATCAATCACGATTTTCATCAACCGAACTCGATTTGCGACATGCTTATGTAAAAGCAACGAGCAGACAATCCTTGGCTGAACGGTCATGCCAAGACTAAGCTTATTAGGAGGGAAAGGTTTGTATTATTATGTCTCCGTGGCAATGATACGCACGAGGCTCGCGTACTACGAATACGAACGATATGTATCTCTCCTATCAACCCCGCGATCCTATGCCAATGACGCGCACGAATATCATTTACTATACGAAGCATCTATGTATTTAAATGAATGTCTATTACCAAACCCGAATACCTGTTTGAAAACTGGCAAATTTCCATGCATTCATAGCAAGAAAATTTATAAAAATGCAAATATGCATATCGAACAAGACACAGTACTAAGTTGATTAATAAAATGCCAAAACAATTGAAGTCAAAATTAATTTGCCGTGGTGACCGACAAGATTTCAACATAATTAAATTGAAAATATTTGTTCAAAAGCTAAAAATCATAAAACATGGGCATAAAACTGGGCAAAAAGTTCGTAACCGTCCAGAAGGAGCGCGAACGATAAGTTTCTAAATTATATTGTATTGCTACTCATTCCGTCTTGTGAAACCAGCGTGTTCAATGGTTTAAAACATCCCACCTATTGGAGCAATTCTGTCTATTCGAGTATAGACTTTAGCAAACGAAACGACTTCATAAAATCACGCTCTAACATATCTCCATATACTGTAGGCAATGCAGCCAAATACGCATCTGCTAAACACAAAAAAAAAGAATAATTCAATTAATTTCGAAACGGCTAACTGGCGACGCAGGCATGGTATGTAAAGTATTCCAACCGACGCCAGTTCACTGTGCACACGAGTGATGGGACAACTCGATAGAACGCAAAATAAAAAACTAAACATAGCAAGCACATAAACCCGATCATCCTTACATAAACTGCGATCACGCAAGCGAGCTCCAAAATCAGCCTATACGAAGCTGCAGAAAGAACGAAATTCTCCCTCGCTTGGACACCGCACAATGGTCGGAAAATTGAAATTTCCGGCCAAAATTCATTTTTTGTGCCATATTGTTGGTTTTCTATTACAGATGATTATGACATATAAGAAAAGTTTTGTACTGACGTAAAATTAGGCAAATGTCTTGTATGATCGAATAAACGTAAATAACTCGTTAGTGGAACGAGATAAGCAAAGATGCACATAATAATAAAACGCTTCTTATGGCTTTGAGAGTTAGTTCGCGGTTTGTCCGCAGAGATGGCGTACGAATCTAACTTTTGATAGGAACATCCAAGAGGTATGGTTTTTTCAGCAAAGTTGTAAAGCTATTCAATTCAAACAAAACTACTGAAGGTGAAACGGTTTAGCGAATCTCGATTGTAGAGCCACCAAATGTTGATACTGTTTTCTATGGTCTTGTTTGTAAAAAACTGTTTTGAAACGGTGCTTGATCAATTCAATGCAATCATTTATAACATTTTCTGTTCAAGGTTGTATGAACAAACTCACTAAATCGATGTTATTAACTTCCTCGTAAGACATTGCTCGCTTCTTCGTAAAACACTAGAATAAAACTTCAGAAGTGTAAAGCACACATAAAACTTTGTTTCCTTCACATACACAAGCAATCAGACCGACTCAAAGGAAGAACTAGAATCAGTCAGCCATAAAAGACATATGCCGCATGATTCAAGAGCATAACAATATGTGTGAGATTGCGGGCTTACGCGTGGGAGTAGTTGTGAGATTGACGGTTAACTCAATGGAATTTTGTGTATGAAAACCCTTACTGCAATGTTGAAAAGTTCGACCATGAGAACCTCCATTTGTTTATGCTGTATGCCGGTACATAGCTTCTACTTCGGCTGTAACTGACGAGTAAATGCCCAAATGCATGCTCGAACCATTTGTTCAACTCTGGCAGTGATATTTGTGTTTGGTGAGAGAAGTTTGCGTGTGGTGTTCATGGCCGTGTTTTCATAAAACAAACACTGGGAATCATTTTTGGGATAATAATTCATTTTATTATTCGGTTTAGTATGATTTCACATGAATAATCGCTAAGTCACTTAGCGATGTTGTAATGGGATAGCAAAATAAATTTCAGAAAAAACGTTAGTTGATAAAAAAATCGTTTGAAAAATGTAGAGATACACGCGAAAATCAATTTATTGCTAATATTAATCTTTTTTTTTTCAAACGAAATGAAAAAATATTTTTTTACTAAAATGTGTACTATTTTAAGTTATTCCAGTATATTTTTGAACCTTATTGCTATGACATACGTTGATAAGTCTCCAGAAAACTCCAAATAATTACATAAAAACCTAAATTAATCCACCTAGCGGTCAGACCCAGCCTTTCTCATTCAAACTTTTATTTGTAAAAATAGATTTACATGAACGCTTCAATCCAATAAATGTATATTTACTCTTTAGGTTCTAAAATATTGATGTTCTAATCTATACATATAAAAATGCAGTCCGGTTCGTCTGTCTGTTTGATCCATATAGGCTCGAAAACTACCGAACCGATCGACGTGAAAATTTCTATGTAGGGGTTTTTGGTGCAGATAAAGGTTCCTATGATATTTCGGAATATTTAATGATGCACTGGAGCCACAAATCGACTTCAGACACCATTATGAATTGTAGGATGGCAACTTGTGGTTTTTGGAAAACAGCCAGAAATGGCCGAATTCCGTCTAACATGAGTATCTCCGGATCTAGAATGATACACAGCAGCTGAAATCGTTCAAAGACCCTATTTTGGAGTCTAGGTTGGCGACTTCCGGTTCCTGGGAAACAGCGGAAAATGATCGAATTACACCCAATGTGAGTGTTTCTTCAACCAGAATGACGCTCAGAGGCCAGAAATTATCTTAAATACCATTTTGAAATCCAAGATGGCGACTTCCGGTTTGTGAAAAACAGCCTAAAATAACCAAATAGCATCCAATATGAGTATCTCTGGAACCAGAATGATGCAATGATCTAACAATTGACCTGGCAGCATTTTGAATCGCTAAATGGCAACTTATAGGAAACAGCCGAAAATGACCAAATAATACTCAACATGGATATTTCCGTAATCGAGATGATGCATAGAAACCAAACATTGACCCCGGACACCATTTTGAATTTAAAGATGACCACTGTTAGTCTCTGGAAAACAACCAAAATAACTAAGTACCTCCCAATATGAGTATTTCCGGTGACAGATTGATGCCAGAAAATTTGCTGAAAATGACCGAATACCACCCAATATGAATATATTCAGAATTAGGGCGATGTACAGAAGCCAAAAGTCGAGGATGTTGTCATTTCGATAAAACCAATTATTTCAAACGATATGTCTTTTGACTTTGATCATATCCTATGGCCGATTCGTCGTGCATTTGCAGACTTCAAACAAACCGCAAGGAATCAATGAAATTCAAATAGTACGACACCACATTTAATTTATGTTGAGGCAATCAAAGCAGGTATAGTTTTAAATAGTCTTTGATTTTTCTCTCTGAGAAAAGTGAGTGAGTCCAAGTAGTCTTCGGAATATGTTCCTTTGCATAGCTGGATTTCACATTTTTAAACATAACAGGCACAGTAATAGTCCGACTGCAAAACAAATCAATAGGGTCTTATGGGGCAACTAGACCTTCTATTTGACACTAATTTTATTAAAATAGGTTCAGCCATCTCTGAGAAACATGAGTGAGATTAAGTAGTCTTCAAAACACGTTTCTTGTCATAACTTTTGAACCACAAGTCCAATCTTTATGAAATTCGAAACTTAAAAGTATTTCAGGTAGCCCGTTCATTTAAATCTAATTTTGTTCAAATCGGTTGTGTAGTTTTTGAGATAATAATGTTTCATGATTTTTACATATTGATACATAACCTCTATACTAAAAATCCGATAACAATGAAATTTAATAAGATCTTATGGGACAACAAGACCTTTCATTTGCAATTAATTTCATGAAAATAGGTCCAGCCACCTCGGAGAAAAGTGAGTGAGAAATAAAAACTGCACATACACACACACACACATACAGGAAATGCTCAGCTCGTCGAGCAGAGTCGAGTGATATATGCCATTCGGCCCTTTGGAGCACTTTTATACTCTCGGTTTTGCAAGCGATTGCTATACCTTTCTAAGAGAAAGACTATTACTTCGCGATCAGTCTATTACTTTGCCTGTTTTGTTTAAAAATGTGAAATCCACCTATGAAAACGAACATATTCCGAAGACTACTTGAACTCACTCACTTTTCTCAGAGATGGCTGACCCGATTTTCACAAAATTAGTGTCAACTAATAAGTCTAGCTGCCTCGTAACACCCTATTGAATTTTACTGTAATCGATAAGTAACTTCGTCTGTAAAGTACCGAAATGTGAAAATCACGAAACTTCATTATCTCAGTAGCTCCACAACCGATTTGATCAATATTATTATCAGATGAGCGGGCTAGTTAAGGGTTAACTAATGAATTATGATTGAACACGTGGTTTCAAAGTTTGGCTGCCCTATACGTTCCCATTCCATTTGATTGTAATCAAACTTAAGCAACCGTTATGTATTAAATTGTTAATAAAACAACGAAAGTCTATTATCACAAAGATAACATAGCTTATTTATACATAACTAGTGTCATACGAACGAGTCATCTTTCGAACTTCCAAATAACAAATTTATAACAATTTGATATGTGGCTCAAAAGTTATGAAAAGAAAAGAAATTCAAAAACTATTTAAAACTATACCTGCTTTGATCGATATATGTGGCCTCAACATAAATTAAATGTGGTATCGTACTATTTGAATGTTCCGAATTCATTGATTCCTTGCGATGTGTTTAAAGTCTGAAAATGCACGACGAGTCGGCCATAGGATATGATCAAAGTCAAATAACAAATCGTTTGAAATGATTGGTTTTATCGAAATGACAACATCCTCGACTTTTGGATTCTGTACATCACCTTAATTCTGAATATATTCATATTGGGTGGTATTCGGTCATTTTCAGCAGATTTTCTAAAATCAATCTAACACCGGAAATACTCATATTGGGAGGTATTTCGTATTTTGGGTGTTTTCCAGAAACTAAAAGCGGTCGTCTTTAAATTCAAAATGGTGTCCAGGGTCATTGTTTGGCTTCTATGCATCATCTCGGTTACGGAAATATCCATATTGAGTAGTATTTGGTCATTTTCGACTGTTTCCAATAAGTTGCCATTAAGCGATTCAAAATGGTGCCTGAGGTCAATTGTTAGCTCATTGCATCATTCTGGTTCCAGCGATACTCATATTGGATGGTATTTGGTTATTTTAGACTGTTTTTCACAAACCGGAAGTCACCATTTTGGATTTGAACTGGTATTTACGATAATTTCTGGCCTCTGAGAGTCATTCTGGCTGGAGAAACACCCATATTGGGTGTAATTCGATCATTTTCGGCTATTTCCCAGGAACCGGAAGCCGCCAACCTAGAATCTAAAATGAGGTCTGCGGTCGATTTCAGCTGCTATGTATCATTCTAGATCCGGAGATACTCATGTTAGACGGAAATCGGCCTCTTTTGGCTGTTTTCCAGAAACCACAAGTTGCCATCCTACAATTCATAATGGTATTCATAATCATTACGATTCCAGTAATACCAATATTGTATGGTATTTGGTCGTTTGCCGCTGTTTTTCCGAAATCGGAAGTCGCCATCTTAGAATTCAAAATGGTATCTGTGGTCCATTTTAGCTCCTGTGTATCATTCTTTATCCGGATATCATTACATTGGGTGGAAATCGTCCATTTTTGCTTTTTTCCAGAAACCGGAAGCTGTCGTCTTACAATCCAAAATGTTGGCTGAGGTCGATTATGAAACTAATTTGTTAACACTAAAATCATTCACCTGCCAAATATGGTCCCATTTAGTTGACTAGTTCGCGAGATGTGCAGAAATTTGTGCAGAAACATGTGCTTACAGAAGAGGAAGGGGCGTCGAACCATTGTGGACATATTTGTTACCCTTTAAAACACCCACATGCCGAATTCGGTTTCATTTGCTTGGTTTGTCCTTGAGTTGTGCAGAAATTTATGTTTCATTTGTATTGGACCCTTCCTCTCCAGAAGAGGGAGGGGCCTCAAACTATTTACCATTATCGGGACCAAAAACCCCTACATACAAATTTTCACGTCGATCGGTTCGGTAGTTTTGGAGCCTATATGGATCAAACAGACAGACCGAACTACATTTTTTTATATGTATAGATCACAACATCAATATTATAGAACCCAAAGAGTGAATATACATTTATTGGTTTTAAGCGTTCATGTAAATCTTTTTTTACAAATGAAAGTTTGAATGAGAAAGGCTGGGTCTGACCGCTAGGTGGATTAATTTAGGTTTTGTTTTAAGATTTTATTAAAAAATTATGAAAATATTAATAAAATACTACAAAATCATGTGCTCAAAACATCCTGAATATGAAATTCGCATTTTGGTAATTTTGGCCACTCTTTTATATAGGGACCGTCTTATGTGCACCGCCCGCCGTTTGAATCGAACGAGAAAGGATGGGTGCATGTGTGGATGATTGCAAAAAGAAAAAGAAACAAAAACAGAAGAAATTACGAACTCGCGACAATCCGCTAGTCTACACCCTTAAGTTTCAGCACGCACTGCAAGGCCGATACCATACCGAAAAGGATACGATGCTAACAGCGTCTCTTCTCACTTGAGGGAATAAAATCAACAATGAAAAGTGACGCGCATCAAAACACATCCCGAGCCGTTTCAATGCAGTCCGCGCCGCATCGGCTCAATTGGTCGTGAGAAAAAAAAATCTCAAAACCGGCCTCCACGAAGCTGCGGTCACAAGTAGGGATGCCACAAACACAGACCAACATGTAAAATACAGATTTCTGAACAAAATTCCTAAACAGGTATATGTATACAGATTTCACATACAAACTTTAGCAAAAACATACTAATTCCTATCCACAGATCTTATACAATTTTCAAACCGAAAATCTGTAGAAGATTTTGAAATTTAAAATACAGATTGAAATGTGGCATCCCTTGTCACAAAAATAAAAAAATTTTTCCTCTTGCTTATCAAATTAAACTAATACTTATCTCGATTCTTTTTATCTGAATCATATGGTGTTAGTGAAGAAGCGTCGCACGGGCGAGCAACGATCTTCCTGCACTCGCGGTTCTCTTTTTTTTTTTTTTTTTTTTACAGTCCATCTTGCGCTCACTCACACAGACCTACTGTATGCACTTGCGGAATACGCGCTCCACCACCGAAGAAAAACAAAACTCTTAGGAACTATGCCGCTATTTTAATCTTGACAATAGCATACACTTTCACCGATAATACGAAATGTCATTTCGTATCACCTTTTTCTCCACCCCTTTGCACTTAATAAATTGCGACTTCACAAGAAAACTGACTAAAATACGATATTATAGCACTTTCCTCAACCGCACACGGTTTGCTCGCGTTGCGCCGTGCAGCAACCGAGAACAAAAGCACTTGGTTAATCGGCCCGGAGCATTTTGAAGAACGAACCGCACTGATCGAGTGTTCGCGCCTCTCTTCCTCTTCCGATGTTTGTTATCAATACGCTCAAAACGATATTTTAAAAAAATCTGCCAAGATGGTTATTTCCGGAATCAAAATTATGTTCAGAGTCCAGAAATTGGTCACATTTCCTCAATCCAACTTACAACTTCCGTAGCACCTTCTAGTTCTCTTTCTAGTTCTTTCATGGCAATTATTGACAAATAGTGAACAAAACAGATCGTAGAAGTAACGCGTGCGAACAAATCGACAGAGCAAACTGAAACGACACTTGAAGTATTTTCGCCTTTCTCCTAGAACGGTATAGCTATCACATGCAAAACCGAAAGTATAAAAGTGCTCCAAAGGGCCGAATGGCATATATCACTCGACTCAGCTCGACGAGCTAAGCATTTTCTGTATGTGTGTGTGTGTGAGTGTGTGTGTGTGTGTGTGTGTGTGTGTGTGTGTGTGTGTATGTGCAGATTTTTATTCTCACTCACTTTTCTCAGAGATGGCTGGACCGATTCTCATGAAATTAATTGCAAACAAAAAGGTCTATTCGTCCCATAAGACCCTATTGAATTTTATTGTAATCGAATTTATAGCTTAGAGGTTATGTATCAAAATGTAAAAATCATGAAACATCATTATCTCAGTAACTACACAACCGATTTAAACAAAATTGAACGGGCTACCAAAAATACCCTTAACTTTTGAATTCTATAAAGATTGAAGTTGCGGTTCAAAAGTTATGAAAAGAAACGTGTTCTGAAGACAGTTTAATCTCACTCATGTTTCTCAGAGATGGCTGGACCGTTTTCATAAAATCAGTGTCAAATGGAAGGTCTAGTTGCCCCATAATACCCCATTGATTTGTTTTGCAATCGAACTATTACTTTGCCTGTTATGTTTAAAAATGTGAAATTCAGCTATGGAAAGGAACATATTCCGAAGACTACTTGAACTCACTCACTTTTCTCAGAGATGGTGACCCGATTTCCACAAAATTAGTGTCAATTAATAAGTCTAGCTGCCTCATAACACCCTTTTGAATTTTACTGTAATCGAACTGTAACTTCGTCTGTGATGTACCGAAATGTGAAAATCACGAAACTTCATTATCTCAGAAACTACACAACCAATTAGATCAATATTATTATCAGATGAGCGGGCTAGTTAAGGGTTAACTGATGAATTATGATTGAACACGTGGTTTCAAAGTTTGGCTGCCCTATATGTTCCTATTTCGTTTGATTATAATCGAACTTATGCAACCGTTATGCATTAAATTGTTAATAAAACAACGAAAGTCTATTATCTCAGAGATTACATGACTTATTTGAACATAACTAGTGTCATACGAATGAGTCATCTCTCGAACTTACAAATAACAAACTTCATAACAATTTGATATATAGCTCAAAAGTTATGGAAAGAAAAGAAAATCAAAGACTATTGATAACTATACCTGCTTTGATCGATATATGTGGCCTCAACATAATAAAAATGTGGTATCGTATTATTTGAACGTTCCAAATTGATTGAATCCTTGCGATGTGTTCAAAGTCTGCAAATGCACTACAAATCGGCCATAGGATATGATCAAAGTCAAATAACCAATCGTTTGAAGTGATTGGTTTTATCGAAATGACAACATCCTCGATATTTGGCTTCTGTACATCGCCTTAATTCTGAATACATTCATATTGGGTGGTATTCGGTCATTTTCAGCAGACTTTCTGGCATCAATCTGACACTGGAAATTCCCATTTTGGGAGGTATTTAGTTATTTTGGTTGTTTTCCACAAACTAAAAGTCTTTAAATTCAAAATGGTGTCCAGGGTCATTGTTTGGTTTCTATGCATCATCTCGATTACGGAAATATTCATATTGAGTATTATTCGGTCATTTTCGACTGTTTCCAAGTAGTTGCCATTTGGCAATTCAAAATGGTGCCTGAGGTTAATTGTTAGCCCATTGCATCATTCTGGTTCTAGAGATACTCATGTTGGATGGTATTTGGTTATTTCAGGCTATTTTCCACAAACCGGAAGTCGCCATCTTGGATTTCAAAATGGTATTTAAGATAATTTTTTGCCTCTGAGCGTCATTCTGCTTGAATGTTTTTAGAGGTAACAAATTTGTCCATAATGGTTCGACGCCCTTCTCTCTTCTGGAAGCACGTGTTCCTGGGAAACAGCCGAAAATGATCGAATAACAGCCAATACCGGAAGTCGCCATCTGAGAATTCAAAATGATATCTGTGGTCGATTTTAGCTCCCGTGTATCATTCTAGATCCGGATATTGTTATATTGGGTGGAAATCGGCCATTTTTGCCTTTTTTCCAGAAACCGGATGTTACCATCTTACAATCCAAAATGTTGCCTTAGCTCGATTATGGTACATATTTTTTACCTCTAAAAATATTCACCTGCCAAATTTGGTTCCATTTAGTTGGTTAGCTCTCGAGATGTGCAGAAATTTGTGTTACATTTGTATGGAACCCCTCCCTTCCAGAAAAAAGAGGGGAGTCGAACCATTAATGACAAATTTGTTACACCTAAAAACATTCACATGCTAAATTTGGTTCCCTTTACTTAGTTAGTTCTCGAGATGTGCAGAAATTTGTGTTTCATTTGTATGGCACCTTCCAAAAGAAGGAGTGGTGTCAAAACATTATAGACATATTTTTTACAACTAAAAACATTTATCTGCCAAATTTGCCAAAGTTCTCGAGATGTGCAGAAATTTGTGTTTCATTTGTAAGGAACCCCTCCTTTCCAGACAAGGAAGGGGCGTTCAACTATTATGGACATATTTGTTATCTCTTAAAACATCCACATGCCAAATTCGGTTTAATTTGCTTGGTTTGTTCTTGAGTTGTACAGAAATTAATGTTTCATTTGTATGGGACCCCTCCCTTCCAGAAGAGGGAGCGCACAGTGGTTCAAAAGCAGAAATTCGTGAACTTAATTATTTTGTGACGTTTGTATACATTTTAGCCATTCGGTATGTTTTGATGACTTTTAACGTTTTGATTTCACATCTTAGGGAATATTCGCCATTTTTTTAAGGTAAAGGTGAATTTAGAAAAATTAACTTTTTTATTTCAACCGATAGCCAAAAAATGTGTTCTACAGTGTTGTATTACTCAAAATTTCAATGAAGTTTGCTTAAGACATCAAGTTGCCATGACTTCAATTTATTGAGATATAAAGAGCTCTTTGGAAGTAGTACCATAAAACTAGTTTTTTGGACTTTTCTATAGTTTATCCACATTATACAACAGGGGTATGATCAGCAAAGTTTTAGATAAAAGTAAAACAAACAACTTTACTCTAGACTTTTATGCGATTAGATCTCATCTGTAGAAGATACTATGATTATTAAGTTAAAAATGACCCTTTTTTAAAATGTTATTACTAAGTAAGCTGCAAACTGCTGCACTTGCAACAAGTTCCATCTAAAAGCCCGAAGTTAGGTCTTTAATAATTGCGGAGATAATCAGTGGCCGTCAGTTGCCTGAAGTATGCGGTGGCTTTAAGTTTCTCATGATTGTTGACTCCAAAAATCAGTTTTTCAGGTTTATCTTCGTTTTATCCTTGTTATACCACTTAGGTATGTTCGGCAAAGTTTTCGATAACAGCAAAATGAGCAACTTTGCTCAGGTTACCAAAATGCCTAATGCTTTTCAATGGAAGATGCTATGATTCTACTGGCAAACCCTCCTACTTTTAGAATATTCAACTAAGCAGGCTGTAAACCGCTGCGTTCGCAACGATCATAGCAACCCACGTTTTTCTTGTCAGAAATTGAAATCTGCCAGCGTGTCCTTATTTTTCGATTGAATGGTGGTGTTATTGCTAGAAAATTTTGAAGTTATTTTGAATATTATATTAAAAAGTCACATTACTCTTCGGGTACTTTTTTCGTTCTTTGTTATACTGATTAAATATTGTGAAACATTGGATCCTTTTTAGTTGAAATTGACAATCAAGTACAATTCCACTATTGGAAAAGCACCCACGGAAACAGCGCAGATAGGATAACAAAAATGAGCCTCAAGGTTAATGCAACATATGAGGTTGAGAGGTTATGCTTGGCGAATCTCAAGATGCAAAGTATAAGTTAGGTAAAGATTTGGTAGAAAACGGTGATTCAGAGCTTCAATATGAATCTTTTAACGATTGAAGTTTAATTTTTATTCAAATACTTGTAATAAATTAGAGTTATTAAAATCAGTGAATGCGCAGTTTTCATAAGTAAATATTTCTCATGCATATCAAAATAGTTTTCGATAGTTTTAGCTGGATTGCTCTAGTTTGGTTGGTAAAGGTGGTTCCAGTGGTTCTGTGGTTACACGGTTGTAATATCCAGTTCGATTCCCGGTCAGATCGAGGATTTTTTCGAGCTGGAAGTTTTTCCAACTCAGCACTGGGGCACGGTATCGTTGTACTTATCCTACAAAATGCAAAATGTACCAAAAAACAATATTCTCAACTCAAACTCAACTCAAACCGCAATCAGCCCTCCAGGCTAGCGTGCAATATTGATGTTTTTTTTTGCAAAGGTACCTGTACTAAATAGACGCTTGTGTTCTAAAAATCATAACATCTCCCAGTGAAATGCATCAGGCATTTCGATAACCTAAGCAAAGTTGCTTATTTTGCTATTATCGAAAACTTTGCTGAACATACCTAAGTGGTATAACAAGGATAAAACGAGGATAAACCTGAAAAACTGGTTTTTGGAGTCAACAATCATAAAAAACTTAAAACCACCGCATACTTCAGGCAACTGACGGACACTGATCATCTCCACAATTATTAAAGACCTAACTTCGTGTTTTCATTATTTCACTTGTATCTTGTCCACTAAAGAAAGTAGTCTATCTATGGCAGTTCTACCCTATACAAATAAGTTGTTTATAAAGACCTATTCAAAACATGTACTTCGCGCATACTAAACGATGTGCGTTCAGTGTGCGCTGCGTGGCAAGCAGCGCTTGCTGCTATATCGATCGCGCGGCGCGCGTTGGAAATGTTAAAACTCGGTATAGAAAATTGGCTCGACGGCCACGTTTATATCGCGACACACCTGATTTTTTAAATGTACCGTCTGCCGGGGTGAGATTAAGCCACGGGGGTGAGATTGAGCCAAAACGGCAAATGTTTGTATGTTAAATTACTTGAGATTTACAAAACCTAATACCTCAAATTCAATACTTTATGAAACATGACATATTTATTCACAACTTAAAATGGAATAAAGATAATATCATTGAACTGTTTCGCTTAAAGAATGTTTCAAAGTACACAGTGAAAAACATGCGCAAATAACGTTATCCAAAAATGTCCCAGGAAAACCAACCCGATCAAGAAATCACATCAACTTACTGCTCAGTTGGTACGTTAGGATGTCGTCTCCAATGTGATGAGTAAATATTATGCATTGAACCTGTGCCGGCTCAGAAAATAATGTTTTTCCAAACTGTACACTTTTCGAGCCCTTTTGGGGTGAGATTGTGCCAAGCTATATTGAACGGCACAGTGTGCGGAATTCACATTCACGACAAAATTATATCAGTATACACCAAAACACTTGCATTGTTTACATAGGGTATGTTTTTTGTCCCCACAGCATAAGGTATGTTGTCTGGCTATGGTATTCTTTGAAATAATGACTAAAAGCTTGAGAAGCTTACTGTTCTCAGTTGTTAGATAGAAATTTTCAATTATTGATATTACTTATGGAATGTAACAAAATTTTGTACACCAATTCTATAAAACTGATGACTTTTAAAGAGAAGAAGGAGGGTTGTGGGTACGTTTCCAGAGGTTTTGAGATCTCCAATGGAATATACAGTTGTCAATGACACATAATAATTGAAACGAAAAGTCTTCTCAAACTTCATGTCCTAACGTTTCCCCTTTTTAGGCTACCTGGAGACGCCACTATGTGTATGGAGACTGTCTATAAGCCACGTTCTCATAACTAATTACTCTATGCATCAATTTGATCCAGCCATACATTTTTATATAATTCATATGATACATAGTTTCTGATCAACCCGCTAAAGCCCCTTAATAGTCCACGTTGTTTATGGTCGTCCCTATACTTACTGTTTTATCATGTTAGTCATGTGGATTATTCGTAGACACACTACTGTTCATTTAACAGGTATTAAATTCAACTTTTTGTTTTTGGCACAATCTCACCCCATAGAAGGGGTGAGATTGAGCCAAAGTTCATGTATTTTTAGCAAATAGTTTTTTGTAACTCAACCATATTTGTTGTAGTAGATAACAAAACATTCTAGAATGCATTGGTGTATTTTGGATCGAATTCTTTGCTTAAATGAGTGCGTTAGAAGCTTGAGATCAAAAAAGCATCATTTTTTGGCACAATCTCACCCCGGATGACGGTATCTTGTAGGATTTTTTCTCAGCTTTCCAATGGTTTTCTCAGAATTAAAATCGGTGGTTGCCAACCTGTTCAAAAACGCGTTTTAATGATAAAATTCAAAATGGCGGCGAATCCAAGATGGCGGTCAAACTTCGGAGTACTCCACATGAAAGCCCTAGATGTTTTCTGTATGATGAAATGCTGTTTGTAGAGGGTTTTGGGACAAATATTTGAAATATAGCTCGATAAAAATATTCGATTTTAACATTTCTGAAAATTTGTTCACCCCTTGGCGAACAAGGGGTCCACCAAATGGAACAAATTTATGTGCAGTTATTAATTTTTTACTGCGTTTAATCGAACTAAAATAAAAAAATCAATTTTTAGAGACCTCGTATCACTAGTGGCCTGGTTTCCGCGAGAATTGCCCAAATAAAAGTTTGAATGAGAAAGGCTGGGTCTGACCGCTAGGCGGATTAATTTAGGTTTTTACCCATTAATGGGTAAAAAAATGACCAATTTTTTTTCTAAGAACGAGTATTTCTAATGCGTACAATTTTACCCATTTCACATTTTTTAAATTTACCCATTTTTTTGACCACATGTGGTAGTAAAAAATGGGTACAGAATTATCCATTAATGGGTTTTCGACTCTTACCGTGTAAAACATGCAGCGCACGTAAACTGTTTAAAATTGGGTCCTAAAGTGTTACCACAAACATAAAACATACGGTGTTACGTATCATCAGGAAGAAATCTTCCAAAAAAGTTGGTACAAAATGAACTACTCGAAAGTACCAACCTCTGTGAAAAAGACCTTTGTTTGAGTAGTTTATGGAGGTTGTGTACCTGCGCAGCCCTGCATTTGTCTCGTTCCCACTCGAAAAATTCAGCATTGATTTTGTAAACCACTTTTTGACAGTTTCTTAAGGGATTTTGTTACGGGCTCGAGTAGAGCCGCGATGAAGAAAATTCATTCCGTTCATTTTCGTCGAGCAGTTCAAACTGGTGTTGGTACCGGGTGGGCAAAGAGTACCAAAAAAAATCGCCAGTGTTACGTATGTCTAAGTATGTGGTGTTACAAGGTTTTCAGCTTTTTATATATCAGTTGAAAGAGTGCAATTTTCAGAGCAAAACGTGATTTTTAAAAAAATTGTTTATCGTTGTCCCTCGGTTTTCAAATGAAGAATAACAAACTGCTCGAAATACCTTAAATGAAAGTTCTCCCATATACCGTACGTGTGCGAAATGTCATTTAAGACATTTCCAGCAGTTTTTTATTCTACCTTTGGAAATCGAAGGAAAACGATAAACATTTTTCAAAAATCACGTTTTGCTCATATCGTTTTCGTTTTCGCGGTGTACCTACACTTTTTCCGTGCTATACTTTGCAGCTTCAAATAAAACATTTTCAGTGTCATTGCGTTGGTATGCGTAATAATGGGATAGCTGTCAATTCGTTTTGTTCTGGTCATTATCGCATTCGTCATTTTGTCTCGTTTCCATTTCATATGTCCATCTCGCAAATGTGCTGAGAAAAAATTTACCTGACACTTCACCACGTGGAACGAAAACCAAAACAAACCAGTTTTGACACATACGTGTGAATGTGTTGGTAACCTTCTACAGTACACTTTGCTTTTTTCGGGTGTCGTCAGGGACAGAAAAAGTGTAGGGAGAGACAGAAAAAGGGTGGTCCGAAAAGTCCGAATGAGTCATCTCTCGAACTTACAAATAACAAACTTCATAACAATTTGATATATAGCTCAAAAGTTATGGAAAGAAAAGAAAATCAAAGACTATTTAATACTATACCTGCTTTGATCGATATATGTGGCCTCAACATAATAAAAATGTGGTATCGTATTATTTGAACGTTCCAAATTAATTGAATCCTTGCGATGTGTTCAAAGTCTGCAAATGCACTACAAATCGGCCATAGGATATGATCAAAGTCAAATAACCAATCGTTTGAAGTGATTGGTTTTATCGAAATGACATTATCCTCGACATTTGGCTTCTGTACATCGCCTTAATTCTGAATACATTCATATTGGGTGGTTTTCGGTCATTTTCAGCAGACTTTCTGGCGGTATTTAGTTATTTTGGTTGTTTTCCACAAACTAAAAGTCTTTAAATTCAAAATGGTGTCCAGGGTCATTGTTTGGTTTCTATGCATCATCTCGATTACGGAAATATTCATATTGAGTATTATTCGGTCATTTTCGACTGTTTCCTAGTAGTTGCCATTTGGCAATTCAAAATGGTGCCTGAGGTTAATTGTTAGCCCATTGCATCATTCTGGTTCTAGAGATACTCATGTTGGATGGTATTTGGTTATTTCAGGCTATTTTCCACAAAACGGAAGTCGCCATCTTGGATTTCAAAATGGTATTTAAGATAATTTTTTGCCTCTGAGCGTCATTCTGCTTGAATGTTTTTAGAGGTAACAAATTTGTCCATAATGGTTCGACGCCCTTCTCTCTTCTGGAAGCACGTGTTCCTGGGAAACAGCCGAAAATGATCGAATAACAGCCAATACCGGAAGTCGCCATCTGAGAATTCAAAATGATATCTGTGGTCGATTTTAGCTCCCGTGTATCATTTTAGATCCGGATATTGTTATATTGGGTGGAAATCGGCCATTTTTGCCTTTTTTCCAGAAACCGGATGTTACCATCTTACAATCCAAAATGTTGCCTTAGCTCGATTATGGTACATATTTTTTACCTCTAAAAACATTCACCTGCCAAATTTGGTTCCATTTAGTTGGTTAGCTCTCGAGATGTGCAGAAATTTGTGTTTCATTTGTATGGAACCCCTCCCTTCCAGAAAAAAGAGGGGTGTCGAACCATTAATGACATATTTGTTACACCTAAAAACATTCACATGCTAAATTTGGTTCCCTTTACTTAGTTAGTTCTCGAGATGTGCAGAAATTTGTGTTTCATTTGTATGGCACCTTCCAAAAGAAGGAGTGGTGTCAAAACATTATAGACATATTTTTTACAACTAAAAACATTTATCTGCCAAATTTGCCAAAGTTCTCGAGATGTGCAGAAATTTGTGTTTCATTTGTAAGGAACCCCTCCTTTCCAGACAAGGAAGGGGCGTTCAACTATTATGGACATATTTGTTATCTCTTAAAACATCCACATGCCAAATTCGGTTTAATTTGCTTGGTTTGTTCTTGAGTTGTACAGAAATTAATGTTTCATTTGTATGGGACCCCTCCCTTCCAGAAGAGGGAGCGCACAGTGGTTCAAAAGCAGAAATTCGTGAACTTAATTATTTTGTGACGTTTGTATACATTTTAGCCATTCGGTATGTTTTGATGACTTTTAACGTTTTGATTTCACATCTTAGGGAATATTCGCCATTTTTTTAAGGTAAAGGTGAATTTAGAAAAATTAACTTTTTTATTTCAACCGATAGCCAAAAAATGTGTTCTACAGTGTTGTATTACTCAAAATTTCAATGAAGTTTGCTTAAGACATCAAGTTGCCATGACTTCAATTTATTGAGATATAAAGAGCTCTTTGGAAGTAGTACCATAAAACTAGTTTTTTGGACTTTTCTATAGTTTATCCACATTATACAACAGGGGTATGATCAGCAAAGTTTTAGATAAAAGTAAAACAAACAACTTTACTCTAGACTTTTATGCGATTAGATCTCATCTGTAGAAGATACTATGATTATTAAGTTAAAAATGACCCTTTTTTAAAATGTTATTACTAAGTAAGCTGCAAACTGCTGCACTTGCAACAAGTTCCATCTAAAAGCCCGAAGTTAGGTCTTTAATAATTGCGGAGATAATCAGTGGCCGTCAGTTGCCTGAAGTATGCGGTGGCTTTAAGTTTCTCATGATTGTTGACTCCAAAAATCAGTTTTTCAGGTTTATCTTCGTTTTATCCTTGTTATACCACTTAGGTATGTTCGGCAAAGTTTTCGATAACAGCAAAATGAGCAACTTTGCTCAGGTTACCAAAATGCCTAATGCTTTTCAATGGAAGATGCTATGATTCTACTGGCAAACCCTCCTACTTTTAGAATATTCAACTAAGCAGGCTGTAAACCGCTGCGTTCGCAACGATCATAGCAACCCACGTTTTTCTTGTCAGAAATTGAAATCTGCCAGCGTGTCCTTATTTTTCGATTGAATGGTGATGTTATTGCTAGAAAATTTTGAAGTTATTTTGAATATTATATTAAAAAGTCACATTACTCTTCGGGTACTTTTTTCGTTCTTTGTTATACTGATTAAATATTGTGAAACATTGGATCCTTTTTAGTTGAAATTGACAATCAAGTACAATTCCACTATTGGAAAAGCACCCACGGAAACAGCGCAGATAGGATAACAAAAATGAGCCTCAAGGTTAATGCAACATATGAGGTTGAGAGGTTATGCTTGGCGAATCTCAAGATGCAAAGTATAAGTTAGGTAAAGATTTGGTAGAAAACGGTGATTCAGAGCTTCAATATGAATCTTTTAACGATTGAAGTTTAATTTTTATTCAAATACTTGTAATAAATTAGAGTTATTAAAATCAGTGAATGCGCAGTTTTCATAAGTAAATATTGCTCATGCATATCAAAATAGTTTTCGATAGTTTTAGCTGGATTGCTCTAGTTTGGTTGGTAAAGGTGGTTCCAGTGGTTCTGTGGTTACACGGTTGTAATATCCAGTTCGATTCCCGGTCAGATCGAGGATTTTTTCGAGCTGGAAGTTTTTCCAACTCAGCACTGGGGCACGGTATCGTTGTACTTATCCTACAAAATGCAAAATGTACCAAAAAACAATATTCTCAACTCAAACCGCAATCAGCCCTCCAGGCTAGCGTGCAATATTGATGTTTTTTTTTGCAAAGGTACCTGTACTAAATAGACGCTTGTGTTCTAAAAATCATAACATCTCCCAGTGAAATGCATCAGGCATTTCGATAACCTAAGCAAAGTTGCTTATTTTGCTATTATCGAAAACTTTGCTGAACATACCTAAGTGGTATAACAAGGATAAAACGAGGATAAACCTGAAAAACTGGTTTTTGGAGTCAACAATCATAAAAAACTTAAAACCACCGCATACTTCAGGCAACTGACGGACACTGATCATCTCCACAATTATTAAAGACCTAACTTCGTGTTTTCATTATTTCACTTGTATCTTGTCCACTAAAGAAAGTAGTCTATCTATGGCAGTTCTACCCTATACAAATAAGTTGTTTATAAAGACCTATTCAAAACATGTACTTCGCGCATACTAAACGATGTGCGTTCAGTGTGCGCTGCGTGGCAAGCAGCGCTTGCTGCTATATCGATCGCGCGGCGCGCGTTGGAAATGTTAAAACTCGGTATAGAAAATTGGCTCGACGGCCACGTTTATATCGCGACACACCTGATTTTTTAAATGTACCGTCTGCCGGGGTGAGATTAAGCCACGGGGGTGAGATTGAGCCAAAACGGCAAATGTTTGTATGTTAAATTACTTGAGATTTACAAAACCTAATACCTCAAATTCAATACTTTATGAAACATGACATATTTATTCACAACTTAGAATGGAATAAAGATAATATCATTGAACTGTTTCGCTTAAAGAATGTTTCAAAGTACACAGTGAAAAACATGCGCAAATAACGTTATCCAAAAATGTCCCAGGAAAACCAACCCGATCAAGAAATCACATCAACTTACTGCTCAGTTGGTACGTTAGGATGTCGTCTCCAATGTGATGAGTAAATATTATGCATTGAACCTGTGCCGGCTCAGAAAATAATGTTTTTCCAAACTGTACACTTTTCGAGCCCTTTTGGGGTGAGATTGTGCCAAGCTATATTGAACGGCACAGTGTGCGGAATTCACATTCACGACAAAATTATATCAGTATACACCAAAACACTTGCATTGTTTACATAGGGTATGTTTTTTGTCCCCACAGCATAAGGTATGTTGTCTGGCTATGGTATTCTTTGAAATAATGACTAAAAGCTTGAGAAGCTTACTGTTCTCAGTTGTTAGATAGAAATTTTCAATTATTGATATTACTTATGGAATGTAACAAAATTTTGTACACCAATTCTATAAAACTGATGACTTTTAAAGAGAAGAAGGAGGGTTGTGGGTACGTTTCCAGAGGTTTTGAGATCTCCAAAGGAATATACAGTTGTCAATGACACATAATAATTGAAACGAAAAGTCTTCTCAAACTTCATGTCCTAACGTTTCCCCTTTTTAGGCTACCTGGAGACGCCACCAAGTGTATAGAGACTGTCTATAAGCCACGTTCTCATAACTAATTACTCTATGCATCAATTTGATCCAGCCATACATTTTTATATAATTCATATGATACATAGTTTCTGATCAACCCGCTAAAGTCCCTTAATAGTCCACGTTGTTTATGGTCGTCCCTATACTTACTATTTTATCATGTTAGTCATGTGGATTATTCGTAGACACACTACTGTTCATTTAACAGGTATTAAATTCAACTTTTTGTTTTTGGCACAATCTCACCCCATAGAAGGGGTGAGATTGAGCCAAAGTTCATGTATTTTTAGCAAATAGTTTTTTTGTAACTCAACCATATTTGTTGTAGTAGATAACAAAACATTCTAGAATGCATTGGTGTATTTTGGATCGAATTCTTTGCTTAAATGAGTGCGTTAGAAGCTTGAGATCAAAAAAGCATCATTTTTTGGCACAATCTCACCCCGGATGACGGTATCTTGTAGGATTTTTTCTCAGCTTTCCAATGGTTTTCTCAGAATCAGTTGCCAACCTGTTCAAAAACGCGTTTTAATGATAAAATTCAAAATGGCGGCGAATCCAAGATGGCGGTCAAACTTCGGAGTACTCCACATGAAAGCCCTAGATGTTTTCTGTATGATGAAATGCTGTTTGTAGAGGGTTTTGGGACAAATATTTGAAATATAGCTCGATAAAAATATTCGATTTTAACTTTTCTGAAAATTTGTTCACCCCTTGGCGAACAAGGGGTCCACCAAATGGAACAAGTTTATGTGCAGTTATTAATTTTTTACTGCGTTTAATCGAACTAAAATAAAAAAATCAATTTTTAGAGACCTCGTATCACTAGTGGCCTGGTTTCCGCGAGAATTGCCCAAATAAAAGTTTGAATGAGAAAGGCTGGGTCTGACCGCTAGGCGGATTAATTTAGGTTTTTACCCATTAATGGGTAAAAAAATGACCAATTTTTTTTCTAAGAACGAGTATTTCTAATGCGTACAATTTTACCCATTTCACATTTTTTAAATTTACCCATTTTTTTGACCACATGTGGTAGTAAAAAATGGGTACAGAATTATCCATTAATGGGTTTTCGACTCTTACCGTGTAAAACATGCAGCGCACGTAAACTGTTTAAAATTGGGTCCTAAAGTGTTACCACAAACATAAAACATACGGTGTTACGTATCATCAGGAAGAAATCTTCCAAAAAAGTTGGTACAAAATGAACTACTCGAAAGTACCAACCTCTGTGAAAAAGACCTTTGTTTGAGTAGTTTATGGAGGTTGTGTACCTGCGCAGCCCTGCATTTGTCTCGTTCCCACTCGAAAAATTCAGCATTGATTTTGTAAACCACTTTTTGACAGTTTCTTAAGGGATTTTGTTACGGGCTCGAGTAGAGCCGCGATGAAGAAAATTCATTCCGTTCATTTTCGTCGAGCAGTTCAAACTGGTGTTGGTACCGGGTGGGCAAAGAGTACCAAAAAAAATCGCCAGTGTTACGTATGTCTAAGTATGTGGTGTTACAAGGTTTTCAGCTTTTTATATATCAGTTGAAAGAGTGCAATTTTCAGAGCAAAACGTGATTTTTAAAAAAATTGTTTATCGTTGTCCCTCGGTTTTCAAATGAAGAATAACAAACTGCTCGAAATACCTTAAATGAAAGTTCTCCCATATACCGTACGTGTGCGAAATGTCATTTAAGACATTTCCAGCAGTTTTTTATTCTACCTTTGGAAATCGAAGGAAAACGATAAACATTTTTCAAAAATCACGTTTTGCTCATATCGTTTTCGTTTTCGCGGTGTAGCTACACTTTTTCCGTGCTATACTTTGCAGCTTCAAATAAAACATTTTCAGTGTCATTGCGTTGGTATGCGTAATAATGGGATAGCTGTCAATTCGTTTTGTTCTGGTCATTATCGCATTCGTCATTTTGTCTCGTTTCCATTTCATATGTCCATCTCGCAAATGTGCTGAGAAAAAATTTACCTGACACTTCACCACGTGGAACGAAAACCAAAACAAACCAGTTTTGACACATACGTGTGAATGTGTTGGTAACCTTCTACAGTACACTTTGCTTTTTTCGGGTGTCGTCAGGGACAGAAAAAGTGTAGGGAGAGACAGAAAAAAGGTGGTCCGAAAAGTCAAATAAAACATTTTCGGTGTCAAAAGTGTCGTTTGAGTGTAGCTACACCGCGAAAACGAAAACGTCATCAGAAAACGCGGCTTTTTCAAATGATATCTAAAAACTGGTATCCAGCTTTTTACGCGCCATAATGGCGGGCGCTAAAATGCAAAGTTCGCATTAAATCATCCACCCTTTCGACAACTCTGTCCACGTCAATTTGAAGTCTTCACGCATTATATCGAAAGAGAAATAAATCTGATAACATTTGTGTTGCCAATACCTAAGAAATCCCAAAACTGACGTATGAAGAGAGGTTCACGTATTACGAACACGCATTATAGCGACCGCCATTATGGTGCGTTAAAAGCTGGATAGCTTTAGGACCCAAAAGTCAGATAGTTGAGGGTTGTAACGACTAGACAATTTCTCTCGTCAATATTCAACCAAAGAAAGAAAAAATCGTTCGAAATGAGTCCGTTTCGTTCCAGAGTCAAAGTAAAAGTACTGAAAAATTTTCAACATTTCTGAATATCCGGCATCATTCAGAAAAATTAGGACGAATCTTAAAATATAAAAAATAAATCAGGACGCTCCAAACGGGTCTCAAAATCAGGACATGTCCTGCCAAATCAGGACGGATGGTATCCCTATTCTATTGGTACTGATAATATGTGATTACCTATATTTAAATTTATAACCCAAGTAGCACGCATTGTTGCAATGAAGCAAATGTAACTCTCAATGCAGCATTCAAAGATTGTAATGAATCGCATCCGTTACTTTTATTCAACTTTTAAACAAACGAAAAAGCGCAGGAGGTGGAGCCTATATGCAACTAACAGTGCTATGTGAATCATCATCAGCATCGATAGCCGCTGCAGTATAGGAAGAAAAGAGAGGAGAAATAAAGTTAAGTTTGTTTACCTTCACTGTCATTACTCTTCGGTGATGGTGTCGCGAAGTTTAATATAACTACATACATTATAAAAAACCTAAATTAATCCACCCAGCGGTCAGACCCAGCCTTTCTCATTCAAACGTTCATTTGCAAAAACAGATTTACATGAACGCTTCAATCCAATAAATGTATATTCACTCTTTAGGTTCTAAAAAATTGATGTTGCAATCTATACATATAAAAATGCAGTCCGGTCTGTCTGTATGTCTGAACCATGTAGGCTCGAAAACTACCTAGCCAAACGAAGTGAAAATTTGTATGTAGGGGTTTTTGGTGCCGATAAAGGTTCCTATGATAGTTTGAGACCCCTCCCTCTTCTGTAAGGGAGGGGTCCTATACAAATGAAACATAAATATCTGCACAACTCAAGAACAAACCAAGCGTATGAAACCGAATTTGGCATGTGGATGTTTTAAGGGATAACAAATATGTCCATAATAGTTGGATGCCCCACCCTTTTCTGGAAGGGAGGGGTTCCATACAAATGAAACACAAATTTCTGCACATCTCGAGAACTAATCAACTAAATGGAACAAAATTCGGCAGGTAAATACTTTTAGTAGTAAAAAATATGTCCATAATATTTAGACGCCCCTCCCTTTTCTGGAAGGGAGGGGATCCACACAAATGAAACACAAATTTCTGCACATCTCGAGAACTAACCGAGTAAATGGAACCAAATTTAGCATGTCCATAATGGTTTGACACCCCTCCCTCTTCTTTAAGGGAGGGGTCCCATATAAATGAAACACAAATTTCGCACAGCTTAAGAACCAATCAAGAAAATACAACCAGAATTCGGTATGTAAATGTTTTTAGAGGTAACAAATATGTGCATAATGGTTCGACGCCCCTCCCTCTTCTGGAAGGGAGGGGTTCCATACAAATGAAGCACAAATTTCTGCACATCTCGCGATCTAATCAACTAAATGGAACCATATTTGGCAGGTGAATGTTTTTAGTGGTAGCAAATATGTTCCATATTCGACCTCAGACAACATTTTGGATTGGAAGATAAACTTTCGGTTTATGGGAAAACGCCAAAAATGGCCTATTTCCACCCAATATAATAATATCCGGACCTAAAATGATACACAGGAGCTAAAATCGACCACAGATACCATTTTAAATTCTAAGATGGTGACTTTCGGTTTCTGAAAATCAGCGGAAAGTGACCAAATACCACCCAATATGGATATTCCCGGGATTGTTATGATGCGCTGAAGCCACAAATCTACTTCAGACAACATTTTGAATTGTAGGATGACGACCTGCGGTATCTGGAACACAGCCGAAAATGACCAAATACCACCCAAAATGAGTGTTTCTTTAACCGGAATGACGCTCAGAGGCCAGAAATTGTCTCCAAATGCCATTTTGAAATCCAAAATGGCGACTTCCGGTTTCTGAAAAACAGCGAAAAGTGACCAAATAAAAAAGTGTTGTGAGGCAGCTAGACTTATTATTTGACACTAATTTTGTGGAAATCTGGTTAGCCATCTCTGAGAAAAGTGAGTGAGTCCAAGTTGTCTTCGGAATATGTTACTTTTCAGAGCTGGATTTCACATTTTTAAACATAACAGGCAAAGTAATAGTCCGAATGCAAAACATATCAATAGGGTCTTTATGGGGTAACTAGACCTTCCATTCAACACTGATTTTATGAAAATCGGTCCAGCCTTCTCTGAGAAACATGAGTGAGATTAAACTGTCTTCAGAACACGTTTCTTTTCATAACTTTTGAACCACAAATTCAATCTTCATAAAATTCACAACTTGAGGGTATTTCAGGTAGTCCGTTTATTTTATACCAATTCTGTTCAAATCGGTTGTGTAGTTTTTGAGATAATGATGTTTCATGATTTTTACATTTTGATACATAACCTCTAAACTAAGAATCCGATTACAATGAAATTTAATAGGGTCTTATGGGGCAACTATACCTTTCATTTGCAATTAATTTCATGAAAACCGGTCCATCCATCTCTGAGAACAGTGAGTGAGAATAAAAATCTGCACATACACACAAACATACAGAAATTGCTCAGCTCGTCGAGCTGAGTCGAGTGATATATGCCATTCGGCCCTTTGTAGCACTTTTATACTTTCGGTTTTGCAAGTGATTGCTATACCTTTCTAGGAGAAAGGCAAAACCTCAAATATATCGAACTTTTTCTCTACTTACCCTTTTGATATGTTATTCTACCTGCGATTCAAAATTTACCGTGCAAAAATGTTTTTACTTCGTGATTATTCACGTGCCTTTTATATAGTGTTGTAAAAGAAATTTTATGATTCAAACTCGCCAAATTATAAACAATGTTTTGGGGAACGATAGTTAAGAAAACCTTACTCAGTGGATTTGCAGTGTTAATCATGCGGAATATGATATAACAAAACCACATTTCCAACAATAATCATTCATCATTCGTTTATATCAGAGATGGCTGTTTACTGTGTGGTAATTTAAGCAAATATATGGTTCAGCAAGATGTTGCTATACATTTTCATCACTAGTTTGCTTTCATTAGAAGAAAACGTTTGTGAAACAACAATATGCAACATCATGTGACATTATCGTTATTTAAAAGCATCATGAAATATGCAGTTGGAAATAGATTGCAGAAAACTATTGAGCAATTTCTAGTTTTCAGTTACGAGAATGATACACGTAAATAACAAAATGTTGCTAAATTCTTTTATATTTCTTCGAAGTAACTGAAAAAGTTTCTTGCACCGTTAAAAAAGTTTTAAAACAACAAATATTGAGTAGTCTCATTTGAAAACATGTTGCAAGTGCTGCCTGGGAAGCTAATATTCATAATCGATAGTACACTTGTATTTGACTAAGAAGTCGCGTCCAAGTATACCATCTGTAGGTATGGGAAAATCATTATTTATAATTTGGAAATTATGTACAAATGACAAATATTCTTCTGTGACGAGACACGTTTCTGTCTCTGCAATAGTCTCAATGGCATTATTTGTAATACCGTTTATTTTGTATTTTCTTCTTACATCAATTCTTTGATTAGGTGAAAAAAAATTCTCATTTGAAAATTGAAATGTCCGCTCCACTGTCAACAATGAAGGAACATTTGCAATTAGTCATTAGTGTTTTTATAGTGACATAATTCGATGCATTTAGATTCATAGAGAGGACATTAGTTACCCTCTCTGAATTAGGCCAAAAAAATTTGGGTGCTGGTAGACTGGTTGTTGTATTTGGGGTACAGCTAGTTGCTGCATTCATCATACCAGCTAACAACTGTTGTAGTTGTTCTATTTCTGGCGGTGGTTGTCCAGTTTGAATGTTATACACATGACGGTTGTTACCGCGTCGGCCTCGATAGTTATTTCCAAACTCTTGGAAATTTCTCTGAAAATTTCCTCTAGGGCGGAAATTATTGTTGTACCTATTTTGATTAAAATTATTATTCTGGTGGATATTTCTTGCATGGTTTTGGTTATGTCGGAAGTTTTCTCTCCTTCTGAAGCTACCACGAGGCACTTGTCCTCCTGTTCTTACAAAGGATAATATTTGCATTTCGTTACCCGACCCCTGTTGACTATTTTCCTCGACCATTGCCTCCGCAAGGGTCTTAAAAGTACCAGCCTTCAAAATTAACGTCAATTCGGGGTTAACATTACCGATCATGGCATCAATACCAACCTTTATTGCCATTTTTTCCGCTACTGGCGCCGGTATAGCCTGACCTATATATATTGTCTTTAATTTTGCACAACATTTTTCAATGTTATCGCAATAATCACGCATATCGTTCTCTTTAACCTTTATCGCTTTTATTTGTGCAATAACGGTTTCGGGTGAGGTTGTATCCTTGCATATCGTTTTGATACAACTGATAAGTTCAACAATTGTACTGTAGTTATCGTTTAAGCCAACTATGGCTTTACCAGTTAGTCTGGTTCTTATCTAAACATATAAAAATGCAGCTCTGTCTGTCTGTCTGTCTGTCTATCTGTCTGTCTGTCTGTCTGATTCATATAGGCTTGGAAACTACCGAACCGATCGGCGTGAAATTTTTTTTATAGGGGTTATAGGGGCCGGGAAAGGTGACTAAGATAGTTCGAGACCCCTCCCTCTTCTGGAAGGGAGGGGTCCCATACAAATGAAACACAAATTTCTGCACATCTCGAAAACTCACCAAGCAAATGGAACCAACTTCAGCATGTGGATGTTTTTAGGAGTAACAAATATGTCCAGGTTGATTCGACATCCTTCCCTCTTCTGGAAGAGAGGGGTCCCATACAAATGAAACACAAACTTCTGCACATCTCGAAAACTAATCAAGCAAATGGAACCGAATTTGGCAAGTGGATGTTCTAAGGAGTAACAAATATGTCCATGTTGGTTCGACACCCTTCCCTCTTCTGTAAGGGAGAGGTCCCATACAAATGAAACACAAATTTCTGCACATCTCGAGAACTAACCAAATGAATGGAACCAAATTTGGCATGTGGATGTTTTTAGGAGTAACAAATATGTCCATGTTGGTTCGACACTCTTCCTTCTTCTGGAAGGGAGGGGACCCATACAAATGAAACACAAACTTCTGCACATCTCGAAAACTAACCAAGCAAATGGAACCAAATTTGGCAAGTGGATGTTTTAAGGAGTAACAAATATGTCCATGTTGGTTCGACACCCTTCCCTCTTCTGGAAGGGAGGGGTCCCATACAAACGAAACACAAATTTCTGCACATCTCGAGAACTAACCAAGTAAATATAACCAAATTTGGTAGGTAGATGTTTTAAGGAGTAACAAATATATCCATAATGGTTTGACACCCCTCCCTCTTCTACAAGGGAAGGGTCCCATACGAATGAATACGAATTTCGCCCAGCTCGAGAACCAATCGACCAAATACAACCAAATTTGGTATGTGAATGTTTTTAGAGGAAACAAGTATGTCCATAGTGGTTCGACTCCCCTCCCTCTTCTGTGAGGGAGGACTTCAAAACAAATGAAACACAAATCTCTGCTTATCTCGAGAACTAACCAACTAAATGGAACCAAATTTGGCAGGTGATTGTTTTTAGGGGTAACAAACATGTCCATAATGTTTCTACACCCTTCCTTCTTCTGGCATGTCTCCAAATACCATTTCGAAATCCAAGATGGCGACTCCCCGACCATCAAACATGGGTATTTCCGGAATTGTTATGGTGCACTGAAGCCACAAATCGACCTCAGACAACATTTCGAATTGTAAGATGGCGACTTCCGGTGTCTGGAAAACAGCCGAAAATGATCAAATAACACCCAATATGAGTGTTTCTTCAACCAGAATGACGCTCAGAGGCCAAAAATTGTCTACTAATGCCAATGTGAAATCCAAGATGGCGACTTCCGGTTTCTGAAAATCAGCGGCAAATGACCAAATACCACCCAATATGGGTATTTCTGGGATTGTTATGATGCACTGAAGCCACAAACCGACCTTAGGCAACATTTTGAATTGTAAGATGGCGACTTCCGGTGTCTGGAAAACAGCCGAAAATGACCAAATAACACCCAATATGAGTGTTTCTTCAACCAGATTGACGCTAAGAGGCCAAAAATTGTCTCCTAATGCCAATGTGATCCAAGATGGCGACTTCCGGTTTCTGAAAATCAGCGGCAAATGACCAAACACCACCCAATATTGGTATTTCCGGGATTGTTATGATGCGCTGAAACCACAAATCGACCTTAGACAACATTTTGTATTGTAAGGTGGCGACTTCCGGTGTCTGTAAAACAGCCGAAAATGACCAAATACCACCCAATATGAGTGTTTATTCAACCAGAATGACGCTCAGAGGCCAAAATTGTCTACTAATGCCAGTGTGAAATCCAAGATGGCGACTTCCGGTTTCTGAAAATCAGCGGCAAATGACCAAATACCACCCAATATGGGTATTTCCGGGATTGTTATGATACACTGAAGCCACAAATCGACCTCAAACAACAATTTGAAATGTAAGATGGCGACTTCCGGTGTCTGGATAACAGCCGAAAATGACCAAATAACACTCAATATGAGTGTTTCTTCAACCAGATTGACGCTAAGAGGCCAAAAATTTTCTCCTAATGCCAATGTGAAATCTAAGATGGCGACTTCCGGTTTCTGAAAATCAGCGGCAAATGACCAAATACCACCCAATATGGGTATTTCTGGGATTGTTATGATACACTGAAGCCACAAATCGACCTCAAACAACAATTTGAATTGTAAAATGGCGACTTCCGGTGTCTGGAAAACAGCCGAAAATGACCAAATACCACTGAATTTAAATGTTTCTTTAACTAGATTGACGCTCAGAGGCCAAAAATTGTCTCCCAATGCCATTCTGAAATCCAATATGGCGACTTCCGGTTTCTGAAAAACAGCGGCAAATGACCAAATACCACCCAATATGGGTATTTCCGGGATTGTTATGATGCACTGAAGCCACAAATCGACCTCAGATAACATTTCGAATTGTAAGATGGTAACTTCCGGTGTCTGGCAAATTGCCGAAAATGATCAAATACTACTCAATATGAGCGTTTCTTTAATCAGATTGACGCACGGAGGGCCGAAATTGTTTTGAAATCCAAGATGGCGACTTCCGGTGTCCGGAAAACAGCCTAAAGTGACCAAATACCACCCAATATGAGTATCTCTGGAACGAGAATTAAGCTGAAAATTGACCTCAGACACCATTATTAACTGTAAGATGGCTACTTCCGGTTTCTAAAAAACAACCAAAAATGGCCGATTTCCATACAAAATGAGTATTTTCGGAACCAGAATGATACACAGGAGCTAGAATCGACCACAGACACCATTTTGAATTCGAAGATGGTGACATCCGGTTTAATAATATGGGTGTTTCTCAAACCAGAATGACGCTCAGGGGCCAGAAATTGTCTCCAAATGCCATTTTTAAATCCAAAATGGCGACTTACGGTTCCGGATCACCGGATCCAGAATGATGCAAGGAGCTATAAATTGACCTTAGACAACAGTTGGAATTGAAAAATGGCAACTTCTGGAAAACATCCGCAAGTAACCGAATACTACTACATATGGATAAGTCCGTAATCGAAATGATGTAAAGAAGCCAAGCATTGACCCTGGACACCATTTTGAATCAGAAGATGACCACTTTCAGTTTCTGGAAAACAACAAAAATAACTGAAATGCACCCAATATATATCCGGAATAGAGGTCATGTACAAAAGCCAAAAGTTGAGGATGTTGCAATTCCGATAAAACCAATTATTTTTAAACGATATAATCCAATCGCATGGAATCAATAAATTTGAAATGTTTAAAATTATTAAATTAAACACTAAAATAGGCGGGACGAAGTTTGCCGGGTCAGCTAGTAAATTTTATAGCGATTGGCACTTGTGCCCGCTCTTGCAGCAACTTGGCTGCATCTATGAATGCGTCAAGGTTTTCGGCGCTGCCGTCGTACGTTTGCACAATAACCTTCGCCTGTTTTATATCGAAAGTTGACGGATCCGGCATTTCGCTCGTTATTCTCGTCGGTTTACCTATGTGTAATGGTTCGTGTCTATTGAGAGATTTGTGTTTTGAACCTCGTTTTATTTTTAATATCGTAATAATTTCACGATGCCATGTATTGACATTCGTGACCACCACTTCGAATTGATATTCGTCGATTTGATTGTTGGTTCCTAGAATTTCTTGCGAAATATTATTAAACTAGCTGACCCGGCAAACTTCGTACCGCCGCCTTGAGTTTTATTGACTGTTGTATTGCAAAAACTGCAATATTTAACTGTTGCTAAAAAAAACATACCCAAGATATGTTTTAGCTCTGATTTGTTTTTAGATTTTTTTTTTCAATCCAGCGCTCGTAAAATTCTAAGTTTTTATTTCATTGAACATTATGAAGCACCTTTCAACCATAATCAAATTATTTCAATACATTTCTGAAAATAAACAGTCATTCTTTTTAATATTCTGGAGTAAATTATTACGTTATTTATTCAGTTATTCAAAAGCTTGGCTTAATGCAAATATAGTAATACCCTTCTGCCTGGCCAATCTCACTGGAACAGATTTTATAAAAAGCTTCAGAATTCTAAATAATTCAATCTAAAAATTCGGAATATACGAAACAACTGAAAGTGGTGGTCCTAGCCACTTAATTCTATATATTCCACAATGTAGGGGTCAGGGTCACATGAACATGCGACATAAAGCTGTCCATATGAGAAGCATGAATACTCGGAGTTTATGCCACAAATTTTCAGTGGCTTCCCTTGGGTTTTATCAATAATCATCGCGAATGCGCGACGCACGGGAAATTGCAGACGTTAAAAATTGAACGGCAAATCGGTAGGAGTAATCGGGATACGCGGGATTATTACGACTTCTCCTTTGTAGTGTCCTGTCAGAATTGTCGCTTCAAGGACATTTGCCATCGGGTAGTGGCAGCAATGCATCTGTTCGGTGGTAAATTTGACCTTGAATCTATAAAGTAGTAGTATTTGAAAATATTTGATTAGCATTTTACTCTCAATTGAGTGTTCAATTTACCGTAAACTGGGGTGACTTCGATCACTTTTTTGATTGTATCTCAAATATTTTCAGATTATACTGAAAACAATATCATTCGATATTTATAAAATAAGTACTGGCATGCATTGAAAAAGATTCAGTCACTACTTCAAAAGTTTAACAATATTTTTGCTGTTTCTAAATATGCTCTAAAAATTTTACATCAATCATCATTCCGGGGTGACTTTGATCACTTCATTATTTTGATGAATTTGGTGTAAAACTTTGCTACTTTCACTAAATTGAACAGGCTTAAACGGCTTAAACGAGTTTATAAATATGGAAAGCAATTTGGGGGCCATTCACATTCTACGTGAACAGTTCATAATGGCGAATGTACAAGATTCAGAGGTGGTCTAAAATCATCAAAAACTAGTCCACGGGGAATATGGCTTATGAAATTGGCCAAATTTGCATGTTACTTCACGTCTTGGGTTTTTGTCAAGAAGAAATATGTTATACGCTGTGGAGAATATTGGGACTCAACATTGCCTTTTAGGAAAAACTTGCAAAAATAACAATAAAATGTATTGTTATAATATTTGTTCATCTTAAGAACTAATCTGGGAACAAAATAAAAAAACTTATACGTATTGCAACTTGTTATTTTGAATCTGCTTGAACCGATTGTTTGTATGTTACAAAAATCGCCAAAAATACACTTTATTTTCAATTAATATTTTAGCATGAAAAACGCTCTTTAAATAGCAGGAAATGCATGAGTAGTAGCAATGCGAACATATATCCACGCATTCAGTGAAGATTACGACAAGTCCCAAGCACTACGAGCGCTTTTTTACCACATTTTCAAAAAAGAGATACAGTGATCAAAGTCACCCCGGTGATCAAAGTCACCCCAGTTTACGGTACTATACTTTATTTTTCTTTTGTTCAAGACTCGTTTAAAGACTATGGAAACTAAGTGTGTAACTGACGATTCTGAGATATATGGGGTGTCGAACGTCGGCGCATTTCCAGCTCGTCTTGTTCTTAACCGATCAACTTCCCTTCGGGACTCGTATATTTCCTGACTTTATTCCATCTTCAGTGCTGCGAAGCCTGACACTTTTATTGACCTGCTACTACCCGTGTCTTAACTCGCAAAACTGGAACAATAACAACGAATTTAATTTTAATTCAACGGCATGTTAAGTATTTGAACATTCTACTTACAACAACTTCATCTGAAGAAAAAACACTTCGACCACAGCAAAAAATTTGTCAAAGTCAACTGGAAGATATGCAAGAATCAGTTTGATCATGTAGATAAGGAAACATTCCTTTTATAACATATCCTTAGCGGAACCTTCGTTAGGAAGCATTCCCACTACATGTGGAAGAAAATTAATCGAAACCAACTGAAACCAGCATGATTACTCCTCAGAATTCTTGCAAAAACACATTACTATTTTTAATCTATGTTTTATGCTAGCAAAGAAACACAGATTTACAGTTTAAGTACTTGTATTTAAAACAATCCGTTCACTTCAACGAGCTACATAGGAATGACTCTTAAAGCAAAGACATGATAGTATGGGTAATAACAGGAGTATGCAAATATCATAACATCTTCCCCGCTTCGGAAAAAAATTATTCTAGGACAACGTGATATTCTTTTAACTTCTCTGGTAAACGAGTAACTCTTCTCGGACGAGTGTTCACACCTGAAGACCTACCACATTGTTCTTCGTTTCGTGCCTGCACCTTATCATTTTCACGTTGTACTATATCTGTCAAAACATATTCATCAGGAGAAATCACAGCAAGCGACGGCTGACTCAAGTTTACACCAGTATTTTCATTTTCGTTTGTAAACATTGCGTTAGAATTCGTAGTTACGACCGGTGCTGGAGTGTTGATTAAAGCTAAAACAGATTCACCTGAATGGCGAATAAGCGGCTTGTATTGCGGTGGTGTTTGTGGTTCCTTACGCGGCTTCAAATGTACCAGGCTGCGGCGATAGTTTGCTCCTTGCACATCTACTCCATATGAACGGGTCGAACACTGATCGGTAACAGTACCAGGTGTCCAAAGTTTTGATGATTCGGGATTTACTTGAACGTAAACTGGTGCTCCCACAGTGAGCTCAGGTAAATTTTGAGATCGTTTATCGTATTGATATTTGATTTTCTTACGGTTGTTTTCTATCGTTGCAGGAACATTTTCAACTACTTTTGGCAACAGATTGTTGATTGCTGTTGGGACTCCACAGCGAGTGTGGCGGGAAAACAAACGAGCTGCCGGACTTGACCCAATCTCATTTGGTATATTTCGCCAAAGTAGCAGAGCATACCAGAAATCTGCTCCAGTTTCTTCTGCTTTCTTCATCAACCTTTTGCAAATTTTCACGGCTGCTTCTGCTTTGCCATTAGCCATCAACAGGCTGTGTGGAGATGAGGTAGTATGAATAAAATTCCAGTCATGGGAAAACTTAACCATTTTATTATTGACGAAGTTTGTCCCATTGTCGGTTAAAATTGTTTGCGGCTGACCGTGACGTGCAAAGTTTTCCTTACACACGGCTATGACTGATTCGGGCGTTGAATCTTTCAACAGTTTTACTTCAAAGAAGTCTGAGTAGTGGTCCACCGTGATCAAAAATTTTCGTTTACAACCTTGATAGTCAGCAATAAAGACGTCCGTGGATATCAACTGAAATGGATGCACAGGGATACTATGAGTCTGCATAGTCGGATTCGTTTGCGATACAGCAAACTTGGCACATATCGTGCATCCTTTCATTACTTCCTTTATTTGAGTGCTCATCCCGGGCCAAAAGAGATTACATCTAGCCAATTCGAGCATAGCTTCAATTCCGTTGTGGCTCACATGACACGCATCTATAAGCTTTCTACGGAGAACATAAGGTACAAGTATACGACCATTTCGGAAAATGATGCCAACTTGCGTAGCTTATTCTCCGCGGAAACCAAAATACACTCATATGTTATCGGGAACTCGGTCTACTGATGAAGGCCAACCTCGACGGATGAAGTCCATAATCAGCTGCATAGTCGAATCGTTTGCGGTCTCTTGGGTAATTTCGCTCAGCCGGTTATCAGAAACAAACAAAAAGCTACTCCACGCATTTTCTCTAAGTCCTCGCATACTTTATAAATGTTGAGCTTCGAATACTTAATTGACGTTTTTCCATCATCAAATGGAGCTCGCGATAGAGCATCTGCTACCACATTTTCTTTACCGGTAACGTATTCTATTGTCAAATTATATTGTTGCAAGCTGAGCAACATGTGCTGAAGTCTTTTTGGAGCGGAGAGTAAAGGTTTTTAGAAAACTGCAATCAGCGGTTTGTGGTCAGTCTCCACTATCGTTCTTGCATTTCCTACGAACAGTTGATCGAAGCGAATTCATGCGAATGAGATGGCAAGCAGTTCCTTCTCGATCTGAGCGTAATTTTTTTCTGTCGCAGTCAAAGTTTGAGAAGCATAAGCTATTACACCATCTTGCTGGTATACAGCAACTCCAAGTCCGAAACAACTGGCATCGCATTCAAAAACTAAAGGAAGTTTGACATCGTAGTATTTAAGAGTATGAATATCTGCAACGAGATTCTTCACGTGCTTAAACTCGTCATCTTCAATTGCCGTCCAGTGCCAAGTTGATGTTTCGGAAATTAATTTACGAAGGTTTGTCAAGTTCGTGCTCAGGTTCGGTATGTATCGACTGAGGTAGTTCACCATACCAATAAAACGATGAACCTCTTTGTGGTTTTGTGGAGTAGGATAATTGTGAATGGTCTGAATCTTACTTTCGTCTGGTTTTATACCTTTGTTGGTTAGCAAATGTCCAAAAAACTTGACTTGAGTTTGACAAAGCTTCAGTTTGGATTTATTTAATTTAAACGATCAAGTAGTTTCCTTAAGCAGCCGTTGTGGTTAATCAGTGCTTCTTCGAAAGTCTCTCCTATACCGTAAACTAATAAGTCGTCGGCAATTCCTTCTACACCATCTAGACCATCAATAAATAGCATCTTGAAGCTTCATCTGGAATATCTCCGGAGCGGGGGAAATTCCGAATGGTAGACGGCTCCAGCGGTATCGACCAAATGGTGTCCAGAATGTTGTAAGCCTACTGCTTTGTTCGTCAAGGACAACATGCCAAAGTCCCTTTTTAGTATCAATGGTAGAAAACACTTCGGCTTTGCCCAGCTCTGGCAGAATTTCATCTAGCGTTGTGAATTGCTAATTTGGTCGCTTCAACCCCCTTATTCAGCGGGATGGGATCTAGACAAACGCGGATGCTGTTCGTTTCGGGTTCACCGCGCTGTACGATGACAAGGTTACTCACCCACTCCGTGCGTTGCATCTCCTTCATGATGATGCCATCTCTTTCCAGTGACTCTAATTCCTTCTTCAGCTTATCACGCATAGCGATGGGCACTCTACGAGGTTGCTGGATGGTTGGAGTGATGTTTGGATCCACTTCTAGCGACACGATACCTGGAAACGTACCATAACCGTTGAACAGAGCTTCATGACGTCCAGCAATTTTTTCTGCTTCGATGCGATACACTTTCAACAAGTGGGAATCTGAGTCAGAAAACACCTCCTTAAAGTTAATTGTTTTACAAAATTTAACAAATCCGGGCGTTCGAGACGCCTTTGCAGACAGAAGTGGGCGATGATCCACGTCGACAACTTGAAAAACCAACCGATACTTTTGCCCCATTCGATGACATGGTAATTTAATCTGTCCTAACACGGTGATGGGGTTTCCACCAAAGCTTTGTAGGCGCATTTTGGACGGAAGCAAAAGCGGATTGCTACTTCCTAATATTTTCTGTAGGTGGCTGTGCCCAATCAAGCTTGTGTTAGCTCCCGTATCTAATTCACAAACAACCGATTTCCATCTATTTGCTAATTTCAACTCAAGCTCGGCATGGACACTTCCGCCTCTATCCGAGTTATCGTAAATCTTGCCTATCTCATATTCTTCACTTTCTTCCGATGTACTTTCTTCGGATGAAGACGTATCTTCCTCGGAATTTTCTTTTATTTCGTTCACACGTTTTGTTTTGCCTTTTCGAGACTTCTTTCTTGCTTTACACACTTTCTCGAAATGGTTCTTGCCCTTGCAGCGATGGCAGCGCTTTCCAAGGGCAGGACAGGAACCTTTCGAAAACTCGTGGTAGTCACAACAAAACTTACAACGAAGTTTTTTTGCTTTGGAAAGTTTTGCACTCACCTTGTTAACATCAGATTCGAGTGGTGAAATAGAAAGCTCCAGTGCCCGTTTCGTTGCGATTTCCTCCGCTCGACACATATCGATTGCTTTGACCAGGGTAATATCCGCAATGGTTAACATTTTGGTTCGTAGCTTTGGCCATTTATTGGCAGTGACCACTTTATGAAGATTTCACATCACTTTTTCGCAAAAAACAAATGGCGGACTACACCGCACGACCAGATCAAACACGATAGAACGAGAAAAAAACGCTAGCCTTTGAACGAATAGAAAATGGCTGCCAATTCCGCACGACGTTATCGAACACAAATGTTTTTTTCGTGCAACGGTTGCAACTTTCAAGAAACTATCTTTTTCGCGATATCACAGTAATGACGCCGAAAAGTCTAGATTTAGCACACGATAGCTTCTGACACCATGTTTTATGCTAGCAATGAAACACAGATTTACAGTTTGAGTACTTGTATTTAAAACAATCCGTTCACTTCAACGAGCTACATAGGAATGACTCTTAAGGCTAAGACATGATAGTATGGGTTATAACAGGGGTGTGCAAATATCATAACAATCTATTATGTTTATTACGTACCGACAGTGTCTTCTTCTTTCTTGAGAAACAGTCGCAGCACAAATTCACAGAAATCGAGGTTGAATTTAAATGGAATCAACAGAAACCAATACGAAAATCGCTTAGAACTATTCCATAAAATATTAAAAAATAGATGAAGGCTATTGTTTAAGTACGCCCCGGTGGCAAAAGGCAACAAAAAATCGTTACTCACTAAATCTCACAGCGACTTGCAACGAAGGGCGGGAAATATCAAGGATTGGTTTTAAACGTTTCATAACTTTTCCAGTTAATTTTCGTTATTGCCATGGCATAGTGAAAATTAGGTTTTGTCCTGAACAAAAATTCTCGCAAAACCTAATGGCCAACCATTTTTCGGGTTTCTTTTCTTTTTCTTTTTTTTTCAAACATACATGATACCAATTGTTTTTCACGTGACCATGTGACATAAAGCTCTTTATGCGAGAATATGCATGTTTGAGGTTTAATGCCACCAGTTATCAGGGCTTCGGGCATTATCGAATATCACGCAACTGCGGAGCGCGAAGGTACATACAGACGTTTGAAATTTAATGGTAAATTGGTAGCTAATATCTGGATACACTGAGCTTCGAAATTTTCGCTTCAATGACATTAATATTTCATCTGTTTTTTGAGGCAGATCCGCTGCCTAAAGCCGGTATTAGACGACGCAAATATTTGCTATTTTTGGTACGATTTTCATTTGCACAAAATAAAATCTGTATTGAAAAATAGCAAATATTTGCTTTGTCTAATACCTGCTTAAACACAGTGCAATTGACACTTTGCAATCTTATAGTTTTCAATTCAACATTCAACAATTAATTGTAAATCCAGAGATTTGTAGGGATTCAATAGTGCCTATTTAAAGAAACATAAACAGAAATCAATGTTTTTTGAGAAGTAAAAACTACACGGCTAATGCAGGTATTAGACGACGCAAATATTTGCTATTTTTGGTACGACTTTTATTTGCACAAAATAAAATCTGTATTGAAAAATAGCAAATATTTGCTTCGTCTAATACCTGCTTAACAGAATCAGATCATTGACATTTGCTCATGCTGCAATGATTCTGTTAGCCGTGTAGTTAGAAATCAGTGGGCATTTTAGAGAAAATTGAACAGATTGATTAGATCCGAGCAATGGTAAATTAAATCATCGTACATGTAGTGTTATTCTTGTTCCTTCGTTTCATTTATCAGATAAATAAAACGATTATTTTCAACTTTGCTCGAATAAACCAGAAATTTAATTTACATTATCAAGCATATGCCCTTGAATAAAATCGAAGCCACGTTGAGAGTATTCACATGCATGTCGAGCTTGTTGCTACTACGCTCTAGCTCTTTTGCATAGAAAAGGTGTAGTAGGCAACGAAAACGAATATCACTTTATATGTGAATCATTAACAGGTGCTTGTTTACTAGGGATACCATCCGTCCTGATTTAGCAGGACATATCTTGATTTTAAGACCCGTTTTGAGCGTCCTGATTTATTTTTAATATTTTGGCACTTGTCCTAATTATTCTGAATGGTGCTGGATGTTCAGAAGTGTTGAAGATTGTTCAGTACTTTAACTTTGACTCTGGAATAAAACGGACTCATTTTGAATGATTTTTTTTCTATGGTTGAATGTTGACATGAGAAATTGTCTAGCCGTTGCAACCCTCAACTATCTGACTTTTGGGTCCTAAAGCTATCCAGCTTTTTATGTACCATAATGGCGGTCGCTATGATGCGTGTTCTTAATAAGGCAATCCACAAGACAGTTGCGATCAGCCGATTTCAGTATGTTTTCAACTTTTAACAGCTATGTGTATGTTCGATCGGTCGCAATTTGGATCCAATCCGGGTCGAAAGGTGTGAAAAACAAATGTTATCCGATCGGTAGCTCTAGTGTCGCGATTGCCAATCCTTCATACAAGAATAAAAATCACTTTTGATATCATTACCGACATTTGCAGCTTGAGAAACAACAATAATAACAAACGTACAAGCAGTGCGAACCTCTCTGCAGTTTTGGGATTTCTGAGAAATTTGCAACACATGTTGCAAGATTTATTTCTCTTTTGATAAAATTTGTTCGACTTCAAATTGACGTAAGCAGAGTTGTCCAAAGGGTGGGTGATTTAATACGAACATTGTGTTTTAGCGTCCGCCATTATGGCGCGTAAAAAGCTGGATACCAGTTTTTATCCAGCTTTTTACGCACCATAATGGCAGGTGCTATAATGCACGTTCGTAATTTGTGAACCTCTCTGCTTACGTCAGATTCGTGATTTATGCAGTTTTGGCAACATTGATGTTGCCAGATTTATTGTTTTTCGTGCGAAATATATGAAGAGTCAAACTGACGTAAGCAGAGTTGTCAAAAGGGTAGGTAACATATTACGAATTTTTCATTATAGTGTCCGCCATTATGGCGCGTAAAAAGCTGGATACCTATATCATTTGAAAAAACGTGATTTTTAAAAAATGTTTATCGCTTTCCTTCGCTTTTTGAATGAAGAATAAAAAACTGCTGGAAATGTCTTAAATGACATTTCGCACACGTACGGTATATGGGAGAACTGTCATTTAAGGTATTTCGAGCAGTTTGTTATTCTTCATTTAAAAATCGAAAGACAACAATAATCATTTTTTTAAAATCACGTTTGGCTAAGAGCATCGCACTCTTTCAACTGATATATAAAAATCAGAAAAAAACCTAAAAAACTTTAGGACCCAATTTTAAACCGTATACGTGTGCTGCACTTTTTGGGAATTTAATAACGCCTAATGAAGTGCAAATCTCAAATTACGTGTTTTATTTATTGATACCTCAGATGTCTCCCAGATGGTCTCGAGGTACGATGCTGGCCTAACAAGCCAGTCGTCGTGATTCGAGTCTCGGCTCGGGAGAGACTGTTAGTGTCAGTAGGATCGTAATGCTAGCCCCGCAATTGTCCTGTACACTAAACAGGCGGCTGCGAAGTCTGTGTATAAATAAACAAGTCAAGTTCCTAATCGGAATGTAGCACCAAGGCTTTGCTTTTTTACCTCAAAGAAAATCACAGGAGGGTTGTGTGCAAAGCCACGACCGCAAGGATGAAGTAGAATACTTTTACAAGAAAACCCGGCTGCTTGCGTGTCAGTCATTTTTTAATTTGTTGTTCAATTCAATATCGGATAAGATACCGATCACATCTTGGCGTTATCACTGACAGTGCGAATAAAGTATTCCTTGTGATAAAATAAACAGTGAAAAGCTGATTTAACACTCAAAACTAGACGGCTCATGTGTTATCAAAATGAGTCAACTTTTCATTGAATGCATTTACTAGTGCCCGCTCTCGCACAGAGACTGCATTTTACTAAAGTGCCTCACTGCATCAGCCGCTATCGATGCTAAGATCTGCTCCAACTAGGGCGCTATCCATAGCCATGCCACAGTTGTGGCTGCTATACGCTGCCATTGGTATCCACAGTCCCTGCATCAGCTGGCCCAGCTGCTATCGTTGCTGGGATCCGCTGCAACTTGTGCGCTATCAGTCGCTATATAGGGATGAAAAACCTATCGATAGTAGTAGGAAATCATCGATAACTATCGATAGCCATTTCAGTCGATATTTACCATCCTTACTCTTATACAGACAAATAGCAAATTTAAAATGGCAAGGTCTATGATTCTGTCGACCGTGTTTGGGAAGCAATCATATTAACGACTAATCAGATCAGTCGAATTTTGCGCTTCAACAAGGATTGACCATTCTCTATAACAGTTGCATGATTTAGACTTGATAATTTTTGAATTTTAATTATGCGAAAAATTATTTTTTATGCTGATAATGAGAGCTTTTCGGATGTTGTGCTCATGACTGAAGGAAAAGATAATTCAGTACGTTCTGAGACACGGAGATGAAACCAAATATATATCTGTTCCAAATTTCTTGAAAGTGTAAATTGATTTAAGAGAAAATATTAACTTTTCAATTAGGTTTTTATTGCATCCTGAAAAGGACAATTTGTGGTTCAATTCAATGCCTGACTGCATCAGCTGGCCCTGCTTATATAGATGCTGAGACCAACGTCAACCGCTGCGCTATCCCCGTTGCCACAGTAGTGGACGCTTCCGTTGCCATTGGTATCCGCTGCCCTGCATCACCTGGTCCTGCTATCGACGATGAGACGCGCTCCGCTATCCGTTGCCATACCACAGCTGTGGTCGTTATCCGCTGCACTGCTACTGCTGCTATATCCACCGCACTGCTACTGCTGCTGCTAAGGGAGGACTGTTGTTGCAGTCTAGAATTATTATGAGCGGCTCCGGTTGAAGCAGGCTCTTATATAGGCCAAATAGCACATTTCAAATGGCAAGGTCTATGATTCTGTCGACCGTGCTTGGGAAGTAATCATATAACGACCAATCAGAGGCCAAAGTTTTCGTTTTGACAAGGGTTGACTATTTTCAATAGTACGATAGTTTGAAAAATAAAATTACAATTATCTGCATTTGGGAAGAATCTTAGAAGATTTTCCAATCTATTGCTGCAAGAACGAAGGAAATCCATCGAATACTATCCGATTTATTAGCATTTGAACTTGGACATATATTTCACTTTTTTCGGTTTTAGATTTTCATTTCACATCCCTATGTAACCGAACTTCCTGAGATAAGTATTCTACTTCAAAAAGAAAACGTCTCATATCAAATTTGTACCGGGAAAAAAGTTGTCCTGATTATTAACCCCTACCGAATGGTAACCCTATTGTTTACTCAACAACGACGCCTCAATAACGACGCTACAACAGCTTGTCTACCGCTCCTAGCCTGCAATCATAGTAATCTAATGACGTTGTTTTTGGAGTAAACGGCGGGAAAAGGCGAAAATGTATTTCAATTTTATTTTTAACTTTATCAGTTGCTTATTGTAACTTTTATGGCTCATTAACTCGTCGGAGATCAAGACAAAACAAACACAAAAAGAATCATTAAAATCCGTTGATTTTTTTTAAGTGAAACGCCTTTTTACAGACACCAACTTATTTTTATTTAATATAAGAAGATAATTCATTGGCTAATTTCTTGGTGGGATCTTCATCACTTCAAGCACCCAAAGTTGCTAATAACACACAATAGATTTCGAGATGCGGCCGGTCGATTTCTTCAATCAGGATCGAACCCATCAATCTGTCCAGGGCTTCGTCGATATTCACGCAGTTATTGTAGCTGGCTGCAGTACGATAGTATTTATCACTTCGGTTGTAATTTTTGCGGCTGTTATCTGTACCATCTGCGTATCTGTATCATTGTCTAATTGTTTCAGTTGTTTTAGTTTTTCATTTTGATTTACTGTTTGTTTTTTTTCTAAACTTGTTGTATCACTGCTCGGTTGGCCGCTTGCGCTAAGGCCTTTTTTACAATCTTTATTAATTGTCTGATAATTATAGCCACCATTTGCACTGTGACTATTGCTAATATAAAGTTTAGCTTCCACGCATGCTGTTGGCGGAAGTATGCACTTCTTGATTTTCCACGATGGTGACAGTTGGTCCCCCATTGTTTTTACTGTTTCATCATGAGATGGGTTATTTTCTGACACTTTTTTTTCACTTTATGAACTTTATGAACTTTTTCACTGTCAACTGCTTCACAGTCGCCATGAACTAAACTATTTTGTAACAATTTCCTTGGGACTGAGATATCATAGTTTTGAGGTGTGATACCACGCATGTCTAGTTTTGGACTGACTTAATTGAGTTAATTTGAAATAAGGAAACTTATACTCTACACAACTTATTTTCTGCACAGAGTATATAATTCACATACAACGTTAGGTTGCTAGTCATTAGTTTTGAAGTTGTATTCAAGCTGAATTCACCAATCACGCGAACCACTCATAGGTATTGGTAAACTCGCGACAGCAGCGCGAAGAAGTTAGCCGTAAAACAAAACATACAGAACTAGGCCATAGTAAACACTTGACTTGTCGTGTTAATGGAAAAAAAGGTCTAGTGGTTCTGTAAAATAAGATTTCACAGTCCGTAAATTAAGCACCAGGATCGTAAAGATCTACGCTACATTTTTAGCGTGGGAATGTAAAGACGAGGGAATATTTTACCACACAACTGTGCATCTAATTAGCAACCGGTAAGAGAGATTCCAAAAACGATGTTTCAACGGAAGGATACCCGCAAGACTCATCGTATGGGTCGACTGCATGCAGCTCAAGGCAATACGCAAACAACGATATTGTATTCTCTCTAACTTTATAATGTGCGTGTTCGCAGAGGAGCGAAAGCAGAAACAGCCGTACTCAAGAACTGACCATATTGTTGTTTGGTATAGAAGATCTCCTGGGTGAGAACCCCACCAAGTTTCGGTAATCGTACGAAGAAAATCAATCCTCTGTTGGCATTTTCGTGTTAGTTACCTAATATGACAAGCCCAGGTGCATTTAGAGTCGAACCAGACCTCGAGATATTTAGCGACTTAAACCTGAGCGATCGTTTTACCCGTTAGTAGGAGCTGCAGCTGAGCTGGGTTATGCTTCCTAAAAAAAACGACCAGCTCAGCTTTCTTCGGCGAGAATTCAAGAGCTTAAGAGCTCATTCAGACAAATTGTCTAAGCCTTAGACGCTAAGGTATCTTGCAATGGTCCTTGCAGATCGTTAGCTTCGCTTCCAGTAATGGAAACAACGCTATCGTCTGCAAGTTGTCTTAGCGTGCATGAATTTGCAAGACATTCATCGATGGTTTTTTAGTTTTAAAATAGTTTATTAACTGAGCCAAGTAAATTTTTTTAATTCTAAATTAGCAGGGAAAAGAGGAAGGCACATTTTTTATATTCCGCGGCCGACTACGAGCTAGTGGGGAATTAAGGTGAGAGGAGGGGAGTTACAATTTTGTTTTTAACTATTTTATATTACAGAATGTATTCATTTGTACGTGGCTAAGCAGTGCGGTTCTATTTGAGCAGTTTTGGTCTGAGGTGTCTGCGTAAACATAAAGATGCCGAGTCTTCGTTTTAGTGTCTCCAGTATGTATCATTTTCTTTCAGTTCGTGACGGGAGTTGTAATCTAACAAATAGATAAAAAGATTCAAATTTTAATGCCAGCATTTTTTATAAACCCGTATAGCTGTGTCATGTACGATCACCGCTTCCCAGAATGTCTCTAACGGGTACGTTCGGTTGTTTTCCTCGGGCCCGAAGGGATTCTATAAGCTCGGACCTAACACCACAGAATTCGGCACACGATCAAACAACATGCTCGATATCATGGTAGCCATCGCCACAAACGCAGTGATTACTGTCTACAAGCCCTATACGGAAGAGATGCGTGTTTAACGTGTAGTAATAGGACAACACGCGAATGAAATCCCGACCTACATCCAACCCCTTGAACCATGCTTTCGTCGACACATTAGGAAAAATGGAATGTAGCCACCGTCCCAGTTCATCTGAGCTCCATGATGATTGCCAACTGTTGAGTGTTCTCTGACGCAAAATACAATAAAATTCATCATAAGCAATTGGTTTAACATAAATTTCGCCATCAATAGCACCCACCTTAGTTAAAGCGTCAGCCTTTTTTTTGCCCGGAATGAATCAATGAGAAGGGACCCACGCTTAGGTAACCCGGTAATTTTTATCTGTTAAAGCACTTAAAAACCGCCGTATATTCCCCAGGAAATAGGGGTGTGCTTCACAGTCTTCATCTATCGCAGAGCCTCAATTGCACTGAGACTGTCTGTGAAGATGAAGTAGTGGTCTATGGGCAGGGTTTCGATGATCCCAAGAGAGTACTGAATAGCAGAAGTTCTGCGACGTACGCGGAAGCAGGAGCAGCGAGTTTGTGGGAGGCGGTAAAATTTTCGTGAAAAACACCGAAGCCAGTGGACTCATCTAGATTAGATCCGTCAGTGTAAAACCTTTTATCATAACAAACATGTTCAAACTAATTGGAAAAAAAATCATAGAGATCTCTTGGGGTCGCAATTGATCCGGGATACCGGTAATGTCTTCTTCCATGGTGGTGTCGAAGAATATAGCATTATTAGAAGTATCTAAAAGTGCGACATTGAAAGAAACGTATGAAGAAGGGTTACTATCTTGAGCCATGTAATCAAAATATAAAGTCATAAATCTGGATTGAGATTGAAGGTCGACCAACTTCTCGAAATTTTCAATAATTAATGGGTTCATAACTGTGCATCGAATTAGCAACCGATAAGAGAGATTTCAAAAGCGATGTTTCAACGGAAGAATACCAGCTAGCACTTCGAGACTCATCGTATGGGTCGACTGCATGCAACCTAAGGCAATACGCAAACAACGATATTGTATTCGTTCCAGTTTGATCAAATGTGTGTTTGCTGCGGAGCGGAAGCAGAAACACCCGTACTCAATTACAGACAATATCGTTGTTTGGTAAAGCCTTAGAAGGTCTCCTGGGTGGGCTACCCACCAGTTTCCGGTAATCTTACGAAGAAAATTAAACCTCTGTTGGCATTTTTGTGTCAGATACCTAATATGGCAAGCCCAGGTGCATTTAGAGTCGAACCAGACCTCGAGATATTTAGCGACTAAAACCTCAGTGATCGTTTTACCCGTTAGTAGGAGCTGCAGCTGAGCTGGGTTATGCTACCTAGAAAATCCTAAATTAATCCACCTAGCGGTCAGACCCAGCCTTTCTCATTCAAACTTTTATATGTAAAAATAGATTTACATGAACACTTCAATCCAATAAATGTATATACACTCTTTAGGTTCTAAACTATTGATGTTGCAATCTATACATATAAAAATTTAGTCCGGTCTGTCTGTCTGTCTGATCCATATAGGCTCGAAAACTATTGAACCGATCGACGTGAAAATTTGTATGTAGGGGTTCTCATGATAGTTTGAGACCCCTCCCTCTTCTGGAAGGGAGGGGTCCCATACAAATGAAACATAAATTTCTGCACAACTCAAGAACAAACCAAGCAAATGAAGCTGAATTCGGCATGTGGATGTTTCAAGGCGTAAAAAATATGTCCATAACAGTTGGACGCCCCTCCCTTTTCTGGAAGGGAGGGGTTCCATACAAATGAAACACAAATTTCTGCAACTCTCGAGAACTAATCATCTAAATGGAACCAAATCTGGCAGGTAAATGTTTTAAGTGGTAAAAAATATGTACATATTGTTTTAACACCTCTTTTTTGGAAGGGAGAGGCGCCATACAAATGAAACACAAATTTCGACACAATTCAAGAACTAACCGACTAAATGGAATCAAATTTAGCATGTGAATGTTTTTAGGGGTATTGAATATGTCCATAATTGGTCGACACCCCTCCTTCTTCTATAAGGGAGGGTCTCATACAAATGAAACACAAATTTCGCACATCTCAAGAACCAATCAAGAAAATACAACCAAATTTGGTATTTGAATGTTTTTAGAGGTAACAAATATGTCCATAATGGTCCATAGTTGGTCGACACCCCTCCCTCTTCTATAGGGGGGGGGGGGGGGCGGTTCCATACAAATGAAACACAAATGGTCGGCGTGCCACCAGACCGAACCAAGCGCCAAAAACATTATTTCGAGTAATCGGCGATCGAAATTTACTCACCCCGTATGCTTCCTGCAAGCTGCTGCAGAGAAATTTTGTTATAATACCATTATAAACTGTTCAAATGATTTCGTTTCTTCGTGAAATATAGATTATCAATTTTAACATCCTCTAGTGTTAAAAGCTAAATTTTCAAAAATATGGCGCTTGGTTCGGTCTGGTCGCACGCCGACCAAATTTCGCACATCTCAAGAACCAATCAAGAAAATACAACCAAATTTGGTATTTGAATGATTTAGAGGTAACAAATATGTCCATAATGGTTCGACGCCCCTCCCTCTTCTGTAAGCACATGTTTCTGCACATATCGCGAACTAATCAACTAAATGGAACCATATTTGGCAGCTGAATGTTTTTAGTGGTAACAAATATGTTCCATAATAAACCTCAGGCAACATTTTGGATTGTAAGATGGCAACTTCCGGTTTCTGGAAAACATCCCAAAATGGCCGATTTCCACCCAATGTAATAATATTCGGATCAAAAATTATACACAGGAGCTAAAATCGATCTGTGGTCGACCACAGATACCATTTTGAATTCTAAGATAGCAACTTCCGATTTCTGAAAAACAGCTGGAAATGACCAAATACCACCCAATATGAGTGTTTCTTTAATCATTATGACGTTTAATATCCAGAAATTGTCTCCAAATGCCATTATGAAATCCAAAATGGCGACTTCCGGATTCAAAAAAACAGCGGAAAACGACCAAATACCACCCAATATGGGTATTTCCGGAATCGTAATGATGCACTGGAGCCACAAATCGGCTTCAGACAACATTTTGAATTGTAAGATGGCAACTTCTGGTTTCTGGAAAACAGCCTGAAATGAACGATTCTCATTAAATATAGGTATCTCAGGAACCAGAAAGAAGCACAGAAGCTAAAAATTAATCACATACACGCTCTTGAATTTTAAGATGGTGGCTTTCAGTGTCTGGCAAACAGCCGGAAATGACCAAATACCACCCAATATGAGTGTCTGGCAAACAGCCGGAAATGACCAAATTCCACCCAATATGAGTATCTCCGGAGGCAGAATGTTGCAAGAAGCAAAATAAAAAACTTCTGGTTTCTGGAAAACAGCCAGAAATGGCCGATTTTCGTCTAACATGAGTATCTCCAGATCTAGAATGATACACAGCAGCTGAAATCGACCACAGACCCCATTTTAGATTCTAGGTTGGCGACTTCCGGTTCCTAGGAAACGGCCGAAAATGATCGAATAGCACCCAATATGGGTGTTTCTTCAACCAGAATGACGCGCAGAGGCCAGAAATAATCTTAAATACCATTTTGAAAATTCAATATGGTGACTTCCGGTTTGTAAAAAACATCCTAGAGTAACAATTGAATTTTGAATTACTAAATGGCATCTTCTAGGAAACAGTCGAAAATGACCGAATAATACTCTATATGGATATTTCCGTAATCGATATGATGCATAGAAACCAAACATTGACCCTCGACACCATTTTGAATTTAAAGACGACCACTTTTAGTTTTTGGAAAATAACCTACGTAACTAAATACCTTCCAATATGAGTATTTCCGGTGTCAGATTGAAGCCAGAAAATCTGTTGAAAATGACCGAATACCCGAAAATATATTCAGAATTAAGGCGATGTACAGAAGCCAAATGTCGAGGATGTTGTCATTTCGATAAAATAAAAATCCTTTTCCATTTCAAATGATTTGTTATTTGACATTGACCATATCCTATGGCTGATTCGTCATGCATTTGTAAACTTTAAACACATCGCAAGAAATCAATGAATTTGGAACGTTCAAATTATACGATACCACATTTAAATTATGTTGAGGCCACATATATCGATCAAAGCAGGCAAGTTTTGAATAGTCTTTTTCTTTCTTTCCATAACTTTTGAGCCACATATCAAATTGTTATGAAGTTTGTTATTTGTAAGTTTGAGAGATGACTCGTTCGTATGACACTAGCTATGGTCAAAGAAGTTATGTAATCTTTAAGATAATAGACTTTCGTTGTTTTATTTACAATTTAATACATAACGGTTGCTTAAGTTCGATTATAATTAAATGAAATGGGGACTTATAGAGCAGCCAAACGTTGAAACCACGTGTTCAATCATAATTCATCAGTTAACCCTTAACTAGCCCGCTCATCTGGTAATCATAATGATCAAATCGATTGTGTGGTTTCTGAGATAAAGAAGTTTCGTGATTTTCACATTTCGGTACATTACAGGCGAAATTACAGTCCGATTACAGTAAAATTCAATAGGGTGTTATGAGGCAGCTTGACTTATTATTTGACACTAATTTTGTGGAAATAGGGTCAGCCATCTCTGAGAAAAGTGAGTGAGTCCAAGCAGTCTTCGGTATATGTTCCTTTTCATAGCTGGATTTCACATATATAAACATAACAGGCAAAGTAATAGTCCGATTGCGAAACAAATCAATAGGGTCTTATGGGGCAACTAGACCTTCCATATAACACTGATTTTATGAAAATAGGTCCAGCCATCTCTGAGAAACATGAGTGAGATTAAACATTCTCCAGAACACGTTTCTTTTCATAACTTTTGAACCACAAGTTCAATCTTTATGAACCAATTTTGTTCAAATCGGTTGTGTAGTTTTCGAGATAATGATGTTGCATGATTTCTACATTTTGATACATAACCTCTAAACTTAAAATCCGATTACAATAGAATTTAATAGGGTCTTATGGGACAACAAGACCTTTCATTTGCAATTAATTTCATGAAAATCGGTCCAGCCATCTCTGAGAAAAGTGAGTGAGAATAAAAATCTGCACATACCAACACACATACACACACACATACAGAAAATGCTCAGCTCGTCGAGCTGAGTCGAGTGATATATGCCATTCGGCCCTTTGGAGCACTTTTATACTTTCGGTTTTGCAAGTGATTGCTATACCTTTCTAGGAGAAAGGCAAAAACGATCAGCTCAGTTTTCTCCGGAGAGAATTCGATACCCAGCTTAAGAGCCTATTCATACAAATTGTCTAAGGTATCTTGCAATGGTCCTTGCAGATCGATAGCCTCGCTTCCAATTATGGATACAACACTATAATCTGCAAGTTGCCGTAGCGAATTTGCAAGACATTTATCGATGTCATTGACGTAAAAATTATATTAAAGAGGGCTTAAACATGAGCCCTGGGGAAGACCCATGTAACTATTTCGGGAAGTTGTCGAATCACCATGTGAGAAATACATATGCTTTTCTGACAACAAATTGAGCAAAAAATCATTCAAATTTGGTGAAAGTCCCTGCAAATGAAGTTTCTCGGTTAAAACTTCTACAGAGACAGAGTCAAATGCCCACTCAATGTTCAAGAATGCAGAAGCCATTTGCTCTTTTCAAGCAAAGGCGAGTTGAATTTCAGTAAAAAGCAACGCTAGGCAATCGTTCGTTCCTTTGCTCCGGTGGAAGCCAAATTGAGTATCTGAAAGCAAACCATTTGTTTCCACCCATTTGTCTAACCGTAAGAGGATCATTTTCTCCATTAATTTCCAGAGGCAAGAGAGCATTGCAATCGGCCTATAAGAATTGTGATCAGAGGCAGGTTTTCCGGGTTTTTGAATAGCAATGACTTTTACCTCCTTCCAGTCGTGCGGAACAGTATTTAGCTCAAGAAACTCGTTGAACAGGTTCAACAAGCGTCTTTTTGCAGAGTCGGGTAGATTCTTCAACAAGTTGAATTTAATTCTATCCAATCCTGGAGCTTTATTGTTGCACGAAAGGAGAGCCATTGAAAATTCCAACATCGAAAATGGAGGCTCTTCCGTGGCTACTAAAAACGCGTCGCGAAAGGTCTTCTGTTCGGGGACAAAGTCCGGACAGACCTTTTTGGCGAAATCGAGTATCCAGCGATCTGAATTTTCCTCGAACTCATTCAAAACGTTACGATTCCGCATGCGTCTGGCGGTATCCCAAAGAGTGCTCATCGCTGTTTCCCTCGACGACGCGTTCAGAAACCGCCGCCAGTATCCGCGTTTTTTTGCTTTTATCAAGCTCTTCATCTGTCTATCCAGTACATCGTACTTTCGGAGCAAGTCGATAGTGCCTTGTGCTCGGAAGGCCAAATGCACCGGGGACCTTCGCGCGTATAGGTCTGAACACTCTTTGTCCCACCACTTGGAGGGAGGGTGCCGTCTAATCGTTACCCCGGGTATCGGTTTCGTCTGAATTTGAGTCGGGGCGTCGATGATCAAGCCAGATAGGAACGCGTATTCTTCCTCCGGAGGAAGTTCCACGTGAGACTCGATTCTTTGCGATATTATGGTCTCATGAGACTTCCAATTAATGTTACGTGTGAGGTCATACGCAATATTGATTGGACCCGTTGGAGTTGACCCATTAGCAATTGAGATAACGATGATAACCGTGGGGATCGTTGATTACTTTCCACCGGCAATCGAACGCTAGTGAGGTCGAGCAGAGGGATAGGTCATGCATGCTTTCACGTGCTGGAGGGTTAGGTACACGTGTCGCTTCCCCAGTATTCAAAAGCGTCATATTGAAGTCGTCGATTAAGTTACAGATCGGTTGTCGTCGTACAGCGACCCCCATAGCGAACAATGAGAATTAAAATCTCCCAATATCAAGAAAGGCGCGGAAAGCAACTCTGCTATATCAGTGAGATGCCTCTGTTTAATCCGCGCGGATGGAGGGATGTATAACGAAACAAGGGATAGGTCTTTTCCATTCACATTCGTTTGAATGGCAACGACTTCAATATTCGAGACCGAGGGGAGGTCGATTCTGAAAAAATAGCACTTTTTGATCCCTAAAAGTACCCCTCCACCGTGTGAGTCACGATCTCGACGAATTATGTTAAAATTGTGGAAATTGAGTTGATCGTTTGAATTGAGAAAGGTTTCACAGAGTGCAAATGCGTCACAATTGTATGTATTTATCAAATGAGAAAATAGATCGGAAATATCCTTTGCCCCGGCGGAAGCCAAATTGAGTATCTGAAAGCAAACCGTTTTTTCGACCCATTTGTCTAACCGTAAGAGGATCATTTTCTCCATTAATTTCCGAGGCAAGAGAGCATAGCAATCGGCCTATATGAGTTGTGATCAGATGCAGGTTTTCCGGGTGTTCGAATAGCAATGACTTTTACCTTCCTTCAGTCGTGCGGAACAATGTTTAGCTCAAGAAACTTGTTGAACAAGTCCAACAAGCGTCTTTTTGCAGAGTCGGGTAGATTCTTCCACAGGTTGAATTTGATTCTATCCAACCCTGGAGCTTTATTGTTGCACGAAAGGAGAGCCATTGAAAATTCCAACATCGAGAATGGAGGCTCTCCCGTGGGTACTAAAAACGCGTCGCGAAAGGTTTTCTGTCCCGGTACAGAGTCCGGACAGACCTTTTTGGCAAAATCGAGTATACAGCGGCCTGAATACTCCTCGCTTTCATTAGAAACGTTACGATTCCGCATGCGTTTGGCCGTGTCCCAAAGAGTGCTCATCGCTGTTTCCCTCGATAGCGCGTTTACAAACCGCCGCCAGTATCTGATTTTTTTTGCTTTAACTAAACTCGTCATTTGCCTATCCAGTACATCGTACTTTCGGAGCAGATCAAGAGTACCCTGTTTTTGGAAGGCCAAATACACCGAAGGCCTTTGCGCGTACAGGTCAGAGCACTCTTTGTCCCACCACTTGTTGGGAGGACGCTGTCTAATCGTTACCTCGGGTATCAGTTTCTTCTGAGCTTGAGTCGCGGCGTCGATGATCAAGCCAGATAGGAAAGCGTATTCTTCCTCCGGAGGAAGTTCCTCGTGAGACTCGATGGTATCCGCTGTGATGGTCTCATAATGCTTCCAATCAATATGTGAGGTCGTATGAAATATTGATCGGATCTGAGGGGGCAGAACCATTAGCAATTGAGATAACGATTGGTAGATGATCACCACCGTGGGGATCATTGATTACTTTCCACCGGCAATCTAACGCTAGTGAGGTCGAGCAGAGGGATAGGTCAAGCACGCTTTCACGTGCTGGAGGATTAGGTACACGTGTCGCTTCCCCAGTATTCAAAAGCGTCATATTGAAGTCGTCGATCATGTTTCAAATCAAAGAAGATCGGTTGTCGTCGTACAGCGACCCCCATTGCGAACAGTGAGAGATGAATTCTCCCAATATCAAAAAAGGTGCGGGAAGCAATTCTGCTATGGCAGAATGTTGCCTCTGTTCAATCCGCACGGATGGAGGAATATATATCGAAGCAAGGTCTTTTCCATTCATATTCGTTTGAATAGCAACGGCTTAAATATTCAAGAGCGAGGGGAGATCGATCCTGAAAAAGGAATAGCACTTTTTGATTCCTAAAAGTACCCCTCCACCGTGTAAGTTTCGGTCTCGACGAATTATGTTAAAATCGTGGGAATTGGGTTGGTCGTTTGAATTAAGAAAAGTCTCACAGAGCGCAAACGCATCACAATTGCATGTGCTTATCAAATGTGAAAATAGACCGAATTTGGGGATGATACTTCTGCAATTCCACTGTAATACAGTGATAAAATTCCTAACCTCTTTCGATGTATTAGTCATCGAAAGATATGATAGCTGAAATGAGGGGCCAAGTTGCTGCTAGTTGCTTTAAAAAGGTTTTCACTGTAGGGAAAAGGGCAAGAAAAATGTTTTCAAGGGGATCTGTTATGTTGAACGTTCTGAATATCCAGTCCACAATATCAGAGAAATTTATGAACCCTGTTTCTTTTTTATCCTCTGAACGAAAAATGGGTGGACGAGGGGTTTTTGGTGCCCCGTGAAGCGGAGGATGCGGAGGTTTGATTTGAGTTTAAAACCGGGAGGTACTTGCTTCGGCTTTTCTTCACCACTTCCTTTGTATGTTGATTTATTGGTCATTCCGCTAGGGGTTATCTTACGACCTTTGCGTGAAAGATTAGGAAAGTTGAGCATTCTCCTCTTCCTAGATCCTTCTGGCAAGGCATAAGAATACCCTTCACTGGGATCGTCGGATGTCCCCTCATCGGTTGGCAGAAAGGAAAATATGTTTCCTGTCGAGGGTGGCTCAGCCTTCATAAGCATTTCTGCAAAGGAGCGCTTTGATCGTGCTTTGAGGGAACGTTTGGTTTTCTCCTAGCGCTGTTTATACGCGGAACATGCCGAAAGTTCATGCCTGGGGCCACCGCAATAAAGGCACTCTTCAGTGTCCTCCCTGCAAGTGCCCTCAGCGTGATTGCCTCCGCATTTGCTGCAGCGTGCCTTGTTGCAGCAGTAGGTGGCTGTATGACACAACTGCTTGCAGTTTTGGCAGTGCATGACCCGCGGCACAAACAGGCGTACAGGTAGACGAACCCTGTCCAAACGGATGTAGTTCGGCAGTGCGGATCTGGCAAGTGTCACCAGAAAGGACTCCGAAGGAAATATTTCCTTCTTTCCCTCTCCTATGGATACTGAATGCAATTGCTTGCAATCCAGTACCTTTACACTTTGCGTCAGGGGGTACTTGAAACAACCAACCCCGTAACGCAAAATATTTTCGACAGTGAGATTCCCTTCGGTAACCACAACGTCGATTTCTACATCAATGGCAGGGATGTACACGCGATGCTCTCTTGTGAAGAACTCGTGGCAAGCAATTGCGTTTGCTTGCTTCAAGCTATTCACAACAACTCGCAGTTTGTTCGGTCTCACTTTCGTAATTTCAGTGACGTCCGAAAGATCATTTGCCAGGTTCTTGCCGATTTGCAATATGTTCAATGGCTTTTTAATGGGCCTGAAAAAAAAACAACCGCAAGCGGCATCCGGGTAAGCTTTTGCCCGTACCGGGACCTTCGGTACTGGGTTATGTATTGTTCATTTTTGCGGGAGCATTTTGCTCTACCGCACGTATACAATAAATATACGTTTATGGGGGGAATCAATTAATTGTTTTTAAATGTAAAAACAATTTTTCAAAATGAGGTGTATTGAAAAAAAACCTAAATTATCCACCTAGCGGTGAAACCCAGCCTTTCTCATACAAAATAGATTTACACGACTTAAGAGAAAAAATACTCCTTGAAAATTGCTGCTGGTTTCATCACTCTAAACAAGGAACTTCTAATAGCCAACAGCACAACTATACCGAAACTTCGAAACCTAACATTCACACACTTATGAATATACATCAAAACATATATATGCAAATACCATAAAATAAATATGTTTCAAATACATCACGCAAAAAATCCAGATGACTACTTCTGGTTACCGGAATACATCCTAAAATGGCCAAATTTTGCCTAATCCGGAATGGCGAAGATGCCGACTTCCAGTTTCTGGAAAACAACTTAAGATGACCAGATATCATCTACTATGAGTATTGTGGAAGCGTTACACCCAGAGGCCAGAAAACAACTTAGGACGCCATTTAAAATTTCTAGATACATAGTATCTTCCGATTTCTGGAAAACAACCTTGAAGGTACAAACATTACGCAATGTTTTTCAGGAACATTATCCCGGGCTCGCAAGTAAACTCCATATTTCTTTTTGAAACCCAATTTTGCAGCTTCCGGGTTCTGGAAAACATCCTTAAATTGTCAAATACAATACAATGAAGGTATATCCACTCTTTGGGTTCTAGAATATTGATGTTATATATAAAGTAATAACAAAAAACAATATCGCACGCTTAGCCTTGGGGCTAATAGCGGTCTCGATCAACTAAGATTAGTTGAGAGAATTCGTTATCGATATTGTTTTTGTCACATTTTGTATGTGTAGGATAAGTACAACGATACACCGTGCCCCAGTGCTGAGTCGAGAAAATTTCCAGCTCGAAAAGATCCTCGACTCGATCGGGAATCGAACCCGATATCACAACCGTGTGGGAGAGCTAGCCGACCGACATCGCTAACCACAGGGCCACGGGGACCACATATAAAGTAATAATCCAAATATATAAATTAAGAAGAGAGACAGAATTGTGCGAACCACCATAACTTGGGAGTAGGTCGTCCGATTTGTACTCAATTTGATTTGTTGTGTTCGTCTTAACACCGAGTATTTTTGTACGGCGAGAAAGATTGTGAAAAATTAAGGGGGGAATTTTAAAAGAAAAGAAATCGATTTTCCACTGCAAACAACAGCAGCAGAGATAGAGGACATATTGCGTTCTTAGAAGGCGTTGGCAGTTGGAGTTATTTGTTTATCAATTGACAACCTTAACCACTGCTAGAATTTTTTTTTTCACTAAACGTGATAATTTGGTTATTTTTCAACGAAGCGAAAATTAAAGAAAATAGTTCAGTTATCAACGATTTGTGATTAATCCGGTGTATGAAGAGAAATATTTAGTGGCTCAGGTAAGTTGAATGAAATTCAGCGGTGCCTTTTAAATTTTCATGAACCAAAATATATTTGAGCTCTTAGACATCTCAGATCCAGCATTTCAAAACCAATATACCGCCAGTCAGAAATTGGATTACCGCAATGCAATGCGATTCAACTGCAGAGATTTTTTTGAAACAATATTTAGCCAGGGTGTTGAAAACTTGGAAAATCGGGAGAGAATGTCAGGGAATTTGTTATTCTATCAGGGAAATCAGGGAATATCAGCGAAAACTGAAAAATAATTAGGGAAAAAAATTCAACCGATACATGATTCTTTTTTAAATGGATCTTTAGCACAAAAATTGATTTTTTTAGCATAAAAAGCTTCGGTTTAATATCGATCGAATACATTTTTCACGGAGATTCCAGAGTTGCGTTCATCTACGGAGTTAACAAATTCTACAAATCTCCTAGGAATGGCACCACCTGATCTGCTTCATTCGCGTCAGCTTTTCTCCAATTTGCGCGATAATTAGCCCGCCGTTTTCGAAAAAATAAAAATTCTCAAAATTCCTCATGTGCAAGCGTAGAATACGCGCTTGAAAAAAGTTGGATTTGAATATCCAGTCCACAATATCAGAGAAATTTATGAACCCTGTTTCTTTTTTATCCTCTGAACGAAAAATGGGTGGACGAGGGGTTTTTGGTGCTCCGTGAAGCGGAGGATGCGGAGGTTTGATTTGAGAATTAAACCGGGAGGTACTTGCTTGGGCTTTTCTTCACCACTTCCTTTGTATGTTGATTTATTGGTCATTCCGCTAGGGGTTATCTTACGACCTCTGCGTGAAAGATCAGGAAAGTTGAGCGTTCTCCTCTTCCTAGATCCTTCTGGCAAGGCATAAGAATACCCTTCACTGGGATCGTCGTATGTCCCCTCATCGGTTGGCAGAAAGGAAAATATGTTTCCTGTCAGGGCTGGCTCAGCCTTCATAAGCATTTCTGCAAAGGAGCGCTTTGATCGTGCTTTGAGGGAACGTTTGATTTTCTCCTAGCGCTGTTTATACGCGGAACATGCCGAAAGTTCATGCCTGGGGCCACCGCAATAAAGGCACTCTTCAGTGTCCTCCCTGCAAGTGCCCTCGGCGTGATTGCCTCCGCATTTGCTGCAGCGTGCCTTGTTGCAGCAGTAGGTGGCTGTATGACACAACTGCTTGCAGTTTTGGCAGTGCATGACCCGCGGCACAAACAGGCGTACAGGTAGACGAACCCTGTTCAAACGGATGTAGTTCCTTCTTTCCCTCTCCAAATTCCTCTCTCGTGAAGAACTCGTGGCAAGCAATTGCGTTTGCTTGCTTCAAGCTATTCACAACAACTCGCAGTTTGTTCGGTCTCACTTTCGTAATTTCAGTGACGTCCGAAAGATCATTTGCCAGGTTCTTGCCGATTTGCAATATGTTCAATGGCTTTTTAATGGGCCTGAAAAAAAAAAACAACCGCAAGCGGCATCTGGGTAAGCTTTTGCCCGTACCGGGACCTTCGGTACTGGGTTATGCATTGTTCATTTTTGCGGGAGCATTTTGCTCTACCGCACGTATACAATAAATATACGTTTATGGGGGGAATCAATTAATTGTTTTTAAATGTAAAAACAATTTTTCAAAATAAGGTGTATTAAAAAAAAACCAAAATTATCCACCTAGCGGTGAAACCCAGCTTTTCTCATACAAAATAGATTTACACGACTTAAGAGAAGAAATACTCCTTGAAAATTTCTGCTAGTTTCACCACTCTAAATAAGGAATTTCTTATAGCCAACAGCACAACTATACCGAAACTTCGAATCCTAACATTCACACACTTATGAATATACATCAAAACATATATGCAAATACCATAAAATAAATATGTTTCAAATACATCACGCAAAAAATCCAGATGACTACTTCTGGTTATTGGAATACATCCTAAAATGGCCAAATTTTGCCTAATCCGGAATGGCGAAGATGCCGACTTCCAGTTTCTGGAAAACAACTTAAGATGACCAGATATCATCTATTATGAGTATTGTGGAAGCGTTACACCCAGAGGCCAGAGAACAACTTAGGACGCCATTTAAAATTTCTAGATACATAGTATCTTCCGATTTCTGGAAAACAACCTTAAAGGTACAAACATTACGTAATGTTTTTCAGGAACATTATCCCGGGCTCGCAAGTCGGGAGTAAACTCCATATTTCTCTTTGAAACCCAATTTTGCAGCTTCCGGGTTCTGGAAAACATCCTTAAATTGTCAAATACAATACAATGAAGGTATATCCACTATTTGGGTTCTACAATATTGATGTTATATATAAAGTAATAACAAAAAACAATATCGCACGCTTAGCCTTGGGGCTAATAGCGGTCTCGATCAACTAAGATTAGTTGAGAGAATTCGTTATCGATATTGTTTTTGTCACATTTTGTATGTGTAGGATAAGTACAACGATACACCGTGCCCCAGTGCTGAGTCGAGAAAATTTCCAGCTCGAAAAGATCCTCGACTCGATCGGGAATCGGACCCGAAATCACAACCGTGTGGGAGAGCTAGCCGACCGACATCGCTAACCACAGGGCCACGGGGACCACATATAAAGTAATAATCTCAATATATAAATTAAGAAGAGAGACAGAATTGTGCGAACCACCATAACTTGGGAATAGGTCGTCCGATTTGTACTCAATTTGATTTGTTGTGTTCGTCTTAACACCGAGTATTTTTGTACAGCGAGAAAGATTGTGAAAAATTAAGGGGGAAATTTTAAAAGAAAAGAAATCGATTTTCCACTGCAAACAACAGCAGCAGAGATAGAGGACATATTGCGTTCTTAGAAGGCGTTGGCAGTTGGAGTTATTTGTTTATCAATTGACAACCTTCACCACTGCTAGAATTTTTTCTCACTAAATCGTGATAATTTGGTTATTTTTTAACGAAGCGAAAATTAAAGAAAACAGTTCAGTTATCAACGATTTGTGATTAATCCGGTGTATGAAGAGAAATTTTTAGTGGCTCAGGTAAGTTGAATGAAATTCAGCGGTGCCTTTTAAATTTTCATGAACCAAAATATATTTGAGCTCTTAGACATCTCAGATCCAGCATTCCGAAAACAATATACCGCCAGTCAGAAATTGAATTACCGCAATGCAATGCGATTCAACTGCAGAGATTTTTTTGAAACAATATTTAGCCAGGGTGTTGAAAACTTGGAAAATCAGGAGAGAATGTCAGGGAATTTGTTATTCTATCAGGGAAATCAGGGAATATCAGCGAAAACTGAAAAATAATTAGGGAAAAAAATTTAACCGATACATGATTCTTTTTTAAATGGATCTTTAACACAAAAATTGATTTTTTTAGCATAAAAAGCTTCGGTTTAATATCGATCGAATACATTTTTCACGGAGATTCCAGAGTTGCGTTCATCTACGGAATTAACAAATTCTACAAATCTCCTAGGAATGGCACCACCTGATCTGCTTCATTCGCGTCAGCTTTTCTCCAATTTGCGCGAAAATTAGCCCGCCGTTTTCGAAAAAATAAAAATTCTCAAAATTCCTCATGTGCAAGCGTAGAATACGCGCTTGAAAAAAGTTGGTTTTTTTTTTGTTTGAGACAAGGTGGACTCAATTCAATTCAATGGAAAAGTGCCAGATGTGGTTTTAATCTGTTTTATTCCCGCAAAACTTCAATCATTTGATGACTCAGGAACGCATTACAAATGCGTTTCAGAACAATGTATACCACGGTCACGTGAAGTTAAATTTTGGCAGCGAAAAACAAACATTACGATGATTTGAATTACATGATTCCGAAAGAAATTCCTGATAAATCAGTAGATTGTATGAATAAGTCAATAGATCGTATAAATAATAAGGGAGATCATCCAGCAATTCCTCTATTTACAGCATTGCACATGATTTATGGTTAAAAGTAGAAATTGTCAGTCGCACGCCCAGACACCTGAACCAAAAAACTCAAAACTATTGTAGTACAAGCGACGATACTTGAAGGCAAATTCAAATGTAAGGATGTTCTCAATCCAAAAACGATTTGACTTTGAGTTTAAACGTAATGTTTGGATTTGAAATGTCTATTTAAAAATGGCAAAGTCAATCTTTTGAAGTGTTAGGAATCAATTTAGAATTCCCATGCTTTTCACACGTCCTGTAATATATTGGAAAGTCCTCCTGTTTAATTATTCTTTAAAAAGGTCGTCTTAAAACTGAACAATTTCAATTTGTTTTTTTCTAAGTGAACTTAAAAAACGGTTTTTTTTGTGTGAGCAGAAGAAACTGTTTCTTTTGAGTAACTAATAAAAAAGCCTCGTATATTTGAAATGAAAACATGTGGAATCGTGAACGTTCAAAATTAAATAAAAAATAGGGGGTCTGCTAATATTTGGATGTAATATTTATGCTAAAGAAAAAGTGATATGATTGAAATGACTTTTAATTTCAACTTCAATCTCGATCAATAAATGTTGTTGAAATAAATGTTGCCTCATATTTTGGTCGTAACTATAGTTTTAAACAGTCTCCGGGTTACGTTTTTTTTTTATTTTATTAAGGGTAGGGAACGGCTTAAGCAGTGGCGTCAATTTTAATCAGTCGAAGAAAGCAGGCCTTAAACTTCTGAATTTTGATCAATATCGACAATTTCAATGATGGAAACGAAAACTATGATTGTCTAGCTGTCTAACGAATATAAGAAATACCGTTAATCACAAAGAAATCTGTGAACAATCACCATTCGAAATGAAACGACCAATATTGCAGCCATTCAGGAGCCACTTCGGGTGCAAAAAAAAACCCAAATTAATCTACCTAGCGGTCAGACTCAGCCTTTCTCATTCAAACTTATTATTTGTAAAAATAGATTTACATGAACGCTTCAATCCAATAAATGTATATTCAATCTTAAAAAATATTGATGTTGTAATCTATACATATAAAAATGCAATCCGGTCTGTCTGTCTGATCAATAGGCTCGAAAACTACCGAACCGATCGGCGTGAAAATTTGTATGTAGGGGTTTTTGGTGCCGATAAAGGTTCCTATGATAGTTTGAGACCCCTCCCTTTTCTCGGATGTGAGGGGTCCCATACAAATGAAACATAAATTTCTGCACAACTCAGGAACAAACCAAACAAATGAAACCGAATTTGGCATGTAGATGTTATAAGGGGTAAAAAATATGTCCATAATGTTTTGACACCCCTCTTTCTTTTGGAAGGGAGGGATGCCATACAAATAAACCACAAATTTCTGCACATCTCGAGAGCTAACCAACTAAATGGAACCAAATTTGGCAGATGAATGTTTTAGTGGTAAAAAATATGTTCCATAATCGACCTCAGGCAACATTTTGGATTGTAAGATGGCAACTTCCGGTTTCTGGAAATCAACCTGAAATGGACGATTCCCATTAAATATGAGTATCTCCGGAACCAGAAAGATGCACAGAAGCTAAAAATTGATCACAGACACAATATTGAATTTTAAGATGGTGACTTCCGGTGTCTGGCAAACAGCCGGAAATGACCAAATACCATTCAATATGAATGTTTTCGGAACCAGAATTACGCCCAGATGACAGAAATTGATTTCACAGGCAATTTTAAAGTTCAAAATGACAACTTTTGGTTTCTGAAAAACAGCCCAAAGTGACCAAAAACCACCCAATATGAGTATCTCCGGAGCCAGAATGTTACAAGAAGCTAAAAATTGACCTCAGACACCATTATGAATTGTAGGATGGCTACTTCTGGTTTCTGGAAAACAGCCAAAAATGGCCGTTTTCCGTCTGACATGAGTATCTCCGGATCTAGAATGATACACAGCAGCTGAAATCGACCGCACATCCAATTTTGGATTCTAGGTTGGCGACTTCCGGTTCCTGGGAAACAGCCGAAAATGATCGAATAACACCCAATATGGGTGTTTCTTCAACCAGAGCTAGAAATTATCTTAAATACCATTTTGAAATCCAAGATGGCGACTTCCGGTTTGTGAAAAACAGCCTAAAATAACCAAATACCATCCAATATGAGTATCTCTGGAACTAGAATGATGCAATGAGCTAACAATTGACCTCAGGCACCATTTTGAATTGCTAAATGGCAACTTCTAGGAAACAGTCGAAAATGACCGAATAATACTCAATATGAATATTTCTGTAATCGAGATGATGCATAAAAACCAAACATTGACCCTGGACACCATTTTGAATTTAAAGACGACCACTTTTAGTTTGTGGAAAACAACCAAAATAACTAAATACCTCCCAATATGGGTATTTCCGGTGTCATATTGATGCCAAAAAATCTGCTGAAAATGACCGAATACCAACCAATATGAATATATTTAGAATTAAGGCGATGTACAGAAGCCAAAAGTCGAGGTAATTGTCATTTCGATAAAACCAATCATTTCAAACGATTTGTTATTTGACTTTGATCATATCCTACGGTCGATTCGTCGTGATTTGCAGACTTTGAACACATCGCAAGGAATCAATGAATTTGGAACGTTCAAATAGTACGATACCACATTTAAATTATGTTGAGGCCACAAATATTGATCAAAGCAGGTGTAGTTTTAAATAGTCTTTGAATTTCTTTTCTTTCCATGACTTTTGAGTCACATATCAAATTGTTATGAAGTTTGTTATTTGTAAGTTCGAGCGATGATTCGTTCGTATGACACTAGTTATGTCAAATAAGTCATGTAGTCTTTGAGATAATAGACTTTAGTTGTTTTATTAACAATTTAATACATAACGGTTGCTTAAGTACGATTATAATCAAATCAAATTGGAACGTATAGGGCAGCCAAACTTTGAAACCACGTGTTCAATCATAAATCATCAGTTAACCCTTAACTAGCCCGCTCATCTGATAATAATATTGATCAAATCGGTTGTGTAGTTTCTGAGATAATGAAGTTTCGTGATTTTCACCTTTCGACACATTACAGACAAAGTTACAGTCCGATTATAGTTAAATTCAATAGGGTGTTATCAGGCAGCTAGACCTCTCATTTGACTTTAATTTAGTAACAATCGGTTCAGCCATCTCTGAGAAAAGTGAGTGAGTCCAAGTAGTCTTCGGAATATGTTCCTTTTCATAGCTGGATTTCACATTTTTAAACATAACAGGCAAAGTAAAAGTCCGATTGCAAAACAAATCGATAGGGTCTTATGGGGCATTTAGACCTTTCATATGACGCTGATTCTATGAAAATCGGTTCAGCCATCTCTGAGAAACATGAGTGAGATTAAGTAGTCTTCAGAACACGTTTCTTTTCATAACTTTTGTACCACAAGTTCAATCTTTATAAAATTCAAAAGTTAAAGGTTTTTAAGGTAGCCCGTTCATTTGAAATCAATTTTGTTCAAATCGGTTGTGTAGTTTTTGAGATATTGATGTTTCGTGATTTTTACATTTTGATACATAACCTCTAAACTAAAAATCCGATTACAATAAAATTCAATGGATTCTTATGGGACAACAAGACCTTTCATTTGCAATTAATTTCATGAGAATCGGTCCAGCCATCACTGAGAAAAGTGAGTGAGAATAATAATCTGCACATACCCACACACATACACACACACATACAGAAAATGCTCAGCTCGTCGAGCTGAGTCGAGTGATATATGCCATTCGGCCCTTTGGAGCACTTTTATACTTTCGGTTTTGCAAGTGATTGCTATACCTTTCTAGGAGAAAGGCAAAAATGAAACCCGTAAATCAATGCGACCAGAAAAAAATATATTAATAAAACTCAGTCAGTGTACACTGACTTGGGTCGTGGTCGCGATTTCACATTAATTACGAAGACATTCAAATGCTATAAAATCTGACTGCCAAACACTCAGCTTTATCTTCAACAAGCTAAAAGTATTGGACTCTTCAGTTTCTAATGAAATGTAGCAAGAGCTGGAATCGGTGATTTAGAAGTATTTTAGAAATCAGACACCAGCGGTGATTCAGCGATCTTAAGCAAAGTTTTACAGAAGGGAACTACATTATTTGGGCCTAACGAAAAATTGTCAGTGGATCTGAGGCGATTGATAGACGATTGTTAATGAATTTCTGGAGTGAACTTGAATAAATTTTGTTCTTCAATTGATAAATAAACTGTAAACGATAGTTTAAAACTTATATTAATAAACTTTATTTGAAATCTCATTTTCGCTAAGGATTTTTTTCCTTTCCCGGTTTCCGGGATTTCTCGGGAAATGAGATTTTTCATTCCCGTTTCCCGGGAAATCTATTTTCGGGAATATTGCAAACCCTATTCTGAACCACATGTTCGATCTTCATAAAATTCAAAAGTTAAGGGTTTTTTAGGTAGGCCGTTCATTTGAAACCAATTTTGTTCAAATCGGTTGTGTAGTTGATGTTTCGTGATTTTTACGTTTTGATAAATAACCTCTAAACTAGAAATCAGATTACAATAAAATTCAATAGGGCAACTAGACCTTTCATTTGCAATTAATTTAATTGAAATCGGTTCAGCCATCTCTGAGAAAATCGATTGAGATTGGGAGAGCGTTACACACACAGACATACACACACAGACATACACACACACATACACACACACATATACAGAAAATGCTCAGCTCGTCAAACTGAGTCGAGTGATATACGACATTCGGCCCTTTTGAGTACTTTTATACCTTTAGTTTTTGCAGTGATTGCTATACCTTCCCAGGAGGAAGGTAATAGGAGAAAGGCAAGAAGTGAAATGATAGAAATGACTTTTTATTTCAACTTCAATCCTGTGCAAGGCCGCAAACATTGAAATAGTACAATATCAAATTTTAATGATGTTGAGGCCACATATTTTGATCGTAGCTATAGTTTTAAACAGTCTGCGGGTTCCTTTTTTCTCTATAACTTTCAAACCACATGTTTAAACATTATGAAATTCATTGTTTAAGGGTTTAAAAGCCTATCAATTTGAATTCAACTATGTTCATAGCTTCTGAGGTATAAGAGCGATTTTTACATTCTGACGCAGCGCCAAAACTAAAAGTTTGATTACAATGAAATTCAATAGCAAACTAAGCAGCAAATAGACCCTTCATTTGACACCAAGATAGAAATAATAGGTGAGACCATCTCTGAGAAAAGTGAGTGAGAAAAAAAGGTGCACATACACACGTACACACCCACACACAAAAATATACACCAATACATGCAAACATGCAAAAACTGCTCGATTCGTCGAACTAAGTCGAGTAGTTAGTGAGCTAATTTAGCTAGTGATCGTTAGGAGAAAGTCAATATGTTTACTTTCAATCTGTGATTTCACATTTTTATAAACAACGGACGAAGTTACAATCCGATTACCATGAAATTCAAAAGCAACCTATGGGGCAACTATACCTTTCATTTGAAACTAATTTTGTGAAAATCGGTTCAGCCATCTCTGAGAAAAATGAGTGAGTTTAAACAACCTCAGGATAAATTTTCTTTACATAACTTTTGAACCATTAGTACAATCATAACTAAATTTGAAAGTTAAGGGTTTTGAAGACAGCCCGATCATTTGAAATCAGTTTTCTTGAAATCGGTTATGTGGTTTCTGAGATCTTGATGTTTCGTGATTTTTACATTTTGATACAAAACCACTAAACTAAAAATCCGATTACAATGAAATTCGACAGCAACCTATGGTGCAACTAGACCTTTTATTTGCAATTAATTTTATGAAAATCGGTCCAGCCATCTCTGAGAAAAGTGAGTGAGAAAAAAAGTTGCACACACACACACACAGACTTTTTATTTCAACTTCAATCCTGAGCAAGGCCGCAAACATTGAAATAGTACAATATCAAATTTGAATGATGTTGAGGTCACATATTTTGATCGTAGCTATAGATTCAATCAGTCTGCGGGTTATGTTTTTGCCTTTCTCCTAGAAAGGTATAGCAATCCCTTGCAAAACCAAAAGTATAAAAGTGCTCCAAAGGGCCGAATGGCATATATCACTCGACTCAGCTCGACGAGCTGAGCATTTTCTGTATGTGTGTGTGTATGTGTGTGTGTGTGTGTGTGTGTGTGTGTGTGTGTGTGTGTGTGTGTGTGTGTGTGTGTGTGTGTATGTGTGTGTATGAGTGTGTGTATGTGCAGATTTTTATTCTCACTCACTTTTCTCAGAGATAGCTGGACCGATTTTCATGAAATTAATTGCAAATGAAAGGTCTAGTTGCCCCATAAGACCCTATTCGATTTCATTGTAATCGGATTTTTAGTTAAGAGGTTATGTATCAATATGTAAAATCATGAAACATCATTATCTTGAAAAATACACAACCTATTTGAACAAAAATGATTTGAAATGAACGGGCTACCAAAAATACCCCAAACTTTTGAATTTCATATAGATTGGACATGTGGTTTAAAAGTTATGAAAAGAAACGTGTTTTTAGGACTGTTTAATCTCACTCATGTTTCTCAGAGATGGCTGGACCGATTTTCATAAAATCAGTGTCAAACGGAAGGTCTAGTTGCATCATAAGACCCTATTGATTTGTTTTGCAATCAGATCATTACTTTGCCTGTTATGATTAAAAATGTGAAATCCAGCTATGAAAAGGAACATATTCCGAAGACTACTTGGACGCACTCACTTTTCTCAAAGTTAGCTGACCCGATTTCCACAAAATTAGTGTCAATTAATAAGTCAAGCTGCCTCATAACACCCTATTGAATTTTCCTGTAATCGGACTGTAATTTCGCCTGTAATGTACCGAAATGTGAAAATCACGAAACTTCATTATCTTAGAAACTACACAACCGATTTGATCAATATTATTATCAGATGAGCGGGCTAGTTAAGGGTTAACTGATGAATTATGATTGAACACGTGGTTTCAAAAAATTTTGGCTGCCCTGTACGTTCCCATTTGATTTGATTATAATCGAAGTTAAGCCACCGTTATGTATTAAATTATTCATAAAACAACGAAAGTCTATTATCTCAAAGATTGCATGACTTATTTGAACATAACTAGTGTCATACGAACGAGTCATCTCTCAAACTTACAAATAACAAACTTTATAACAATTTGTTATGTGGCTCAAAAGTTATGGAAAGAAAAGAAATTCAAAGACTATTGAAAACTACACCTGCTTTGATCGATATAGAGGCCTCAACATAATTTAAATTTGGTATCATACTATTTGAACGATCCAAATTCATTGCGTGTTTAAAATCTGCAAATGCACGACGAATCGGCCATAGGATATGATCAAAGACAAATAAAAAATCGTTTAAAATGATTGGTTTTATCGAAATGACAACATCCTTGACTTTTGGCTTCTGTACATCGCCTTAATTCAGAATGTATTCATATTGGGTGGTATTCGGTAATTTTCTGCAGATTATCTGGCATCAATCTAATACCGGAAATACCCATATTGGGAGGTATTTAGTTATTTTGGTTGTTTTCCAGAAACTAAAAGTGATTGTCTTTAAATTCAAAATGGTGTCCAGGGTCAATGTTTGGTTTCTATGCATCATCTCGATTACAGAAATATTCATATTGAGTATTATTCGGTCATTTTCGACTGTTTCCTAGAAGTTGCCATTTAGCAATTCAAAATGGTGCCTGAGGTCAGTGGTTAGCTCATTGCATCATTCTGGTTCCAGAGATACTCATATTGGATAGTATTTGTTTATTTTAGGCTGTTTTTCACAAACCAGTAGTCGCCATCTTGGTTTTCAAAATGGTATATAAGATAGTTTCTAGCCTCTGAGCGTCATTCGGGTTGAAGAAACACCCATATTGGGTGTTATTCGATTATTTTCGGCTGTTTCCCAGAAGCCTGAAGTCGCCAACCTAAAATCCAAAATGGGGTCTGTGGTCGATTTCAGCTGCTGTGTATCATTCTAGATCCACGGGGAGATACTCATGTTAGACGAAAACCGGCCATTTTTGGCTGTTTTCCAAAAACCAGAAGTTGCCATCCCGCAATTCATAATGGTGTCTGAGGTCAATTTTTAGCTTCTTGCAACATTCTGGCTCCGGAGATACTCATATTGGGTGGTATTTGGTCACTTTGGGCTGTTTTTCAGAAAACCGAAATTTTAAATTTATTATGAGGCAGCTGTACCTCTCATTTGACACTAAATTAGTGTCAAATGAGAGGTACAGCTGCCTCATAACACCCTATTGAATTTAACTGTAATCGGACAGCAACTTCTTCTGTAATGTATTGAAATGTGAAAATCACGAAACTTCATTATCTCAGAAACTACACAACCGATTTGATCAATATTGATATCAGATGAACGGGCTAGTTAAGGGTTAACTGACGAATTATGATTGAACAAGTGGTTTCATAATTCGGCTGCTCTATACGTTCCCATTTCTTTCGATTATAATCGAACTGAAGCAACCGTTATATATTAAATTGTTAACACAACGAGTCTATTATCTCGAAGATTTCACGACTTATTCAACATAACTAGCGTCATACGAACGAGTTATCTCTTAAACTCACCGCTAACCGAAAGTTTGACGACGCTAATCGCTAAGTCGCTAACCGGAAAATTTAACTCGATAATCGCTAAACGCTAAACGCTAAACCCACATTAGCGGAACTTTCGCTAATCGCTAATCGCTAACTTTTTAATATGTAAATAGTCATATCCTATATTTATTGCTCATGTTTTGTAAGATTTGGACCACTTTGATCTGTTTTGGTTAAATAAACGAAAACAATTACTTTTAAAAGCTGTTTACAGTAAGAGGTTCACGAAACGGTATTAATATTTGATTTTGTAAAAACAAGAATAACAAAAGTTATTTAGCTTGCATTGAAAATAGATACTCTTAAGAATGTTTTCATGAAAATTCAATTATTATCTGAATCGAAAAAAATAGAAATAAAGTTGTCATAATTTCAAGCGCATTGCAATTCATCAAAGTTCTTGGTGTGCCAAAAATTCAATCTAGACCTTGTGCTTGTTTTTCAAAATGCTACTGTGGCTTGTACGATAACTGGAACTCCATTCTAGGGTAAAAAAACTGACAAGAGTAACTTTCGCAGCAAAGAATGTTCATCTTTCGCAGCAATTTACGTACGCCATCAGCAATTCACAGTTTTTCTAAATATTTCTATTGTCGCTTCTCCACAAAATTTAGCGAATTAGCGATTAGCGTTTCGAAGGCCAAAATTTTAGCGACGCTAACAGTTTCGCTAACCAGCTCAAATATGAGCGAAATCGCTCAATCGCTAACTGAATTTTAGCGTCGCTAATTAGCGAATTAGCAAATTAGCGGAATGGTGCCCACCACTGCAAATAACTAACTTCATGACAACTTGATATGTGGTTCAAAAGTTATGGAACGAAGAGAAATTCAAAGACTATTTAAAACTATACCTGATTTGATCAATATACGTGGCCTCAACATAATTTAAATGTGGTTTCGTACTATTTAAACGTCCCCGGTATTGCTCGTGATGAAATTGTTCGAAATTAAATGACATTTCTTTAATTTCGCTATTTCTTAAGCACTAACATTACGTCAATTTTCTTATTATATACATCCATTACGACATCAATATTTTAGAACCTAAAGAGTGAATATACTTTTATTGGATTGAAGCGTTCATGTAAATCTATTTTTACAAATAACAAGTTTGAATGAGAAAGGCTTTCTCCTAGAAAGGTATAGCAATCACTGGAAAAATCAAAGGTATAAAAGTGGTCCCAATGGCCGAATGTCATAGACCACTCGACCTCTTACGACGAACTGAGCATTTTCTGTATGTATGTATGTATGTGTGTATGTGTGTGACGTCACACCCGCGCAGAAAATACCTTATGTTCCGTCACGCAGAATTTTGTCATACGGTACATTCTAGCTCAGTCCGAAAGACAGTAAGCCTTCCGTTGAAAGAAATGAAAAACAGGTAGAGTATAGAATCGGGACACGGCCGTCCGCCGTTGTCCCCCAAAAACAAGACCAATTGTAAAGAAAGCAGGAAAGATCTTGAAGAAAGACCGCGAACGGTTCTGCTATGCAAGCGTTGGCGATAGCACTTTGTCTTCCGCGATGAATAGTCACTAAAGCCACCGAGGCATTGAATAAACAAAAAAGAACTCGACAAACGGTAGCGTCGCTCAGCGTCGCCCATGCTCACGCGCGGGTTCTTAGCGCTCACGCTAGCGCACGTGTTTTGGAGCACATGTTATAGCGCTCTCAAGTAGTTAATTGTATGTACTAAAAGTTAAGCACGAGAAAGAGACAGGCCAAGACATGCCATAGGCCAGTATAGAACAGCTAGGTATGTGGTGACCGGATCGAAGGGGAAAAGCCTTTCGCTCTGAGTTACCTGTAGGGTACTATTTAAGCTTTTGTGTAAAAGTAAGTTTAATCTACCGCTCAAGTCTCGAGTTGTAATTCCGTGCCGACGGCACGTACAGGGGTTCTCTGGAGAAAGTCCTGGTAGGCTATACCCAGGATATAGGTATACCTACACATGTGGTGACAGCGGTGGGATATGGTTTCTAGAAAAGGAAACGGACCACGCGAGGTAATATAAAGTCAAAAGAAGCTTAAGTATAAGTAGTGTTCGATAACGGTAAAAAACGCGATAAAATAGTTCAAAGTATAAATTGTGTGACGTTGAACGAAAGTGGATATTGTGCAACGAGAACTAAAAGTGTTAGAGGAAAAAATTGTGCACGCGAAACAGGAAAAAAACAGCAAAAAAATAGTGAGGAAGAACATTGGCTACAAACTTTTATAGTGTTAAAAACAAATTTGGTTCGCGCTTGAAGAAAAAAAAATGTAAAAGTGGTTTATAGTGATAAAGAAGCAACATAAAACAAGAGGAAGAAAAATAATATGATCAAGTAAACAATTGTACAATAATAATACGAGTAAAGACGAAGTGAAAAATTATTAAAAATGGACAAGAACACAAGTGCGAAGCTGTTGTTGTGTGTGATAAGGATTTTCTTTACCAGTGTGTGAAATACGAATCTGTCGCAACAGGAAGATAAAATTTAACCGGTAAGTTCTTGATTTCCTTCTCTATAACAAAAAAGGTTCATTCATTTCGCCCAAAAATAATATGACTCCGTACCAGCGAAATAAACTAGTTGACATTTGCACGACCTGACTAATTAAATAGCAGTGCCTGCGGCAACACCGATGGCAAAGACGAATTGTAGAACGCAAACAGACAGAGTTACGCACATGGAACTCACCTTAATTGTTCTGAAAAAGAGTTTTAGCCCACTGGTAGCCATACAGCAAGTATGAAAATTGGGAGCTACGCTATCGTCAGCGATATAAAAAGAGCGTGAGAGCCTCTGCGATCGCGTCTTTACTTATACAGTATAGTAGCATATGCTAGAATGCTTGTCGTCCCGTTCTTATGCCACCAGGTTGAATAGGTGACGTATTTTACAGTGTTATTGCGATCAGCTGTGCCAGGCACGGTCAAGGTCGCGGTTTGTATGCAGTAATTTTAATGGCCATTGGTAGATCGTGCTGCTGGCATAAGCAAAACGATTCAGTAGCGGTGAAATGTTTAGTAGGTCAAAGAAAAAAGTAAATCAATAAGCGCAACGCGCGCGGCGATACAATTAAATATCCGCCGGGGGGAAATGTTAACAGACAGCAAAAATATGTTATGATGAATGTTGTCGTAAGGAGACAGATGTTGCAATATTCTTATGAAACAGCCCTTAACGCCATCTAATTTGAACATTTACAATTTTAGATTAGTTGTAAAATTGGTTCAATTACACTATAAAAAAATGACTATTTTATCTCAAACATGTTGGGGTAAAAATATTATTAAAATAATTGTTTGATTGATTAACAGAAATAAACATTGAACTATAAAAAAATGACTATTTTATCTCAGACATGTTGGGGTAAAAATATTATTAAAATAATTGTTTGATTGATTAACAGAAATAAACATTGAAGCTTTAACACCAAATGGTTCGAAACTTGGTGTTCAGATTTTTTTGATGGCGCGACGAAGAGTCGGTCACGCTACGTTATCACATCTGGTCAACAGAATCGTTAGTGATACCTAGGAAAAGGAGGAAGAAGGCTACATAAGCCTTTTATTGTAGTAGTATTTATTCTGCCCTTATAGTATTTATTCCGCAGTACCTGTTATTTTTTTTTTCCAAGAAATATATATAAAATTTTATATTCATAATGGAGTACACGTTTCCAAAAGCAGATGCCATGCAGTGCATCCCAGATTTTGATGGATCGCTAGACGGACTAGAAGCGTTCGTTTATCATATCGAGCATTTTGCTCGGGAGATACCAGAAGGAGTATCACACGCTCCACTGGTTTATATTATTCTATTGAAACTAAAAGGCAGAGCTGCTGCCGCAATACATAGAATTAACGCAAATGCTTGGCCACAGGTTAAGCAGAATTTATTAAAGGAATTTGGGGATATTATATGCATCGAGGCAGTTATAAATCAAGTAGAAACATTGAAACAGGAGGCGAATGAGACCTTTCCTGATTATAAAAAGAGGATATTGAAAATTAAGGAGCAAATCGACTCCTACGAAACTAATTGTACGAAGTCATGCATGATAGTTAGTCTTCGATTACATTTTATGGCGGGTTTGTGTGACACCGCATTGAAAGAAGCTGCTCAAGGTAAACGAGCATTGAAGTTAGAAGAGCTGCTAGACGACTTAGAGGATTACTACCATGAGCGTTATCACATCGCGGAAATAGAAAACAGAATACAGGGCCTAGAATGGGTCGAAAGACAGCGCGATGCGCTTAGACAATTTGATAGTAGCAGAAATATTTTCACAATTAATTACGAAGACGCTAACTGTAGCAACAGCCGCCTGGGAAGAAATGAATATTATAATCACAAAAATAGGGATAGAATAATCTACAAGCAAAACAATTATGACAATATATGTAGATCTAGCGACGGTAATCGATACAATTACAGTTATCGCACCGCACGTTCATGTCGGCGGAGTCAAAGGGGCTACGCCACTGGTTGGAATTATAATTATTACGGTCAAAATGGACCAACTGATAGGAGGTACAGGAATTCGTATACCCGGATGCCTCAGAAAATGCTTATGGTAGCCAACATTAATGAAAGAAGTAGTAATTCGCAAAAAGAAGGTATTTTGGATCCTGTTGCACAGGAATATTTTAACGAGGATTTAGCAGAAATTTGCGAAGATGTTGACTGGCGGAGATGTACCGATGAGCCCAGCAATATAGTAATAGCCGATTGGAGGACCGCAAGCCATCACATAAGAGACAACAGTGCTTGTGTGGCTAAGCGAGTATATTACGATGTCAGAGGGCACTTAATGTTAACCCTACTGGCTAAGCAGAATGTCAAATTTACGTTGAACCTGATCTTAGATACAGGTGCATGTGCGTATATAATTAATGCACGCGTTGTGAATCTTTTGAATGTACCGGTAAATACACAGGACGTAACCACTTTTGGAGGTATCGGCCAAGACGTTGTGCGTACCTCAGGTACAATTATGTTGGATTTAATAGTCGGAGACTTTTTGATCCCGACGCAATTTCATATATTAGAAAATTTGCCAAGCGACGGATTAATCGGCGCAGAATTCTTAAAGAAGCATACGCTTCAAATAGGAAATAATTTTGATTACATAGTGTTCAAGAAACACGGAAACAGAAGTCCGGACGACTTGAGTCCGTGGAGTATGCCCAAAGACGAAGTCCTTAGTCAACATGTCTATGTGGCAGCCAGAAATAGAGTTATGGTGCAGAACGAGTTGCGAGATACTAGCAACACAGCCCGCAATGAGGCTGACGTAGACAAAAAACGAAATAAATAGAGAGCACCAAACATATCGAAATGAAGAGCCGAAGAATAATTTTCTTGACTCGAAGAATACTATAATGCCCGAGTTGGACCTAGACTCGAGGCTTGACTATGACCTGTTGGAGCACAAGCTGACACCAGAGTCAAAAGGAAATGCAAGAATTGAAAAATTACGGCAAGTGCTGAATTTGGCGCACTTGCCTGATAGAGAATTCAGGACAGTGAAGAATATGGTCGAAAGCTATGCGGATATATTCTTTTTCGAGGGCGACAAGTTAACTACTACTGACGCCGCCGTACACACGATAGAAACTTCATCGGAGGTGCCTATTAATAAACGACAATATAGATTTCCGGAGGCCACGAAACGACACATTAATAAAGAAATCGAGGAAATGAGGGTGCAGGGAATTATTAGGCCCAGCACTAGTCCCTGGAATGCACCGGTGTTATGTGTACCAAAAAAACCGGATGCTGACGGGAATAAAAGATACAAAATTGTGGTAGACTTAAGATCATTGAACGAAGTTACCAAGCCGTTTGTATACCCAATACCTCTTATAAATGAGATATTGGATAATGTTGGAGGAGCAAAATATTTCTCCTCAATTGATTTAAAATCGGGGTTCTATCAAGTCCCGATAGACCGCCGAGATGCGGCTAAGACGGCGTTTTCCACTCCCAAAGGCCACTTCGAATTTACACGGATGCCGATGGGGTTAAAGAACAGCCCCTCAACATTCCAAAAACTTATGAATACTGTTCTCTTTGAGATAGGGGACGTGAAAGCTTTTGTCTACCTCGATGATATTATAGTTTTCGGTGACACTATCACCGACCATAATGATAACTTGCGAAAAGTATTACAAGCTTTGCGCAAACATAACTTAAAAATAGAACCATCAGAGTGTCAGTTTTTGAAAAAGGAACTGGAGTATTTGGGTCATGTCGTTAATGAAGAAGGCATAAAACCCACCAATGCAAATATTAAGGCCATTCAAAGCCTTAAGCCACCCACAAACGTAAAAGGTATAAGGTCATTTCTGGGAACAGTGAATTTTTACGGGAAGTTTATCCCCAACATCGCGGAGAAGCGCAAGCCGCTGAATGATTTGTTGAAGAAAGACGCTAAATTTGTGTGGGGAAAAGAATGTCAGGAAGCGTTCGAATTCCTTAGAAACGCGCTGATTACAGAGCCAGTTTTAGTCCGGCCAGATTATCAAGACACTTTTGTTATTACGACAGACGCTAGCAATTATGCTATTGGAGCCGTCCTGTCGAATGAAAAATCCATGCACCGGCCGATCGCGTTCGCGAGTCGTGCACTTGTAGGTGCAGAGACCAGATATCATATCATAGAAAAGGAACTATTGGCGATTGTATGGGCCATAGAATATTTCAAACATTACATTTTTGGTCAAAAGTTTATCGTTTACACGGACCACAGACCACTTATAGCGATTTGGAGGCTCAAAGAGACATCTCCAACGCTGACAAAATTGAGACTAAAGTTGCAGGGTTTGGAATGCAGCATCAGGTATAAACAGGGTAGCGAAAATATAGTCGCCGATTTTTTGTCACGTTTGTCAGATGGGACGTGTCAGGGGCAGGAAAGTTCACCCCACAGGCAGATAGCCATGATTACGCGCCAGCAGAAACGCCTGCTAGAGCAGCAGAAGAACGCTTCGGATGATTTGAACGGCACAATACAAGATTTGAGTGCCATAGACATTGCAGACATCGCTGAGGACGAGGATGAGCAACAACTCGTCAACATTTCATATGATGACTTTTCACAGGCATTATCAAATGACCTGATACCAAGTGAGACGGTGAAAGTCTCGAAGAGAATATTGGACGAGAGGAATATCGAAGCTCGTCTTGTCATTTTGAACAGTCGGACGGCGTACAGAGAACTTCAGACACTGTATCAGCTGTCACAAGGACTGAAAGACTACGTAGAGATGGTGTACTCAAATTTAAAGACAAGAAGGTGGGCGGTTTCATAGTAGACGGCAGCGAAAGTTCATTAATCGATTGCCGGAAATTTTTTTCACAATTTTCAGATAGCTTCAATAAGAGCCCCACGGCAGTAAAGGCAGCCGGGGTCATTCACCTGATATAATTCAGAAAAATCAAGCAACAGGAAGTTCTGCAAATGATTCAGTTCCTAGCGGGTAAGCTAGAAAAACAAATAGTATTATATAATGCTAATAGCGAGCGTACAGTAATTGCGCCAGATCAAGTGGAAACAATTTTAAAGGAATTTCACGATTCACCCTTAGGAGGGCACGTAGGAGCGCGACGAATGCGCCAAAGAATTGGCACACTTTTTACGTGGGCTACGATGAAACGGGATATCGAGAACTACGTTCGGCAGTGTGATTCCTGCCAAAAGAACAAAATTGGAAGATCAAACAAGATACCGATGCAGATCACCACAACCGCATCGGAGCCATTCGAGAAATTATACATGGATATAGTAGTGTTACCCGAATCCGACTTAGGAAATCGTTATGGTCTGGTCATGCAGGACGACCTAACTAGATATTTAACTGTCGCACCTATGGAAAACCAAGAAAGCCAGACGGTAGCGAGGACTTTTGTAGAGAATTATATTTGCAAATTTGGCGTACCGTTGGAGTTAGTTACAGATAACGGTGCGAATTTTGTAAGCACACTCATGAAAGATGTGTGCAAAATTTTGAAAATTAAGAAAATAACGACGAGTCCGTACCACCCACAAGCAAATTTGGTGGAAAGATCTAATTGGGAGTTAAAAACTTACCTAAGGCAATTTATTGGCGGAAAACCGCACACGTGGGATAACTTACTCTCATTTTTTACGTTTCAGTATAATACTTCAGTAAACTCATCAACGGGGTACACCTCTTTCGAATTGTTGTATGGACGTACAGCACGCATTCCCACCTCCATTTACAATTTGACATATGAAACATATACACAAGAGATGAAAAAAATATTTTTTGATCTCCACGCGAACGCGAAGGCCAACCTAAAGGATTCAAAAGAAAAGCGCAAGCAAGTTTATGACAGAAAGGCAAATGAATGGCAGCCCATGTATGGCGATTTAGTTTTAGTGAAATCAGTCCCGACAGGATCAGGTCAAAAGCTCCAGAATATGTGGAGAGGACCTTATGAAGTAGTGGAATTCCCAAGTGAAATGACCACAGTAATCAAAAACGGAAACCGTTTAGAGAAAGTTCATAATAACCGACTTAAACGATATTATGACTGATTATACGAACTTAAACTATGTTATAAAATAAAATGAAAAAAAATAGGTTATAGTAGCAAGCACCTAAAGCTGTATGAAAAAGTATACTGAAATAAAATGACGTGAAGAAATATGAATAGTCGCCGATATTATGGAAAGCCTTTGATGGACAAGTGTCAAAAGGGCGTGACGTTTACTTGGGGAAAGACGTGGTTGAGTTTATAGACAAAAAAAATAACCTATCGTGTGGGAACACAGGAAACAGAAGTGAATAATACACAGGGAACGTTTTTACATAAAATGCGAATTTAACATGGGATAGATTCACAGAGTACAGATGACCCCGTTAGTGCGAGGCAGACGTAGGAAAAAATGGCCAATGGCCCGATAAAAGACGGACGGGAAGTAACAATGAGGGCGATTGTAAGGAGTTAAAAGAATTTAGAACAGCATTTGTTTGTAAAAATGCAAATGTTAACATGGGAAAATTATATAGTGAATATGAGAACGGGGTTTGACTGATTAAAAATGGCTAATGGCCAAATGAGAGAAGAAAACCGATTAATGAAGTATTGGAGATGACCTAAATTACGAACGACAATAAAACTAGGAGAGACTTTGGACAAGAAGGCTAAACCTTCCAGACGATGGGACTACTGGCGTTAAAAGATTCCACCTATCTATTGTAAGTTAAGATTGGGCGAGTGGAAACAACGGGAGTGACTACCCGGAACGATTGAGATGAATGCGTATCAGGTGAACGGACAAGGGAGTAGTCAACTCAGTATGAATGGAAGTGCGAAATTTTTTCTTTTATTTCCTAACCTTCTTATCTTTCAGGAATCACTAGCAACAGGTAGACGCACCTTCGAAGGGTAGGGGGAGAGGTATTATGCAGACTACTGCATATCAGGCGAAGTGTAAGTAGAACGTAAGTATGACGGACTGAGACAGCAGTATCATAATTAAAGTGGCCTACAGAGTTTTTGTAAATCGGATAAAATAATTGTAAATCCGATAAAAGAAAAGAAAAAGTTGCTATGAGAAAGAGAAATGTTTTAATGAAAAGAAAAAGAGCCACGACGAGCAACAGAGGTTGACAAAGAAAAAAAACGCACAAGAATTAGAAAAAGATTTTTTTTTTGTAAATCGGATTGAGTTCAAGTGAAAAAAAATAATTGTGAAGTAAAAATTCGTTGAGAATGAATAATGTAGACGTTGATTAACCAATAGCATCCGATATAATCAAGAGAAAAATATATTGTACACTTTAGTAGGAAAAGAAAAATTATGTTAACCGAAGAAAAAGAAAAACGGGCATAGTGTTTAAGTAGAAGATTAGAAGATATAATAGAACATAAGAGCCCGTACGCGTGTGAAATTAATTTTAAACAGCAAGTGGAAAAAATTAACGAAAAAAAAATTGATGAAAGGATGGCAAAAAAATATATGCACCACTTGCGAAGTAGGGCAACTAGCATCTAAGAATTGACAACGAGACGAGTTCCTGATCATCGAAGACGACCGAGGTGATTACAACGGATGCCGAGATGGGGCATACCATGATGCCCAGTACAGCGCGAAAAGGAAAGCAGACGGTTGCGAGGGGAGGTGAACGGCGGGTGTCTATGGTCGAGATGGAGGTAAAGCCAAACGTTATTACCAAGAGGAGACGAGCAGTATCCAGTTTTTGATCCCTGAAGAGGTCAGATGTGCAACAGAACTCAATCAATGCGGCTCATGGTCGAGCCAGAATCGAGACTTCAGCGCGAAGACGAATACAGCAAACTACACAGCGAAGGGCGTAATAATTTGTTCCAAATATATATTACTCATTAAGAGTTATTGACTTCTACAAATAAGGATTCGAGGTCGAAGCCAAACAAGCAAAATGACGCTATAAAATTTTGCTCGTGTTTAATCAACTATGTTCTTTCCGCACTACACTTTGAAGATGTGCGCACATATGTTAGCGGGTAATTATACACCTCGCGCAGGCGGTTAAAGATGCAAAACCAAGTGACTGCATTATGCAACAGAGCCGGTGGCAATCGCAAATCATTTCGCCACACGGCGCGTAACAATACTATAAGCCAAACAAAAATACAGCCAATCTATGTCAAAGGGACACGGCTAACCCAACATTAAAGTTCAACAACACACTCTGAACAATCGTAAAACAACCAGCTGAACTGCAGCCTTAAATTAAAGTGCAATGATAACCATTGAACTATTGCAAATAACCCGATGAAGCCTTAAAGATGAGTTCGCGAGGATGACATCACAAACAACCGATGAGAACCTCTACTGCCAGACGCACCCTTCCGTTTCAAACCCCCTGTAACCCGTCGCTTGAATCCGACAGCCAAGCAGCGGATATCTTCAAGGCGCAGCGCACCAGGCGAGCGAACACTTGTCAATTTGTTATGAAGAAAATCCATGTCTGAAAACGTTAATTTATGTAGAAAAGATATGTATCACTATTGTAATTAATTGAATTTTACGTGCAAAGGGAAGAAGGAATATCATGAAAACGAATATGTATATAGTAGCAAAACAACGCGAAAAATATTTGTTATGAAAAACACACCTATCGGCCGTCAGAACGGACCATGTGACCATCATCTCTTCTAGATAATGGCCAACTAGGCGGGGTGGCAGATGTGACGTCACACCCGCGCAGAAAATACCTTATGTTCCGTCACGCAGAATTTTGTCATACGGTACATTCTAGCTCAGTCCGAAAGACAGTAAGCCTTCCGTTGAAAGAAATGAAAAACAGGTAGAGTATAGAATCGGGACACGGCCGTCCGCCGTTGTCCCCCAAAAACAAGACCAATTGTAAAGAAAGCAGAAAAAATCTTGAAGAAAGACCGCGAACGGTTCTGCTATGCAAGCGTTGGCGATAGCACTTTGTCTTCCGCGATGAATAGTCACTAAAGCCACCGAGGCATTGAATAAACAAAAAAGAACTCGACAAACGGTAGCGTCGCTCAGCGTCGCCCATGCTCACGCGCGGGTTCTTAGCGCTCACGCTAGCGCACGTGTTTTGGAGCACATGTTATAGCGCTTTCAAGTAGTTAATTGTATGTACTAAAAGTTAAGCTCGAGAAAGAGACAGGCCAAGACATGCCATAGGCCAGTATAGAACAGCTAGGTATGTGGTGACCGGATCGAAGGGGAAAAGCCTTTCGCTCTGAGTTACCTGTAGGGTACTATTTAAGCTTTTGTGTAAATAAAGTAAGTTTAATCTACCGCTCAAGTCTCGAGTTGTAATTCCGTGCCGACGGCACGTACAGGGGTTTTCTGGAGAAAGTCCTGGTAGGCTATACCCAGTATATAGGTATACCTACACATGTGTATGCGTGTGTGTGTGTATGTGCAACTTTTTTTTCTCACTCACTTTTCTCAGAGATGGCTGGACCGATTTTCATAAAATTAATTGCAAATGAAAGGTCTAGTTGCGCCATAGATTGCTATTGAATTTCATTAAAATCAGATTTTTGGTTTAGAGGTTATGTATCAAAATGTAAAAATCATGAAACATCAATATCTCAAAAACCACATAACCGATTTCAATAAAACTGGTTTCGAATGATCGGGCTGCCTTCAAAACCCTTAACTTTCAAATTTCGTAATGATTGAACATATGGTTCAAATGTTATGTAAAGAAAAGTTATCCTGAGGTTGCTTAAACTCACTTATTTTTCTCAGAGATGGCTGAACCGATTTTCACAAAATTAGTGTCAAATAAAAGGTCTAGTTGCCCCATAGGTTGCAATTGAATTTTATTGTAATCGGATGGTAACTTTGTCCGTTGTTGATAAAAATGTGAAATCACATAATGAAAGTAAACATGTTGACTTTCTCCTAACGATCACTGGCTAATTAATAGGTAGAAAAGTGATCCAAATGGCCGAATGTCATATACTACTCGACTCAGTTCAACGAATCGAGCATTTTCTGCATGTATGCATGTATAGGTGTATATGTTTATGTGTGGGTGTGTACGTGTGTATGTGCATCTTTTTTTTCGCACTCACTTTTCTCAGAGATGGTCTGACCGATTCTTCCTATCTTTGTGTCAAATGAAGGGTCTATTTGCCGCTTAGGTTGCTATTGAATTTCATTGTAATCAAACTTTTAGTTTTGGCGCTGCGTCAGAATGTGAAAATCGCTCTTATATCTCAGAAGCTATGACCATAGTTGAATTCAAATTAATGGGCTTTAAAACCCTTAAACAATGAACTTCATAATGTTTAAACATGTGGTTTGAAAGTTATAGAAAGAAACGTAACCCTCAGACTGTTTAAAACTATAGCTACGATCAAAATATGTGGCCTCAACATCATTTAAAGTTGATATTCTACTATTTCAATGTTCGCGGCCTTGCTCAGGATTGAAGTTGAAATAAAAAGTCATTTCTATCATTTCACTTTTTGCCTTTCTCCTAGAGAAGTATAGCAATCACCGCAAAAACTAAAGGTATAAAAGTGCTCAAAAGGGCCGTATGTCATATACCACTCGACTCAGTTCGACGAGCTGAGCATTTTCTGTATATGTGTGTGTGTAATGCTCTCCCAACATCACTCGATTTTCTAAGAGATGGCCGAACCGATTTCAATAACATTAATTGCAAATGAAAGGTCTAGTTGCCCTATAAGACCCTATTGAATTTTCTGTAATCTTATTGCTAGTTTAGAGGTTATGTATCAAAATGTAAAAATCACGAAACATCAATATCTCAGAAAATACATAACCGATTTGAACAAAATTGATTTCAAATGAACGGACTATACTAAAAACCCTTAACTTTTGAATTTTATGAAGATTGAACATGTGGTTCAGAAGTTATGGAAAGAAACGTGTGCTGGAGACTATTTAATCTTACTCATGTTTCTCAGCGATGGCTGGACCGATTTTCATAAAATCAGTGTTATATGGAAGGTATTGTTGCCTCATAAGACCCTATCGATTTGATTTTGCAAACGCATTATTACTTTGCCTGTTAAGTTTAAAAATGTGAAATCCGGCTATGAAAAGAAACATATTCCGAAGACTACTTGGACTCACTCACTTTTCTCAGAGATGGTAGAACCGATTTCCACAAAATTAGTGTCAAATGTCAGGTCTAGCTGCCTCATAACACCCTATTGAATTTTCCTGTAATCGGACTGTAACTTCGTCTGTAATGTATTGAAATGTGGAAATCACGAAACTTCATTATCTTAGAAACTACACAACCGATTTGAACAATATTGATATCAGATGAACGGGCTAGTTAAGGGTTAACTGATGAATAATGATTGAACACGTGGTTTCAAAGTTTGGCTGCCCTATACGTTCCCTTTACTTTTGATTGTAATCAAACTTAAGCAACCGTTATGTATTAAATTGTTAAAACAACGAAAGTCTATTATCTCAAGTATTACACGACTTATTTGAACCTAACTAGTATCATCAAACTTACGAATAACAAACTTCATAACAATTTGATATGCTGTTCAGAAGTTTTGGAAAGAAAAGAAATTCCAAGACTATTCAACACTATACCTGCTTTGATCAATATATATATGGCCTCAACATGATTAAAATGTGGTATCGTACTATTTGGCCGTTCACGGTACCGCTCGTGATTAAATTGTTCGAAATTAAGAGTCATTTCTTTTATTTTGCTATTTCTTAAGCACTAACATTACGTCAAATTTTATATTTTATACTTCAATTACAACATCAATATTTTAGAACCCAAAAAGTGAATATAAATACCTTTATTGGATTTAAGCATTCATGTAAATCTATTTTTACAAATAATAAGTTTGAATGAGAAAGGCTGAGTCTGACCGCTAGGTGGATTAATTTAGGTTTTTTCTATAACTTTCAAACCACATGTTTAAACATTATGAAATTCATTTTTTAAGGGTTTAAAAGCCTAATAATTTGAATTCAACTATGTTCATAGCTTCTGAGATATAAGAGCGATTTTCACATTCTGACGCAGCGCCAAAACTAAAAGTTTGATTACAATGAAATTCAATAGCAATCTTAGCAGCAAATAGGCCCTTCATTTAACACCAAGATAGAAAGAATAGTTCAGACCATCTCTGAGAAAAGTGAGTGCGAAAAAAAGGTGCACATACACACGTACACACCCACACACAAACATATACACCTATACATGCAAACATGCAAAAACTGCTCGATTCGTCGAACTAATATGCAAACTAAGTCGAGTAGTTAGTGAGCTAGTTTAGCCAGTGATCGTTAGGAGGAAGTCAATATGTTTACTTTCATCATGTGATTTCACATTTTTATGAACAACGGACAAAGTTACAATCCGATTACAATGAAATTCAATAGCAACCTATGGGGCAACTAGACCTTTCATTTAACACTAATTTTGTGAAAATCGGTTCAGCCATCTCTGAGAAAAATGATTGAGTTTAAACAACCTCAGGATAACTTTTCTTTACATAACTTTTGAACCATATGTTCAATCATAACTAAATTTGAAAGTTAAGGGTTTTGAAGACAGCCCGATCATTTGAAATCAGTTTTCTTGAAATCAGTTATGTGGTTTCTGAGATATTGATGTTTCGTAGTTTTTACATTTTGATACATAACCTCTAAATTAAAAATCCGATTACAATGAAATTCAACAGCAACCTATGGCGCAACTAGACCTTTTATTTGCAATTAATTTTATGAAAATCGGGCCAGCCATCTCTGAGAAAAGTGAGTGAGAAAAAAAGTTGCACATACACACACACACACACACACACACACACACACACACACACACACACACACACACACATACAGAAAATGCTCAGTTCGTCGAAAGGGGTCGAGTGGTATATGACGTTCGGCCATTGGGACCACTTTTATACCTTTGGTTTTTCCAGTGATTGCTATACCTTTCTGGGAGAAAGGCAAAAACAGAGAAACAACAATATTAAGTTTAAACAACTCGGATCTTGAAAAAATGAGCGATACAGTCGACGGAGAAGCGTCCGAGACAAACGAAAGTCGAACAGTGCAGATACTCTGTTAAATAATCTTTGTAGACCAATCATTGCGCCAAACATGCTATAGTTGGTGCATTGGACAGGCAGTCGTAGCATCGAGTTGTTCCGCAGGGCACGAGGTTGTACGTGAATATTCACTTGCTCTAGGAGAACAGGATAATCAATGCGTCCTTGCAAAAGTTCAGTGGTAAATATTGCTCTGGCCGTGTCTCTACGGACAGACTGAGGCTCTAAACGTATCAATAAGCAGCAGTTTTCGTAGCTTGGTAGTCGAAAACGATCCAACCAGGGCAGTTGCCGGAGAGTAAATCTCATGAACCAGCGCTGAACTGATTCTTCTCTCAACGCCGTTGCTGTGATGAGGGGTCCAAACAACGGAGCAGTACTCTAATATGGAGCGAGATAAGGTGCAATACAATGCTTTAAGGCAGTAGACATCTGTGAATTCCTTTGCAGTCCTAAAGATGAATCCCGTTACTCTAGAGGCCTTATCGACAGCATACGAAATGTGGGGTTTGAAGGAAAGGTAACTTTGTCCGTTGTTGATAAAAATGTGAAATCACATAATGAAAGTAAACATGTTGACTTTCTCCTAACGATCACTGGCTAATTAAAAGGTAGAAAAGTGATTCAAATGGCCGAATGTCATATACTACTCGACTCAGTTCAACGAATCGAGCATTTTCTGCATGTATGCATGTATAGGTGTATATGTTTATGTGTGGGTGTGTACGTGTGTATGTGCATCTTTTTTTTCGCACTCACTTTTCTCAGAGATGGTCTGACCGATTCTTCCTATCTTTGTGTCAAATGAAGGGTCTATTTGCCGCTTAGGTTGCTATTGAATTTCATTGTAATCAAACTTTTAGTTTTGGCGCTGCGTCAGAATGTGAAAATCGCTCTTATATCTCAGAAGCTATGACAATAGTTGAATTCAAATTAATGGGCTTTAAAACCCTTAAACAATGAACTTCATAATGTTAAACATGTGATTTGAAAGTTATAGAAAAAAAAAAACGTAACCCGCAGACTGTTTAAAACTATAGCTACGATCAAAATATGTGACCTCAACATCATTTAAAGTTGATATTCTACTATTTCAATGTTCGCGGCCTTGCTCAGGATTGAAGTTGAAATAAAAAGTCATTTCTATCATTTCACTTTTTGCCTTTCTCCTAGAAAAGTATAGCAACCACCGCAAAAACTAAAGGTATAAAAGTGCTCAAAAGGGCCGTATGTCATATACCACTCGACTCAGTTCGACGAGCTTAGCATTTTCTGTATATGTGTGTGTGTAATGCTCTCCCAATATCACTCGATTTTCTAAGAGATGGCCGAACCGATTTCAATAAAATTAATTGCAAATGAAAGGTCTAGTTGCCCTATAAGACCCTATTGAATTTTCTGTAATCTTATTTCTAGTTTAGAGGTTATGTATCAAAATGTAAAATCACGAAACATCAATATCTCAGAAAATACATAACCGATTTGAACAAAATTGATTTCAAATGAACGGACTATACTAAAAACCCTTAACTTTTGAATTTTATGAAGATTGAACATGTGGTTCAGAAGTTATGGAAAGAAACGTGTGCTGGAGACTATTTAATCTTACTCATGTTTCTCAGCGATGGCTGGACCGATTTTCATAAAATCAGTGTTATATGGAAGGTATTGTTGCCTCATAAGACCCTATCGATTTGATTTTGCAAACGCATTATTACTTTGCCTGTTAAGTTTCAAAATGTGAAATCCGGCTATGAAAAGAAACATATTCCGAAGACTACTTGGACTCACTCACTTTTCTCAGAGATGGTAGAACCGATTTCCACAAAATTAGTGTCAAATGTCAGGTCTAGCTGCCTCATAACACCCTATTGAATTTTCCTGTAATCGGACTGTAACTTCGTCTGTAATGTATTGAAATGTGGAAATCACGAAACTTCATTATCTTAGAAACTACACAACCGATTTGAACAATATTGATATCAGATGAACGGGCTGGTTAAGGGTTAACTGATGAATAATGATTGAACACGTGGTTTCAAAGTTTGGCTGCCCTATACGTTCCCTTTTCTTTTGATTGTAATCAAACTTAAGCAACCGTTATGTATTAAATTGTTAAAACAACGAAAGTCTATTATCTCAAGTATTACACGACTTATTTGAGCCTAACTAGTATCATCAAACTTACGAATAACAAACTTCATAACAATTTGATATGCTGTTCAGAAGTTTTGGAAAGAAAAGAAATTCCAAGACTATTCAACACTATACCTGCTTTGATCAATATATATATGGCCTCAACATGATTAAAATGTGGTATCGTACTATTTGGCCGTTCACGGTACCGCTCGTGATTAAATTGTTCGAAATTAAGAGTCATTTCTTTTATTTTGCTATTTCTTAAGCACTAACATTACGTCAAATTTTATATTTTATACTTCAATTACAACATCAATATTTTAGAACCCAAAGAGTGAATATAAATACCTTTATTGGATTTAAGCATTCATGTAAATCTATTTTTACAAATAATAAGTTTGAATGAGAAAGGCTGAGTCTGACCGCTAGGTGGATTAATTTAGGTTTTTTTTATAACTTTCAAACCACATGTTTAAACATTATGAAATTCATTTTTTAAGGGTTTAAAAGCCTAATAATTTGAATTCAACTATGTTCATAGCTTCTAAGATATAAGAGCGATTTTCACATTCTGACACAGCGCCAAAACTAAAAGTTTGATTACAATGAAATTCAATAGCAATCTAAGCAGCAATTAGGCCCTTCATTTAACACCAAGATAGAAAGAATAGTTCAGACCATCTCTGAGAAAAGTGAGTGCGAAAAAAAGGTGCACATACACACGTACACACCCACACACAAACATATACACCTTTACATGCAAACATGCAAAAACTGCTCGATTCGTCGAACTAATATGCAAACTAAGTCGAGTAGTTAGTGAGCTAGTTTAGCCAGTGATCGTTAGGAGAAAGTCAATATGTTTACTTTCATCATGTGATTTCACATTTTTATAAACAACGGACAAAGTTACAATCCGATTACAATGAAATTCAATAGCAACCTATGGGGCAACTAGACCTTTCATTTAACACTAATTTTGTGAAAATCGGTTCAGCCATCTCTGAGAAAAATGATTGAGTTTAAACAACCTCAGGATAACTTTTCTTTACATAACATTTGAACCATATGTTCAATCATAACTAAATTTGAAAGTTAAGGGTTTTGAAGACAGATCATTTGAAATCAGTTTTATTTAGTTTGGTTTCTGAGATATTGATGTTTCGTAATTTTTACATTTTGGTACATAACCTCTAAACTAAAAATCCGATTACAATGAAATTCAACAGCAACCTATGGCGCAACTAGACCTTTTATTTGCAATTAATTTTATGAAAATCGGGCCAGCCATCTCTGAGAAAAGTGAGTGAGAAAAAAAGTTGCACATACACACACACACACACACACACACACACACACACACACACACAACACATACATACAGAAAATGCTCAGTTCGTCGAAAGGGGTCGAGTGGTATATGACGTTCGGCCATTGGGACCACTTTTATACCTTTGGTTTTTCCAGTGATTGCTATACCTTTCTGGGAGAAAGGCAAAAACAGAGAAACAACAATATTAAGTTTAAACAACTCGGATCTTGAAAAAATGAGCGATACAGTCGACGGAGAAGCGTCCGAGACAAACGAAAGTCGAACAGTGCAGATACTCTGTTAAATAATCTTTGTAGACCAATCATTGCGCCAAACATGCTATAGTTGGTGCATTGGACAGGCAGTCGTAGCATCGAGTTGTTCCGCAGGGCACGAGGTTGTACGTGAATATTCACTTGCTCTAGGAGAACAGGACAATCAATGCGTCCTTGCAAAAGTTCAGTGGTAAATATTGCTCTGGCCGTGTCTCTACGGACAGACTGAGGCTCTAAACGTATCAATAAGCAGCAGTTTTCGTAGCTTGGTAGTCGAAAACGATCCAACCAGGGCAGTTGCCGGAGAGTAAATCTCATGAACCAGCGCTGAACTGATTCTTCTCTCAACGCCGTTGCTGTGATGAGGGGTCCAAACAACGGAGCAGTACTCTAATATGGAGCGAGATAAGGTGAAATACAATGCTTTAAGGCAGTAGACATCTGTGAATTCCTTTGCAGTCCTAAAGATGAATCCCGTTACTCTAGAGGCCTTATCGACAGCATACGAAATGTGGGGTTTGAAGGAAAGGTAACTTTGTCCGTTGTTGATAAAAATGTGAAATCACATAATGAAAGTAAACATGTTGACTTTCTCCTAACGATCACTGGCTAATTAAAAGGTAGAAAAGTGATCCAAATGGCCGAATGTCATATACTACTCGACTCAGTTCAACGAATAGAGCATTTTCTGCATGTATGCATGTATAGGTGTATATGTTTATGTGTGGGTGTGTACGTGTGTATGTGCATCTTTTTTTTCACACTCACTTTTCTCAGAGATGGTCTGACCGATTCTTCCTATCTTTGTGTCAAATGAAGGGTCTATTTGCCGCTTAGGTTGCTATTGAATTTCATTGTAATCAAACTTTTAGTTTTGGCGCTGCGTCAGAATGTGAAAATCGCTCTTATATCTCAGAAGCTATGACCATAGTTGAATTCAAATTAATGGGCTTTAAAACCCTTAAACAATGAACTTCATAATGTTAAACATGTGGTTTGAAAGTTATAGAAAAAAAAAAACGTAACCCGCAGACTGTTTAAAACTATAGCTACGATCAAAATATGTGGCCTCAACATCATTTAAAGTTGATATTCTACTATTTCAATGTTCGCGGCCTTGCTCAGGATTGAAGTTGAAATAAAAAGTCATTTCTATCGTTTCACTTTTTGCCTTTCTCCTAGAAAAGTATAGCAATCACCGCAAAAACTAAAGGTATAAAAGTGCTCAAAAGGGCCGTATGTCGTATATCACTCGACTCAGTTCGACGAGCTGAGCATTTTCTGTATATGTGTGTGTGTAATGCTCTCCCAACATCACTCGATTTTCTGCGAGATGGCCGAACCGATTTCAATAACATTAATTGCAAATGAAAGGTCTAGTTGCCCTATAAGACCCTATTGAATTTTCTGTAATCTTATTTCTAGTTTAGAGGTTATGTATCAAAATGTAAAAATCACGAAACATCAATAACTCAGAAAATACATAACCGATTTGAACGAAATTGATTTCAAATGAACGGACTATATTAAAAACCCTTAACTTTTGAATTTTATGAAGATTGAACATGTGGTTTAAAAGTTATGGAAAGAAACGTGTTCTGGAGACTATTTAATCTTACTCATGTTTCTCAGAGATGGCTGGACCGATTTTCATAAAATCAGTGTTATATGGAAGGTATTGTTGCCTCATAAGACCCTATCGATTTGATTTTGCAAACGCATTATTACTTTGCCTGTTAAGTTTAAAAATGTGAAATCCGGCTATGAAAAGAAACATATTCCGAAGACTACTTGGACTCACTCACTTTTCTCAGAGATGGTAGAACCGATTTCCACAAAATTAGTGTCAAATGACAGGTCTAGCTGCCTCATAACACCTTATTGAATTTTCCTGTAATCGGACTGTAACTTCGTCTGTAATGTATTGAAATGTGGAAATCACGAAACTTCATTACCTTAGAAACTACACAACCGATTTGAACAATATTGATATCAGATGAACGGGCTAGTTAAGGGTTAGCTGATGAATAATGATTGGACACGTGGTTTCAATGTTTGGCTGCCCTATACGTTCCCTTTTCTTTTGATTGTAATCAAACTTAAGCAACCGTTATGTATTAAATTGTTAAAACAACGAAAGTCTATTATCTCAAGTATTACACGACTTATTTGAACCTAACTAGTATCATACAAACGAGTCATATCTCCAACTTACGAATAACAAACTTCATAACAATTTGATATGCTGTTCAGAAGTTTTGGAAAGAAAAAAAATTCAAAGACTATTCAACACTATACCTGCTTTGATCAATATATATGGCCTCAACATGATTAAAATGTGGTATCGTACTTTTTGGCCGTTCACGGTACCGCTCGTGATTAAATTGTTCGAAATTAAGAGTAATTTCTTTTATTTTGCTATTTCTAAAGCACTAACATTACGCCAAATTTTATATTTTATACTTCAATTACAACATCAATATTTTAGAACCCAAATAAAGTGATTTTAGAACCCAAATAAAGTGAATATAAATACCTTTATTGGATTTAAGCATTCATGTAAATCTATTTTTACAAATAATAAGTTTGAATGAGAAAGGCTGAGTCTGACCGCTCGGTGGATTAATTTAGGTTTTTTCTATAACTTTCAAACCACATGTTTAAACATTATGAAATTTATTTTTTAAGGGTTTAAAAGCCTAATAATTTGAATTCAACTATGTTCATAGCTTCTGAGATATAAGAGCGATTTTCACATTCTGACGCAGCGCCAAAACTAAAAGTTTGATTGCAATGAAATTCAATAGCAATCTAAGCAGCAAATAGGCCCTTCATTTAACACCAAGATAGAAAGAATAGTTCAGACCATCTCTGAGAAAAGTGAGTATACATGCAAACATGCAAAAACTGCTCGATTCGTCGAACTAATATGCAAACTAAGTCGAGTAGTTAGTGAGCCAGTTTAGCCAGTGATCGTTAGGAGAAAGTCAATATGTTTACTTTCATCATGTGATTTCACATTTTTATAAACAACGGACAAAGTTACAATCCGATTACAATGAAATTCAATAGCAACCTATGGGGCAACTAGACCTTTCATTTAACACTAATTTTGTGAAAATCGGTTCAGCCATCTCTGAGAAAAATGATTGAGTTTAAACAACCTCAGGATAACTTTTCTTTACATAACATTTGAACCATATGTTCAATCATAACTAAATTTAAAAGTTAAGGGTTTTGAAGACAGATCATTTGAAATCAGTTTTATTGAAATCGGTTATGTGGTTTCTGAGATATTGATGTTTCGTAATTTTTACATTTTGATACATAACCTCTAAACTAAAAATCCGATTACAATGAAATTCAACAGCAACCTATGGCGCAACTAGACCTTTTATTTGCAATTAATTTTATGAAAATCGGGCCAGCCATCTCTGAGAAAAGTGAGTGAGAAAAAAAGTTGCACATACACACACACACACACACACACACACACACACACAACACATACATACAGAAAATGCTCAGTTCGTCGAAAGGGGTCGAGTGGTATATGACGTTCGGCCATTGGGACCACTTTTATACCTTTGGTTTTTCCAGTGATTGCTATACCTTTCTGGGAGAAAGGCAAAAACAGAGAAACAACAATATTAAGTTTAAACAACTCGGATCTTGAAAAAATGAGCGATACAGTCGACGGAGAAGCGTCCGAGACAAACGAAAGTCGAACAGTGCAGATACTCTGTTAAATAATCTTTGTAGACCAATCATTGCGCCAAACATGCTATAGTTGGTGCATTGGACAGGCAGTCGTAGCATCGAGTTGTTCCGCAGGGCACGAGGTTGTACGTGAATATTCACTTGCTCTAGGAGAACAGGACAATCAATGCGTCCTTGCAAAAGTTCAGTGGTAAATATTGCTCTGGCCGTGTCTCTACGGACAGACTGAGGCTCTAAACGTATCAATAAGCAGCAGTTTTCGTAGCTTGGTAGTCGAAAACGATCCAACCAGGGCAGTTGCCGGAGAGTAAATCTCATGAACCAGCGCTGAACTGATTCTTCTCTCAACGCCGTTGCTGTGATGAGGGGTCCAAACAACGGAGCAGTACTCTAATATGGAGCGAGATAAGGTGAAATACAATGCTTTAAGGCAGTAGACATCTGTGAATTCCTTTGCAGTCCTAAAGATGAATCCCGTTACTCTAGAGGCCTTATCGACAGCATACGAAATGTGGGGTTTGAAGGAAAGGTAACTTTGTCCGTTGTTGATAAAAATGTGAAATCACATAATGAAAGTAAACATGTTGACTTTCTCCTAACGATCACTGGCTAATTAAAAGGTAGAAAAGTGATCCAAATGGCCGAATGTCATATACTACTCGACTCAGTTCAACGAATCGAGCATTTTCTGCATGTATGCATGTATAGGTGTATATGTTTATGTGTGGGTGTGTACGTGTGTATGTGCATCTTTTTTTTCGCACTCACTTTTCTCAGAGATGGTCTGACCGATTCTTCCTATCTTTGTGTCAAATGAATGGTCTATTTGCCGCTTAGGTTGCTATTGAATTTCATTGTAATCAAACTTTTAGTTTTGGCGCTGCGTCAGAATGTGAAAATCGCTCTTATATCTCAGAAGCTATGACCATAGTTGAATTCAAATTAATGGGCTTTAAAACCCTTAAACAATGAACTTCATAATGTTAAACATGTGGTTTGAAAGTTATAGAAAAAAAAAACGTAACCCGCAGACTGTTTAAAACTATAGCTACGATCAAAATATGTGGCCTCAACATCATTTAAAGTTGATATTCTACTATTTCAATGTTCGCGGCCTTGCTCAGGATTGAAGTTGAAATAAAAAGTCATTTCTATCGTTTCACTTTTTGCCTTTCTCCTAGAGAAGTATAGCAATCACCGCAAAAACTAAAGGTATAAAAGTGCTCAAAAGGGCCGTATGTAGTATATCACTCGACTCAGTTCGACGAGCTGAGCATTTTCTGTATATGTGTGTGTGTAATGCTCTCCCAACATCACTCGATTTTCTAAGAGATGGCCGAACCGATTTCAATAACATTAATTGCAAATGAAAGGTCTAGTTGCCCTATAAGACCCTATTGAATTTTCTGTAATCTTATTGCTAGTTTAGAGGTTATGTATCAAAATGTAAAAATCACGAAACATCAATAACTCAGAAAATACATAACCGATTTGAACGAAATTGATTTCAAATGAACGGACTATATTAAAAACCCTTAACTTTTGAATTTTATGAAGATTGAACATGTGCTTCAGAAGTTATGGAAAGAAACGTGTTCTGGAGACTATTTAATCTTACTCATGTTTCTCAGAGATGGCTGGACCGATTTTCATAAAATCAGTGTTATATGGAAGGTATTGTTGCCTCATAAGACCCTATCGATTTGATTTTGCAAACGCATTATTACTTTGCCTGTTAAGTTTAAAAATGTGAAATCCGGCTATGAAAAGAAACATATTCCGAAGACTACTTGGACTCACTCACTTTTCACAGAGATGGTAGAACCGATTTCCACAAAATTAGTGTCAAATGACAGGTCTAGCTGCCTCATAACACCCTATTGAATTTTCCTGTAATCGGACTGTAACTTCGTCTGTAATGTATTGAAATGTGGAAATCACGAAACTTCATTATCTTAGAAACTACACAACCGATTTGAACAATATTGATATCAGATGAACGGGCTAGTTAAGGGTTAGCTGATGAATAAAGATTGGACACGTGGTTTCAATGTTTGGCTGCCCTATACGTTCCCTTTTCTTTTGATTGTAATCAAACTTAAGCAACCGTTATGTATTAAATTGTTAAAACAACGAAAGTCTATTATCTCAAGTATTACACGACTTATTTGAACCTAACTGATATCATACAAACGAGTCATATCTCCAACTTACGAATAACAAACTTCATAACAATTTGATATGCTGTTCAGAAGTTTTGGAAAGAAAAAAAATTCAAAGACTATTCAACACTATACCTGCTTTGATCAATATATATGGCCTCAACATGATTAAAATGTGGTATCGTACTTTTTGGCCGTTCACGGTACCGCTCGTGATTAAATTGTTCGAAATTAAGAGTAATTTCCTTTATTTTGCTATTTCTAAAGCACTAACATTACGCCAAATTTTATATTTTATACTTCAATTACAACATCAATATTTTAGAACCCAAATAAAGTGATTTTAGAACCTAAATAAAGTGAATATAAATACCTTTATTGGATTTAAGCATTCATGTAAATCTATTTTTACAAATAATAAGTTTGAATGAGAAAGGCTGAGTCTGACCGCTCGGTGGATTAATTTAGGTTTTTTCTATAACTTTCAAACCACATGTTTAAACATTATGAAATTTATTTTTTAAGGGTTTAAAAGCCTAATAATTTGAATTCAACTATGTTCATAGCTTCTGAGATATAAGAGCGATTTTCACATTCTGACGCAGCGCCAAAACTAAAAGTTTGATTGCAATGAAATTCAATAGCAATCTAAGCAGCAAATAGGCCCTTCATTTAACACCAAGATAGAAAGAATAGTTCAGACCATCTCTGAGAAAAGTGAGTATACATGCAAACATGCAAAAACTGCTCGATTCGTCGAACTAATATGCAAACTAAGTCGAGTAGTTAGTGAGCCAGCTTAGCCAGTGATCGTTAGGAGAAAGTCAATATGTTTACTTTCATCATGTGATTTCACATTTTTATAAACAACGGACAAAGTTACAATCCGATTACAATGAAATTCAATAGCAACCTATGGGGCAACTAGACCTTTCATTTAACACTAATTTTGTGAAAATCGGTTCAGCCATCTCTGAGAAAAATGATTGAGTTTAAACAACCTCAGGATAACTTTTCTTTACATAACATTTGAACCATATGTTCAATCATAACTAAATTTGAAAGTTAAGGGTTTTGAAGACAGATCATTTGAAATCAGTTTTATTGAAATCGGTTCTGTGGTTTCTGAGATATTGATGTTTCGTAATTTTTACATTTTGGTACATAACCTCTAAACTAAAAATCCGATTACAATGAAATTCAACAGCAACCTATGGCGCAACTAGACCTTTTATTTGCAATTAATTTTATGAAAATCGGGCCAGCCATCACAAAATTAGTGTCAAATGACAGGTCTAGCTGCCTCATAACACCCTATTGAATTTTCCTGTAATCGGACTGTAACTTCGTCTGTAATGTATTGAAATGTGGAAATCACGAAACTTAATTATCTTAGAAACTACACAACCGATTTGAACAATATTGATATCAGATGAACGGGCTAGTTAAGGGTTAACTGATGAATAATGATTGGACACGTGGTTTCAATGTTTGGCTGCCCTATACGTTCCCTTTTCTTTTGATTGTTATCAAACTTAAGCAACCGTTATGTATTAAATTGTTAAAACAACGAAAGTCTATTATCTCAAGTATTACACGACTTATTTGAACCTAACTAGTATCATACAAACGAGTCATATCTCCAACTTACGAATAACAAACTTCATAACAATTTGATATGCTGTTCAGAAGTTTTGGAAAGAAAAAAAATTCAAAGACTATTCAACACTATACCTGCTTTGATCAATATATATGGCCTCAACATGATTAAAATGTGGTATCGTACTTTTTGGCCGTTCACGGTACCGCTCGTGATTAAATTGTTCGAAATTAAGAGTAATTTCTTTTATTTTGCTATTTCTAAAGCACTAACATTACGCCAAATTTTATATTTTATACTTCAATTACAACATCAATATTTTAGAACCCAAATAAAGTGATTTTAGAACCCAAATAAAGTGAATATAAATACCTTTATTGGATTTAAGCATTCATGTAAATTTATTTTTACAAATAATAAGTTTGAATGAGAAAGGCTGAGTCTGACCGCTCGGTGGATTAATTTAGGTTTTTTCTATAACTTTCAAACCACATGTTTAAACATTATGAAATTTATTTTTTGAGGGTTTAAAAGCCTAATAATTTGAATTCAACTATGTTCATAGCTTCTGAGATATAAGAGCGATTTTCACATTCTGACGCAGCGCCAAAACTAAAAGTTTGATTGCAATGAAATTCAATAGCAATCTAAGCAGCAAATAGGCCCTTCATTTAACACCAAGATAGAAAGAATAGTTCAGACCATCTCTGAGAAAAGTGAGTATACATGCAAACATGCAAAAACTGCTCGATTCGTCGAACTAATATGCAAACTAAGTCGAGTAGTTAGTGAGCCAGTTTAGCCAGTGATCGTTAGGAGAAAGTCAATATGTTTACTTTCATCATGTGATTTCACATTTTTATAAACAACGGACAAAGTTACAATCCGATTACAATGAAATTCAATAGCAACCTATGGGGCAACTAGACCTTTCATTTAACACTAATTTTGTGAAAATCGGTTCAGCCATCTCTGAGAAAAATGATTGAGTTTAAACAACCTCAGGATAACTTTTCTTTACATAACATTTGAACCATATGTTCAATCATAACTAAATTTGAAAGTTAAGGGTTTTGAAGACAGATCATTTGAAATCAGTTTTATTTAGTTTGGTTTCTGAGATATTGATGTTTCGTAATTTTTACATTTTGGTACATAACCTCTAAACTAAAAATCCGATTACAATGAAATTCAACAGCAACCTATGGCGCAACTAGACCTTTTATTTGCAATTAATTTTATGAAAATCGGGCCAGCCATCTCTGAGAAAAGTGAGTGAGAAAAAAAAGTTGCACATACACACACACACACACACTCACACACACACACAACACATACACACATACATACAAAAAATGCTCAGTTCGTCGAAAGGGGTCGAGTGGTATATGACGTTCGGCCATTGGGACCACTTTTATACCTTTGGTTTTTCCAGTGATTGCTATACCTTTCTGGGAGAAAGGCAAAAACAGAGAAACAACAATATTAAGTTTAAAAACTCGGATCTTGAAAAAATGAGCGATACAGTCGACGGAGAAGCGTCCGAGACAAACGAAAGTCGAACAGTGCAGATACTCTGTTAAATAATCTTTGTAGACCAATCATTGCGCCAAACATGCTATAGTTGGTGCATTGGACAGGCAGTCGTAGCATCGAGTTGCTCCGCAGGGCACGAGGTTGTACGTGAATATTCACTTGCTCTAGGAGAACAGGACAATCAATGCGTCCTTGCAAAAGTTCAGTGGTAAATATTGCTCTGGCCGTGTCTCTACGGACAGACTGAGGCTCTAAACGTATCAATAAGCAGCAGTTTTCGTAGCTTGGTAGTCGAAAACGATCCAACCAGGGCAGTTGCCGGAGAGTAAATCTCATGAACCAGCGCTGAACTGATTCTATTCTCTCAACGCCGTTGCTGTAATGAGGGGTCCAAACAACGGAGCAGTACTCTAATATGGAGCGAGATAAGGTGAAATACAATGCTTTAAGGCAGTAGACATCTGTGAATTCCTTTGCAGTCCTAAAGATGAATCCCGTTACTCTAGAGGCCTTATCGACAGCATACGAAATGTAGGGTTTGAAGGAAAGCTGGGTATTCAAAATTACACCCAGGTCCTTGATTTGGCTAGCACGATTGTTTACTGTCCCTAGCAAGGCGTACTTCAAGTTATTATTCTTTCTTTTTCGCGTAGACGAGATAACTGAGCATTTTGATGGATTTACATCCATACAGTTTCGATGACACCAATCGGCTAAGATATCCAGTTGGCGTTGAAGGTGGTGGCAGTCTTCAATTGTGTGCACTCGGAGATGAAGTTCCAGATCGTCCGCGTAAGACAGCCTTGGTCCTGTAATGACAAGGTTCACGTCTTTAAAATAAAGCAGGAAGATCAGCGGTCCTAAGTGCCCTTACTGCGATATTCCAGACGTAGCATCAAAGTAGGGAGAATGGCAATCCTCAATGGTAACAGTCGAACGGCGACCGATGAGATACGACTGGAACCATTGTGAGAGATTCCCAGTAATCCCGAGCTTGTCAAGTTTTGCGATGGCTATGCGGTGGTTCAGTAAATCCTGGGCGAACACACTGGCGAATTTCTCGGAAAAACCTAAATTAATCCACCTAGCAGTCAGACCAAGCCTTTCTCATTCAAACTTATTATGTGTAAGAATAGATTTACATGAACACTTAAATCTTATAAAGATATATTTACTCTTTGGGTTCTAAAATATTGATGTTGTATTTGAAGTATAAGATATGAAATTTGACGTAATGTAAGTTCTTAAGAAATAGCGAAATAAAAGAAATGACGCTCAATTTCGAACAATTTAGTCACGAGCTGTACCGGGAGCTTTCAAATAGCACGTTTAAATCATGTTGAGGCCATAATGAGCAGAACATGGTGTAACGGTTTGACCAAAAAGTAAGCGTGGGGTGACGACGCGTTTCTTCGCTTTGGAGGGTTGGTGACGAAGCATCACTATGCAACAGCAAATAACTTTTTCATGTTTGTTGATATATCCTTACTAACCAGGCAAATGAATACCGCAAATTTAGGTTTTGCCTTTCTCCTAGAAAGGTATAGCAATCACTTGCAAAACCGAAGATATAAAAGTGCTCCAAAGGGCCGAATGACATATATCAATCGACTCAGCTCGACGAGCTGAGCGTTTTCTGTATGTGTGTGTGTGTGTGTGTTTTTTTTTAAAGGTGGCGGGGAAATCTGCAAACAGACACCTGAGAAGAGAACACAGGGTGTGGGAATGAGACTAGGGGAGAGATGCTGGGGTAGTTACACTCGCCCAGGCACCTACTGATCCCTGTCCCGACCCACTAAAACCCCTCCAGTCTCCAGCCCTGGTCTTCCCGGAACGACGGTTAAGTATTACGTCGGGGAGTGGCTTTTGTGCGTGATGCACCCTCTTTACTCTTATAACCTCCAAGCTAACTACCTGGAGACTGGTAATTAGCTACCACTGGCGTGTTGGTGGTTGGTGGCTGCACAGACCGCGTTCCAAATGTCTGGGTCGTCGCACATCCTCGTCGCACATTGTCCGGAGTAGTGCCAGGCCCGCTCACAGCCATCATGTTGCTCCTCGCTCTTACGAAACGGGGGCATACGAAAAAGACATGCTCCGCATTCTCCTCCTCCTCCTCCACGCACTCGGGACACATGGGGGACACCGCGTGTCCGAACCTGTGCAGATATTGCCTGAAACAACCATGGCCTGACAGGATTTGTGTCAGGTGGAAGTTCACTTCACCATGTCGTCTCCCGACCCAGCCGGATATCTCCGGTATGAGTCGGTGCGTCCATCTGCCCTTTGTGGAGTTGGACCATTCCCGCTGCCAGCGGAGCATCGAGAATGACCTTCTGGTACCTCGTATGCCCCTTGTGTCACGTTGGTCGAAACACTCTCTGTCCTCCTTGATGGCGATGCTGATAGGCATCATGCCGGACAAGACACAGATTGCATCGTATGACACCGTACGATACGCACTCGCAACTCTCAGGCTCATGAGCCTGTAGGTACTTTCCAGTTTACCACGGTAACTGTTAGTACCTAGCGCTCTGGACCACACTGGCCCACCATACCTAAGTATGGACGAAACCACGCTGGCAAGAAGTCTTCGCTTGCTGCCATAAACCGCTGAGCTATTGGACATCATACGAGATAGTGCTGCAATAGCCGATGAGGCCCTCTTACAGGCATAGTCGACGTGACTCCCGAACGTGAGCTTGTCGTCCACCATAACCCCCAAGAGCTTCAGGGATCGCTTCGAGGTGATGGTGCAGTCTCCGACTTTGACCACCGCCTGTTGCTCCGATTTGGGGTTGTTCACAACCGTGACCTCCGTCTTATGATGCGCGAGCTCCAGTTTCCTGGAGCGCATCCAGTCCTCGACCACGCGTATACAGTGCACGGCCGTAAACTCGACCTCCTGGATAGACTCGCCGTAAACCTCCAGCGTTATGTCGTCTGCAGAGCCGACGATCACAACCCCTACAGGGAACTTGAGTTTCAACACTCCGTCATACATGACATTCCACAACACCGGGCCCAGGATAGAACCTTGCGGAACTCCTGCTGTAATTGGGACGCATTCTGACCCTCCTCCGTGTCGTAAACAAGTACTCGATTCTGGAAATAATTTTCCAGAATCTTGTACATCGACATCACTACATGGATGCTCCTGAGCGCGAGCGCTATGGAGTCCCAACTGGCACTATTGAACGCATTCTTCACGTCGAGCGTGACGATTGCGCAGTAGCGTATTCCCCTTCTCTTGCGCTGGATTGCTACCTCCGCCGTCTTGATGACGGAAGAGATTGCGTCCAGCGTGGACCTGCCCTTCCGGAAGCCGAACTGGTTACTTTAGGGATTTGGCGATCACGATGAGTTCCTCATTCGTAACCCTTGCCTCCTCCTCTGCCTCGACACGGCTGTCGTCGCTCACGGATCGGATGCTCGGCAGGTTGGCCGACCATCCCTGGTCTATGTCTGAGATACTGGAACGCCGGACGTGAGACTCGACCACCGGAGGCCAAAGACTTGGCTCGTGGCGTGGAAAGAGTCCCTCGATGATACGCTCCAGCATCGCTGGTGATCGCTCTGCAGGCGCCAGCACGCCTTTAGTCTTGGCCATAACGATCCTGTAGGCGTTGCCCCACGGATTTGTATTGGCACTCGCACATAGCCTATCGAAGCAGGCCCTCTTGCTGGCCTTTATCGCACTCTTTAGCATCGATCTTGCCGAACTGAATGCTGCGCGGCGCTCTGTCCTCTAGCAAATAGTTGTTCAGCAGTCGGGTGGAGCCGACTGCCCCCCTCGCGCCACCTTCTCATTGCCTCTTCGAATACCTCGGCATCAAAGTGCGATGTCTTCCACCCGCGAACGGTCGGAGTGTTGGCTCTACCCGTCGCTTGCCGCCTCTCGTTGTTGTCTACACTACAACAGACCGCCTGGTGGTCGCTATTAGTGTAGCCATCGTCTACCCTCCAGTTCTTGATTAGTCCTGGGCTGGAGAACGTCACGTCGATGATCGACTCCGCACCATTTCTGCTGAATGTACTTTTGTTCCCAACGTTGGCCAGATCTAGATTGAGCTTTGCCAAAGCCCCCAACAGGATCTGGCCACTATTGTTCGTGAAGCGACTTCCCCACTCAACAGCCCAAGCGTTGAAGTCACCCGCCACCACCAACGGCTTTAGGCCCGTTAGCTCCATGGATAGGAGGTCGACCATCTGGGTGAACCTTTCGGTAGACCAACGAGGCGGAGCATAGCAACTGCAGTAGAACACTCCGTTCACCTTAGCAACTACGTACCCTTCTTCTGAGGTTGGGACAACCTCCTGAACTGGGAACTTGCTCGTCGTACATATGGCCGCAAAACTGGACCTATCCGCAACCCAGTTACCGTTTCCGGGAGGGATGCGATAGGGATCCGATATGATGGCGATGTCCGACAACGACTCAGTGGCTGCTTGGTGTAGGAGCTGCTGAGTCGCGAAGCAATGGTTCAGGTTCAGTTGCGTCACCCTTACGCCCGTGGTTTCGCAGCCGGCTTACCGGCTGGGCAACTGGGGCCTCCCATAAAGTGTTTGGCGTCCTGTTTCCCGGAACATACCATCCACTTGGGAGACTCCCCACAGTCCTTTGCTTTATGGCCTGCACCTCCACATCGCCCGAACAGCTGGCTCCTATCGGGCCCCTTGCAGGTCCAGGACTTATGTCCGCCCTCGAAGCACCGGAAGCAAATGTCTGGTTGCTGTAGTATGCCCAGAGGACATACAGACCAGCCGACCTTCAACTTGCTCTCTTTCAGGGCCAGGTTAGCGTCCGCCGACGGTAGTCGGAAGGTAGCTATCTGGGTCCCCGCCGGAACTTTGTGGAGGCGGATTGAATCCTTAGCCACCTTCACCCCGCACTTCGCTTTTAGGGCTTGTGCAGTGTCGCACCCCTCAGTGATTTCGTCCAGGTTTTTAAGCTGGAGAGTCACTTCTGAGGTGAGTGCCCGCACTTGCACCTCTTTCCCTAGGACCATATCCGCTACCGTTTTGTAGGTAGCCCCCTTGTTCTTGGCGTCCTTCCGGAGCTCAAGTATCATCTCGCCAGTGCGAGATCGGCGAATACTCCGTACATCCGCCCCCAGATCGTTGAGCTGGGTTTACCCCCTCATCTTCTTCAAGACTTCTGAGTACTTCGACCCATCCGTCTTGAGTATGAGGGCATCACCCCTACTCCGCGCCTTTTTGACCTTTTTTGGTCCTCTGGCCGCTCCGCCGTCATGTCGCGTTGCGCCTTCCCGACGCTTCCTACCCTCTACGGTAGTCCAAGGGTTGCCCGTAGCCTCCACCTGTGCCTTTTCCGCGGTGGACCTTGAACCGGTTGGCGTGTTTCCCCGTGGGAGTAGCACGACCAGTCGTTTCTTGGTGTTCCCGGGGGCCGTGTCCCCCGGGGACTGCCTCGTTCGTTAGCGACCTGCCCCGTGGAGCAGACCGATGCGAACGAGGGGGCGTCTGTATGCACCTCTTTAGATGCAGTCGCCCTCCCGGTCCTGGCCGCTTTTTCGGCCACCTTCACCCGAGCTACGAGTTCTTCGTGCTCCTTTCTGGCTTCATCAATGAAGCACCGAAGTAGGAGGAGGCTCTGCTTCAGGGCGCCAGCGATGTTTCGCCTGTTCGCCAAGAACTCGATTATGGCATCGAGTTGTTCAGACAGCGCCGCCACTCTTGGCCGCGTGTCCATACACCTTTCGACGGCCTTGACTAGCTAGGGACCGTCTACCGAGATGTCTGGTGTGGACACCGACGGATTCGCCGTTTTTCCAACTCCAGACTTCGCCGCATCCGTCTCCGCCTTCTTCTGTGGAGACCGCTGGATACCACCTCGTGCGGAGGGATTTTGTAATCCCTCCGCACTCGTCTCTTTCGTTTTGAATGTGTTCATCTTGATGTTAAATGTGTCCCCCTTCCAGCCGCTATCCTTGTCCATGGTGGAGTAGTCGCCTATGTGGTCCCATGGTGGTCTATGCCGAAGCAGTGAGGTCATGGCTAGGGTAAGCAGTCATAGCGCCTTATGGGCAACTATGACTCCACCGACCGGCGCAAGTCAGGAACAACCATCTGATCCTACTCCTGCCTGATTCCCACCAGACAATAGACTCGGAACGTACTGGAAGGCCTGCCAGGTTTTATGGGACGGAAACCCCTGCACCGGGTACCACCTCGCCATTTCAAGCCGTTGTCACACGACTTTACTAAGGGAGCTCGATGTAGGTGCCAGCCCGAGGACGCGGTACCATTCCGAAATCCAGCTCATTTCCGTTCACTACACTGCCAGTTGCCATAATGTGTGTGTGTGTGTGTGTGTGTGTGTGTGTGTATGTGTGTGTGTATGTGCAGAATTTATTCTCACTCACTTTTCTCGGAGATGGCTGAACCGATTCTCATGAAATTAATTGCAAATGGAAGGTCTTGTTGTCCCATAAGATCCTATACGATTCTATTGTAATCGGATTTTTAGTTTGGAGGTTATGTTTAGAAATGTAAAAATCATGAAACATCATTATCTCGCAAACTACACAACCGATTTGAACAAAATTGGTTTCAAATAAACGAGCTATCCAGAAAACTCTTAAATTTTGAATTTTATGAAGATTAAACTTGTGGTTCAAAAGTTATGGAAAGAAACGTGTTGTGAAGACTGTTTAATCTCACTCATGTTTCTCAGAGATGGCGGGACCGATTTTCATAAAATCAGTGTCAAATGAAAGGTCTAGTTGCCTCATAAGACCCTATTGATTTGTTTCGCAATCGGACTATTACTTTGCCTGTTAAGTTTGAAAATGTGAAATCCAGCTATAAAAAGGAACATATTCCGAAGACTACTTAGACTCACTCACTTTTCTCAGAGATGGCTGACCCGATTTCCACAAAATTAGTGTCAACTAATAAGTCTAGCTGCCTCGTAACACCCTATTGAATTTTACTGTAATCGAACTGTAACTTCGTCTGTAATGTACCGAAATGTGAAAATCACGAAACTTCATTATCTTAGAAACTACACAACCGATTTGATCAATATTATTATCAGATGAGCGGGCTAGTTAAGGGTTAACTGATTAATTATGATTGAACATGTGGTTTCAAATTTTGGCTGCCCTACACGTTTCCATTTTATTTGATTACAATCGAATTTAAGCAACCGTTATGTATTAAATTGTTTATAAAACAACGAAAGTCTATTATCTCAAAGATTACATGACTTATTTGAACAAAACTAGTGTCATACGAACGAGTCATCTCTCAAACTTGCAAATAACAAACTTCATAACAATTCGATATGTGGCTCAAAAGTTATGGAAAGAAGAGAAATTCAAAGACTATTTAAAACTATACCTGCTTTGATCGATATATGTGGCCTCAACATAATTTAAATGTGGTATCATACTATTTGAACGTTCCAAATTCATTGATTCCTTGCGATGTGTTCAAAAGCTGCAAATGCACGACGAATCGGCCACAGGATATGATCAAAGTCAAATAACAAATCGTTTAAAATGATTGGTTTTATCGAAATGACAACATCCTCGAATTTTGGCTTCTGTACATCGCCTTAATTCTGAATATATTCATATTGGGTGGTATTCGGTCATTTTCAGCAGATTTTCTGGCATCAAACTGACACCGGAAATATCCATATTGGAAGGTATTTAGTTATTTTGGCTGTTTTCCAGAAACTAAAAGTGGTCGTCTTCAAATTCAGAACGGTGTCCAGGGTCAATGTTTGGTTTCCATGCATCATCACGTTTACGGAAATATCCATATTGAGTATTATTCTGTCATTTTCCACTGTTGCCTAGAAGTTGCCATTAAGCAATTCAAAATGGTGCCTGAGGACAATTGTTAGCTCATTGCATCATTCTGGTTCCAGAGATACTCATATTGGATAGTATTTGTTTATTTTAGGCTGTTTTTCACAATCCGATAGTCGCCATCTTGGATTTCAAAATAGTATTTAGGATACTGGTTGAAGAAAAACTCGAATTGGGTGATATTTGGTCACTTTGGACTGTTTTTCAGAAGGCGAAAGTCGTCATTTTGGACTTTAAAATTGCCTGTGAAATCAATTTCTGTCATCTGGGCGTAATTCTGGTTCCGAAAACATTCATATTGAATGGTATTTGGTCATTTCCGGCTGTGTGCCAGACACCGGAAGTCACCATCTCAAAATTCAAGATTGTGTCTGTGATCAATTTTTAGCTTCTGTGCATCTTTCTGTTTCCAGAAATACTAATATTTAATGGGAATCGTCCATTTCAGGCTGTTTTCCAGAAACCGGAAGTTGCCATCTTACAATTCAAAATGTTGTCTGAAGTCGATTTGTGGCTCCAGTGCATCATTACGGTTCCGGAAATACCCATATTGGGTGGTATTTGGTCATTTCCCGCTGTTTTTCCGACACCGGAAGTCGCCATTTTGGATTTCATAATGGCATTTGGAGACAATTTTAAAGAAAAACTCATATTGGGTGGTATTTGGTCATTTTCTGCTGTTTTCAGAAACCGGAAGTCGCCATCTTAGAATTTAAAATGCTATCTGTGGTCGATTATAGCTCCTGTGTATTATTCTAGATCCGGATATTATTATATTGGGTGGAAATCGGCCATTTTCGGCTGTTTTCCAGAAACCGGAAGTTGCCATCTTACAATCCAAAATGTTGTCTGAAGTCGATTATGGAACATGTTTGTTACCACTAAAAATATTCACCTGCCAACATGGTTCCATTTAGTTGATTAGTTCGCGAGATGTGCAAAAATTTGTGAAGAAACATGTACTTCCAGAAGAGGGAGGGGCGTCAAACCATTATGGACATATTTGTTACCTCTGAAAACATTCACATACCAAATTTGGTTGTATTTTCTTGATTGGTTCTTGAGCTGTGCGAAATTTGTGTTTCATTCTCATGAGATCCCTCCCTTATAGAAGAGGGAGTCGGGTTTCAAACCATTATGTACATATTTGTTACCACTAAAAACATTTGCCTGCCAAATTTTGTTCCATTTGGTTGATCAGTTCTCGAGATGTGCACAAATTTGTGTTTCATCCAACTATTATGGACATATTAGTTACCCCAAACATCCCAAACCAAATACCCCAAAACATCCACATGCCAAATTCGGTTTCATTTGCTTGGTTTGTTCTTGAGTTGTGCAGAAATGTATGTTTCATTTGTATGGGACCCCTCCCTTCCAGAAGATTGAGGGGTCTCAAACTATCATAGGAACCTTTATCGGCACCAAAAAACCCTACATACAAATTTTCACGTCGATCGGTTCGGTAGTTTTCGAGCCTATATGGATCAGACAGACAGACTTGACTGCATTTTTATATGTAAAGATTACAACATCAATATTTTAGAACCTAAAGAGTGAATATACATTTATTGGATTGAAGCGTTCATGTAAAACTATTTTTACAAATATAAAATTGAATGAGAAAGGCTGGGTCTGACCGCTAGAGGGATTAATTTAGGTTTTTTTTGTTACAAAATATACGGAGTCCGCCGACAGTATCAATGTGTTTGCTCGGTGACGTAAGTGCGTTTATTGTCAGCTTTCCCTGGAAATCTATTTTTAGAAGTATATTCAACAACACTCGAAAAAATATCGTTTCTATTTGGCGATATTATGCCTGTAGTATTTTTTTGTGCAAACAACATGAATTTGACAAAGCGCAAGCTTATCGTTCTTGTTTAAGAAGCACCAAGAATTTCTCGTAATGCGTCAAGTCAGAATTAACTCTCTATCCTCAAAAACCAAATCCAATAGTACTTACGTTATCATTATGAATGGTTTTGTCTTATTTAACTCTGATTAAATCAAATTTATAATATGGATCTTACTTTCAAAATAACATGGGAGCTCTTACAAAAGTTCATTAATTGACAAACATAAAAATATGTATGTTAAACGAAACTATCAACAAGTTTCACCTAAAAATCGTAGCAATCAATAATTCCATTTTTGTTTTTAACTTGACAATTTTTTTCATTCGCCTACAATTACATTCGCTGTATCACGAAGACAGCTAACGAACGTTTATTATGGAAAAATTTAAAATAATCAAATATCATCTAACAATTTTGAAATGTAAGGAAAAAATCGGAATGAATCTTAGTAAATGGACCAAAAATTCACAAGCATTCACCAGCTCTTACTCTTCTATAAATTTGTATATTTGGGAATTCAATTTTCCGATACTATCCGATCACAATTATTTAGTGAATATCTAAGATAAAATATGATAAATATAACTCATAACCGTTGCAAAAATGTACAATTCTTGTTGAGTAATTTATGGTAATCATATTCATGAGATAAACTTTCATCAATCAGCAGCAGCCTTGCAGTTTTTCCTCGATTGCACACGAATAGAAATGTACGAACAGAAGTGTACCACTACAATACGAACAGTACCGCGCGCTGCAGTACGAATGGAAGTGTACCGCTGAAATGTACGAATAGAAGAGTACCGCTACAATCATAGACGACGAGAGACCTGCGGCTCTCTGCTCCACTGGTACTGTTGCTTTTGCCAACATGTTTTCTTTCAAGACATCAGTTTTTATTACGTTCTGACAGCAGGCTTAGGAATTGTTTAAGAATGGAGATTGTTTCAAACTTTTCGGAAAACTTTTACCTTCGAGACATCATATTAGTCTAAGCTCATGGAAGCAAAAATAAATCTACCTATTAGGACGGGGAGACTCTGTCAATTTTTTTTCGATATTGATACAGAGAATATCACAGGACACGTCTGCGCTAGGAATGCTTGCTTGTGATTGGTTCATTGTTCGCGTAAATTTGTCATTGAAATTCTATATCAATTTTACCGCTTAGCAATGAAATTAGAGTGATAACTAGCATATTACAAAATTGTTTTATCTATCCAACAACATATTGGTTATTGATATCCATCATGTGGTTATACTGTTATGACCGTTTAAAATCTGACGCAACATTTGCTAGTTTCATTTCCAGTTTTACAAAATGCATCTCAGTATAGTAAACAAAGACGTAGTCCCACGTCAAAAGTTGACATATGTTCTGCGGGGTGTATGCGACCTTACCGTTGAATGCCATTAAAGAGGGTCTGCCGCCCTCGTGTCGCTGTTGATTATCGAATTTCCAGAACTGTTTGGGATGAGACTTAAGCTTTCTTGTAGTTCGTGACGATATCGAATAAAGCATAACTTCACCACACGTTTGTACTTGTGGTTAATTTTCGCATATTACGGTGTACGGTGCTTGATGAATTTTTTTAAGGCGGCTCTTTTCTTGGTTTTCAACAGCCGAAGTTCTCTAGTTTGCCATGGGTGTCGAGGCGCAAAATGAATGCTTTTTTTCGAAGGTATCTGTCAATCGCGTAGCACAAAACGTTGGAGAGAGATTGAGCGGCGTCTTTGGCGTTGACAGAATCTAAAATTTCATTCCAATTACCCTCGGAGAAAAACTCGGCGATACTGCGGAGGTTCGCATTGCGAAAGACGTAAAACACGGTAACGGGTGCAACCTCGAGATCGTGTTCCAATTCAGCGTTTCTGGATACTAATAGAGCAAGGTGGTGAGAAGCTGTTTTCACTAGAGGAGCGGGGGCCTCGCACAAAAATTGGGCTGTGTCCTGAGTGCTTACAAAGCAAAAGTCTAAAATACGATTATTCTGATTGGTGATGTGATTGATCTGGAAGAGTGTAGCTGAACTGTAACAATCCAAAAGAAATGTAGCGTTTGTGTGGATACTTGAATGATTCAGATCCGGATAAAGAGAGCCGTCTCGATATTCTTTCCACGAAATTCCAGGAAGATTGAAATCGCCCAATAATATCATGACTTCGTCTGTTGCTTTTGCTAATTCCAAGACCGATTGGCAGTGAGTAGCAAACAAATCCCGGTCACGTACTCGATCCGGGGCTTGTGCAGTGCGCAGAGAAACAACGTGCGGTCACCAAGTCTGATCCTGGACCTGTTCAAGGCTTATCCAAGCGATGTCCTCTAGAACCTTTGCTTTCAGCTTTGAGTTGACAGATACAAGAACGACCCCGCCTGAGGATTTGCGACTATTTCCGGCACTTCTATCGCAGCGAAAGACCTCGTAGTTATTGCTGAAACACTGGAGGTAAAGTGAGCGAGAGTCCAACCAAGTCTCCGCGAGAACTATGATGTCAAAGCAGCAGTTCGAGACAGCTACGCAGAAAATTGGTCTCAAAAGAACGGGCTACCTGGAAAACCCTCTAGTTTTGAATTTCATAAAGATTGAACTTGTGGTTCAAAAGTTATGAAAAGAAACATGTTTTTAGGACTGTTTAATCTCACTCATGTTTCTCAGAGATGGCTGAACCGATTTTCATAAAATCAGTGTCAAATAGAAGGTCTAATTGCCCCATAAGACCCTATTGATTTGTTTTGCAGTCGGACTATTACTTTACCTGTTATGTATAAAAATGTGAAATCCAGCTATGAAAAGGAACATATTCCGAAGACTACTTGGACTCACTCACTTTTCTCAGAGATGGCTGACCCGATTTCCACAAAATTAGTGTCAAATGAAAAGTCTAGCTGCCTCAGAAGACCCTATTGAATTTTACTGTAATCGAACTGTAACTTCATTTGTAACGTGCCGACTTGTGAAAATCACGAAATTCCATTATCTCAGAAACTACACAACCGATTTGATTATAATAATCAGATGAGCGGGCTAGTTAGGGGTTAACTGATGAATTGTGACTGAACACGTGGTTTCAAAGTTTGGCCGCCCTACACGTTCCCATTTCATTTGATTATAATCGAACTTAAGCAACCGTTATGTACTAAATTGTAAATCAAACAACGAAAGTCTATTATCTCAAAGATTGCATGACTTATTTGAACATAACTAGTGTCATACGAACGCGTCATCTCTCAAACTCGCAAATAAAAAACTTCATAACAATTCGATATGTGGCTCAAAAGTTATGGAAAGAAGAGAAATTCAAAGACTATTTAAAACTATACCTGCTTTGAGCTATATATGGCATCAACAGAATTTCTATGTGGTGTCGTACTTTTTGAACGTTCCAAGTTCATTGATTCCTTGCGATGTGTTCAAAAGCTGCAAATGCACGACGAATCGGCCATAGGATATGATCAAAGTCAAATAACAAATCGTTTAAAATGATTGGTTTTATCGAAATGACACCATCCTCGTCTTTTGGCTTCTGTACATCGCCTTAATTCTGAATATATTCATATTGGGTGGTATTCTGTCGTTATCAGCAGACTTTCTGGCATCAAACTGACACCGGCAATACCCATATTGGGAGGTATTTTTGGTTGTTTTCCAGAAACTAAAAGAGGTCGTCTTCAAATTAAAAATAGTGTCCGGGGTCAATGTTTGGTTTCTATGCATCATCACGTTTACGGAAATATCCATATTGAGTATTATTCGGTCATTTCCGATTGTTGCCTATAAGTTGCCATTTAGCAATTCAAAATTGTGCCTGAGGTCAATTGTTGGCTCCTTGCATCATTCTGGTTCCAGAGATACTCATATTGGATAGTATTTGTTTATTTTAGGCTGTTTATCACAATCCGGTAGTCGCCATCTTGGATTTCAAAATAGTATTTAGGATACTGGTTAAAGAAAAACTCGAATTGGGTGATATTTGGTCACTTTGGACTGTTTTTCAGAAGGCGAAAGTCGTCATTTTGGACTTTAAAATTGCCTGTGAAATCAATTTCTGTCATCTGGGCGTAATTCTGGTTCCGAAAACATTCATATTGAATGGTATTTGGTCATTTCCGGCTGTGTGCCAGACACCGGAAGTCACCATCTCAAAATTCAAGATTGTGTCTGTGATAAATTTTTAGCTTCTGTGCATCTTTCTGTTTCCAGAAATACTAATATTTAATGGGAATCGTCCATTTCAGGCTGTTTTCCAGAAACCAGAAGTTGCCATCTTACAATTCAAAATGTTGTCTGAAGTCGATTTGTGGCTCCAGTGCATCATTACGGTTCAGGAAATACCCATATTGGGTGGTATTTGGTCATTTGCCGCTGTTTTTCCGACACCGGAAGTCACCATTTTGGATTTCATAATGGCATTTGGAGACAATTTTAAAGAAAAACTCATATTGGGTGGTATTTGGTCATTTTCTGCTGTTTTCAGAAACCGGAAGTCGCCATCTTAGAATTTAAAATGCTATCTGTGGTCGATTATAGCTCCTGTGTATTATTCTAGATCCGGATATTATTATATTAGGTGGAAATCGGCCATTTTCGGCTGTTTTCCAGAAACCGGAAGTTGCCATCTTACAATCCAAAATGTTGTCTGAGGTCGATTATGGAACATATTTGTTATCACTAAAAATATTCACCTGCCAATATGGTTCCATTTAGTTGATTAGTTCGCGAGATGTGCAAAAATTTGTGAAGAAACATGTACTTCCAGAATGGGAGGGGCGTCAAACCATTATGGACATATTTGTTACCTCTGAAAACATTCACATACCAAATTTGGTTGTATTTTCTTGATTGGTTCTTGAGCTGTGCGAAATTTGTGTTTCATTCTCATGGGATCCCTCCCTTATAGAAGAGGGAGTCGGGTTTTAAACCATTATGTACATATTTGTTACCACTAAAAACATTTGCCTGCCAAATTTTGTTCCATTTGGTTGATCAGTTCTCGAGATGTGCACAAATTTGTGTTTCATCCAACTATTATGTACATATTAGTTACCCCTTAAAACATCCACATGCCAAATTCGGTTTCATTTGCTTGGTTTGTTCTTGAGTTGTGCAGAAATGTATGTTTCATTTGTATGGGACCCCTCCCTTTCAGAAGATTGAGGGGTCTCAAACTATCATAGGAACCTTTATCGGCACCAAAAAACCCTACATACAAATTTTCACGTCGATCGGTTCGGTAGTTTTCGAGCCTATATGGATCAGACAGACAGACTTGACTGCATTTTTATATGTAAAGATTACAACATCAATATTTTAGAACCTAAAGATATATTCACTCTTTATTGGATTGAAGCGTTCATGTAAAACTATTTTTACAAATATAAAATTGAATGAGAAAGGCTGGGTCTGACCGCTAGAGGGATTAATTTAGGTTTTTTTTTGTTACAAAATATACGGAGTTCGCCGACAGTATCAATGTGTTTGCTCGGTGACGTAAGTGCGTTTATTGTCAGCTTTCCCTGGAAATCTATTTTTAGAAATATATTCAACAACACTCGAAAAAATATCGTTTCTATTTGGCGATATTATGCCTGTAGTATTTTTTTGTGCAAACAACATGAATTTGACAAAGCGCAAGCTTATCGTTCTTGTTTAAGAAGCACCAAGAATTTCTCGTAATGCGTCAAGTCAGAATTAACTCTCTATCCTCAAAAACCAAATCCAATAGTACTTACGTTATCATTATGAATGGTTTTGTCTTATTTAACTCTGATTAAATCAAATTTATAATATGGATCTTACTTTCAAAATAACATGGGAGCTCTTACAAAAGTTCATTAATTGACAAACATAAAAATATGTATGTTAAACGAAACTATCAACAAGTTTCACCTAAAAATCGTAGCAATCAATAATTCCATTTTTGTTTTTAACTTGACAATTTTTTTCATTCGCCTACAATTACATTCGCTGTATTACGAAGACAGCTAACGAACGTTTATTATGGAAAAATTTAAAATAATCAAATATCATCTAACAATTTTGAAATGTAAGGAAAAAATCGGAATGAATCTTAGTAAATGGACCAAAAATTCACAAGCATTCACCAGCTCTTACTCTTCTATAAATTTGTATATTTGGGAATTCAATTTTCCGATACTATCCGATCACAATTATTTAGTGAATATCTAAGATAAAATATGATAAATATAACTCATAACCGTTGCAAAAATGTACAATTCTTGTTGAGTAATTTATGGTAATCATATTCATGAGATAAACTTTCATCAATCAGCAGCAGCCTTGCAGTTTTTCCTCGATTGCACACGAATAGAAATGTACGAACAGAAGTGTACCACTACAATACGAACAGTACCACGCGCTGCAGTACGAATGGAAGTGTACCGCTGAAATGTACGAATAGAAGAGTACCGCTACAATCATAGACGACGAGAGACCTGCGGCTCTCTGCTCCACTGGTACTGTTGCTTTTGCCAACATGTTTTCTTTCAAGACATCAGTTTTTATTACGTTCTGACAGCAGGCTTAGGAATTGTTTAAGAATGGAGATTGTTTCAAACTTTTCGGAAAACTTTTACCTTCGAGACATCATATTAGTCTAAGCTCATGGAAGCAAAAATAAATCTACCTATTAGGACGGGGAGACTCTGTCAATTTTTTTTCGATATTGATACAGAGAATATCACAGGACACGTCTGTGCTAGGAATGCTTGCTTGTGATTGGTTCATTGTTCGCGTAAATTTGTCATTGAAATTCTATATCAATTTTACCGCTTAGCAATGAAATTAGAGTGATAACTAGCATATTACAAAATTGTTTTATCTATCCAACAACATATTGGTTATTGATATCCATCATGTGGTTATACTGTTATGACCGTTTAAAATCTGACGCAACATTTGCTAGTTTCATTTCCAGTTTTACAAAATGCATCTCAGTATAGTAAACAAAGACGTAGTCCCACGTCAAAAGTTGACATATGTTCTGCGGGGTGTATGCGACCTTACCGTTGAATGCCATTAAAGAGGGTCTGCCGCCCTCGTGTCGCTGTTGATTATCGAATTTCCAGAACTGTTTGGGATGAGACTTAAGCTTTCTTGTAGTTCGTGACGATATCGAATAAAGCATAACTTCACCACACGTTTGTACTTGTGGTTAATTTTCGCATATTACGGTATACGGTGCTTGATGAATTTTTTTAAGGCGGCTCTTTTCTTGGTTTTCAACAGCCGAAGTTTGCTAGTTTGCCATGGGTGTCGAGGCGCAAAATGAATGCTTTTTTTCGAAACGTATCTGTCAATCGCGTAGCACAAAACGTTGGAGAGAGATTGAACGGCGTCTTTGGCGTTGACAGAATCTAAAATTTCATTCCAATTACCCTCGGAGAAAAACTCGGCGATACTGTGGTGTTTCGCATTGCGAAAGACGTAAAACACGGTAACGGGTGCAACCTCGAGATCGTGTTCCAATTCAGCGTTTCTGGATACTAATAGAGCAGGGTGGTGAGAAGCTGTTTTCACTAGAGGAGCGGGGGCCTCGCACAAAAATTGGGCTGTGTCCTGAGTGCTTACAAAGCAAAAGTCTAAAATACGATTATTCTGATTGGTGATGTGATTGATCTGGAAGAGTGTAGCTGAACTGTAACAATCCAAAAGAAATGTAGCGTTTGTGTGGATACTTGAATGATTCAGATCCGGGTAAAGAGAGCCGTCTCGATATTCTTTCCACGAAATTCCAGGAAGATTGAAATCGCCCAATAATATCATGACTTCGTCTGTTGCTTTTGCTAATTCCAAGACCGATTGGCAGTGAGTAGCAAACAAATCCCGGTCACGTACTCGATCCGGGGCTTGTGCAGTGCGCAGAGAAACAACGTGCGGTCACCAAGTCTGATCCTGGACCTGTTCAAGGCTTATCCAAGCGATGTCCTCTAGAACCTTTGCTTTCAGCTTTGAGTTGACAGATACAAGAACGACCCCGCCTGAGGATTTGCGACTATTTCCGGCACTTCTATCGCAGCGAAAGACCTCGTAGTTATTGCTGAAACACTGGAGGTAAAGTGAGCGAGAGTCCAACCAAGTCTCCGTGAGAACTATGATGTCAAAGCAGCAGTTCGAGACAGCTACGCAGAGATCACTGACAACGCTGTTCATACCGCCGATGTTCTGGTAATTGCGACCTCGTAATGACGGCTAGAAGTGCCGGGAGTGCAGCTGGAATTTGGAGCGGTATCAGGCAGCATGAGGGTCGAATCGTGAATATACCTGCTGAAACAGGTTGGAAGACCTCCAATCCACATCTACCCTTAGGACCGAGACGACTTCTTTCTATAACTTTCAAACCACATCACAGTGGTTTAAAACGCGAAAAACGTGATCGTCAGCCTTTTGAGTATAAAGATGTCATTTTAATGCTCTAGTGTATTCGACAAAGTTTTTGTAGATCTTAAGGGGCATCTTTTGATGTAAATAATTTTTTGATTAATTCACCTAATTCAAGTGAGATAAAAGTTTTATTTTTTTGTTAACTTATAAAACCATAACGAAGTCTTCAACAAAGACAATTTTATGTAGAAAAAATTTGCTGAAGACACTTTGGTTCTATCTCTTGAAAATCGACCACATACAGGTAGTTTAATACACAGACATTCTTAAAGTTTTTGAAAATCGAAAAATATCAAATAACTTTTTCTGATGTGATTTTAGAAACCTACTATGTTCTATACATTTTTTCATATCAAAGAATACATCATTCTGCCGAACATACCTTGGGTAAATTTTCAACTGTTTCATAGGGTTTGGGACATTTTAGATAAAAAAATGCACTTTTTCAAAATAAAATTTCTCGAAAAGTTGCAAAAACGACAGTCTTCACTCGAAATATAGGGATTAGTACTAGCTTTCCCAGGTGGTTTCATTAGTTTCTTGGAGTCTCTTAAAGATTTGGGCGTGGGTGAAAAAAAATATTTTTTTTTGTTTGTCGACTTTTTTTCATGTTTTTTACTTCAGAGATGTACATAATCGAAACAATTTTTGATTTTTCATTGAAAAGTACGAAAAGCAATTTATTTACGACACCGTACATTATTAGGCAAACATGAAAATAGAAAAATAATGATTTTTTCCGAAAATATTTGGTATGTGCTCAGTGAATCACGTCGCGAGCTGAACCGCCTGACATCCGAATCATTGAGTTTAGATCTTTGCGGCCAACCTTCTCGAAGATAACGATAAACTAAACGAAGCTGCGAATCAGCTTGGGTGTCTCTTTCCACTATCCCAAAACTGAGCGGAAAAACATCGGTTATTCCATGTGCCACTGATCTTCCATCATGTTCGCTGTATATACAGGTATGCCCATTCGTGAACCAAATAATCGGACTAAAGGCGCCTGATCGGTTTCTAGTCGGAACCTACGACCAAAAATCATCTTATGAAATTTAGTTACGGCGAAAATGATAAATAATCCTTCTCTGTCAGGCTGACTGTAGCCCTGTTCCGCTTTTGTCAAAGCACGAGCTGCATGTTACACAACCTTTATCGAGCCATCTGGGAATCTATGAGATATAGTAGCGTCTACTCTAACTTATGAAGCGTCTGCTGAAACGATAATCTCGCGTTTTGGATCATAATTTGTGAGTAATAAGTCCGAACCAAGAATTAGCTTGAATTGGTCGAATGCTTGCTGACATTCAGCGTTCCACCGAAACTTAGCGCCTTCTTTGAGTAGTTCATCCAACAGAAAGCGTTGTAGTTGATCGCTCCCAAAAACGATCGTACTCCACTGATATCCGTGATATCATGATATCGCACTTGTAGAAAAGCATCTGTTAAATCGATCGGTGAATGGTAAACATGGTAACTTGTGTACCACTAGTGTTAACATTAAAACGCTTTTTTGTGTGTGAAATCAAGTGCTTAAGGTGATCTAGTGCTAGTGATCCGACGGCCAAATTGGAAAACTAAACGGATAAGTAGAAGTGTATTTGCTTGCTTTCGATTTATTCGTTTTTTTTATTGATTTAATTTGTGTCAGCGCCAATCATCGCATATATATCACATAGACGCTACGGCTGCTGGTTGAAACATTCATTGTTATATTTTTGCATTGTTCGTTGCCTTTAGCCTTTGCCGTTGCTGCTGGACGAGTCCAGCCGGCGGTTGTTTGTTTGTTTACTATGGACTGTGCAAAGTGTGGTAATGTAGTTCGTGTTAGCGACGATCCCGTAGTTTGCGTGGGCAAGTGCAATTCTCGATTTCATCGGGTTTGTACACCGCTCACTAAAATAGCGGCAATTCTCGATTTCATCGGGTTTGTACACCGCTCACTAAAATAGCGGCGAAAGTCGTTAACGATAATGAAAATATTGTTTTCAAATGTGCTTCATGTTTATCGGCCCAAGAAGACGGCGGGAAAGATGATGCTATGAGTAGTGAGCTGACGGAGATCAAAAGTGTATTGTCATCTTTGTCTCAGTCGCTCACAGATACTCAAAGCGGAATCGAAACCCAGATAAACAGCGCGATTGCTAACGGTATCGATAGTATTTTAAAATCGATCAGCAACTCTCTTCGTGAGAGTATGGCAAGCATTGAAACCAATGTTGCTAGAAAGCTGGATGATTTTAAAATAAATGTAATTTGTAAAATTGATCAGGATGAACATGCTGCAATGAGCAGAAAGAGGTCTAGAACTGAGAGAACGATTCACTCTGAGTCGGACTCTATTCCCAACAAGAAAAAAATAATTTCAAATAAGCGGGACGAACCAATTGAAGACGTAGTTAAGCAAAATGACGAGGTTTTTATTCCTGAAAATGCTTTGACATACGCGAACGTTTTAGCGGGGTCAAGTGGGAATGCAAATAAATTGAAGCGAGCAGAAAACCGTAAGACTCGGCCGGTCATTCTGATTAAACCAGTCGAGTCTTCTCAATCTAGTGAAGATACTAGAATTTTTTTGAAAAATAATTTGGATCCTAAAATACACAAAATTAGAAACTTTAGAAACGAGAAAGCAGGTTCGATAATTGCTGAGTGTGCAACAGGGGATAATATTAAAGTCGTGAAAAAGGACATTGAAAGCAATTTAGGTGAAAAATATAATGCTGTTATTCCTACAAACGCTAAGCCTAAGTTGAAAATTGTGGGAATGAGTGATCAATATTCCCCTGAAGTCTTCATTGACTTGTTAAAAAGTCAAAATGAAGACCTCGGTATCAATGAAGTCAAAGTTATTGCTCAATTTGTAAATTCAAGCTTCAAATATAATAAGTATAATACTATTATTGAAGTTGATAAGGACACTTTTAACCACTTGATGACTGCTGGTAAAGTAAACATTGGGTGGGATAGGTGTTCGGTTCAAGAGGCCGTCAATGTTTTACGTTGCTTTAAATGTGGAGAATTTGGTCACAAAAGCACAGAGTGTGTTAATCCTTAAACATGCTCCAAGTGTAGCGGAATACATAAGACATCGGAATGCTCATCGACTGATTTTAGCTGCGTAAATTGTTTAAAATCTAAGAAAGAATTTCATTTGAACTTGGACGTAAAACATCCAGCATTTAGCACACAGAACATTTCGCAGAAGTGACAAAAGCAAGTAAAGTTTCAAAAAATGCCCCACCACACCTTTTCAAATCAAAAGTGGCTGAACATATTTTAAACGAGGAACATCCACTAACTTCGGATAACATTCACCTCCTCCGCCCCGTTAATAACTTATGGAAATTAGACGTAGCTGAAAGTTTAGAAAGGTAATCACCCCTCATGGCTATTCAATGTGCTTCCCAAAAACCCCAGACATGGTACGGTAAACAATCGACCGCATAATTCCCTACCTAACTCCAATTAAGAGTGCTAAACTTTCATTTTTACCTACTACACATAAAAAACAGGATTTACGCTTTGCTCTTTACCAGTCCACATAAACACTGAGAAAGACTGTATGTCACAGTCGAAATATATATTTGCGGACTGAATTTCAATATTTATTTCCAAAAAAATTCAGTAGAGTATAACTGAAACCGATAACTATTTCTTTGATATCGGGGACTGTTTGAAAAAAGAAAAAGCAACATGTTGTCAAGTAAATAGCAGCTGAAGCAAATGCAATGTGAGAGGAAGCGAGAGATAGTTTATCTAAATATTGCTGGTTTATCTACAAATTATGCCGCATTGCGGCATTTTGTGGAAACAACGCGTCCGATGTTAGTATTGCTGGCTGAAACTTATATAGTAGAAGCTAATGCATTTGATCAATATAACATACCGGGTTACAAAGTTGCTTTTTGCCCTTACACTCCAGACATACAGGAGGGGTTGCTATTTACGCCAAGGAATCTGTTAAGTTCAACACTCGGTTAAACGAATGTGTTGAAAACAATTGGTTCCTGGGTATATCAGTTGAAAGAGGCATGACGATGGGAAATTTCGGATTTGTATACCATTCCCCCAGTTCAAGTGACCAGCGTTTCTTGGAAATTTTAGATAACTGGTGGGAGAGTTTTGTAGATTTGAATAAATTAAACGTTATCGCTGGTGATTTTAATAATAATTGGCTTAATGAACCAAATTCGAATCAATTAAAGCAATTAGCAGATTTTTTCAATTTGCGACAAACTGTTTGTCAATATACAAGAATTTCCAGACATTCTCGTACATTAATAGATCACGTGTTTTCGAATTTTGATAATGTTCATTCTTTTACAGAGGCCGATTACAAAATTACAGATCATGAGACAATTTTTGTTTTTATCGAGAATGACCGAAACCGTGATGATAAAGTAAAGATAAAGTGCTGGAACAGATATTCGAAACAAGCAGTGTCTCAACTTGTTTCGAGAAGCTTGGATTTTCAACCAGTAACTGGTGATTTGGACAATAAAGCAGCTGTTCTTACCAACACGCTGAAAGAATGTACCAATAGTTTAGTTTCAAAAAAACATGTGAACTTGCATAATGCAAACAGCTGGTACTCTTAATATCTTCTGCGTTTAAAACGAAAAAGAGATAAAAGGTACAAGCGGTTTTACAGAAGTAACAGTAGCGATGATTGGTATAGGTACACCGCGGCGCGTAACATGTATTCACGTGCCTTGAAAAAGGCCCGGTGTGAATATATACAGCGGAAGATTGATCAACATCAAAATAACAGCAAACAGTTATGGAAAATTTTAAAGGAACTAATGAAAAGTAACGATTGTTGTCCGCAATCCATAACTTTTAATGGCTTAGAAAAACAATCGACGCGAGTAATAGTAAATAAATTTAACAGTTAGTTCGTAAACAGTGTTCAATCGATCAATCAAAGCATTGATTTGGTCAAACAGCCGGACGAGATAATACAGCCGATCAATAATAACTGTAGCTTTGATGGTTTTCATCCTATTGCTTTTGCACAGTTGAAAGATATTTGTTTTTCTTTAGAGAGATCGGCTGGTATCGACAATGTCAACGCAAAAGTAATACAAGATTGCTTTCATGTCATTGGACACGATCTGCTGGACCTTATTAATGAATCACTGCAAACGGGGCAAGTGCCTGAAGTTTGGAAGGAATCACTTGTGGTTCCTATCCCCAAGATTACTGGGACGGATAAAGCCGAAGAGTTCCGTCCCATTAACATGTTGCACACATTAGAGAAAATATTAGAACTTGTTGTAAAAGGCCAGCTGATGGATTATTTAAATCGTAATGATTTGCTAATTCCAGAGCAATCAGGTTTTCGAGAGGGGCACTCTTGTGAGTCTGCATTGAATCTGGTGTTAGCAAAATGGAAAGAAAAAATCGAGGCTAAAGAAACTATTCTTGCTGTATTTTTAGATCTAAAACGCGCTTTTAAAACAATTTATAGGCCCTTATTGTTGCAAACATTGGAGCGCTTTGGTATCGTAGGGACAGCATATAAATGGTTCGAAAGCTTTTTGTGTGCTAGAACTCAGAAGACTCGTTTTAATGATTTTGAATCGGATTCCATTGCTAATACACTTGGTGTACCGCAAGGAAGTGTTTTGGTGCCCATTTTGTTCATAATTTATATTAATGACATGAAGCGAGTTTTACGGTTTTGCGTTGTAAATTTATTTGCCGATGACACTGTTCTGTTCATTGCAGCGAAAAATCCAAACGATATTGTTGCACTTTTGAATCAAGATTTACATTATCTGGCGAATTGGTTAAAGTTTAAACAGCTTATTATTAAATATTAGTAAAACACATTACTCGATTATTTCTTCTGCCAACTCCAGACCAGACATAAACATTGTAATTGATGGTGAGACGATTGATCGCGTAAATGAATTAAAGTTTCTTGGAGTAATTATCGACGACAAATTAACTTTTAAGTCTCACATAGATAATGTCATCAAAAAAATGGCGAAAAATACGGTATTTTGTGCCGTTTGAAAAATGAATTGACTGTTAGTAGTAAAATTAGTCTCTATAAGTCAATAATTTCACCACATATAGATTTTTGTTCATCCATACTATTTCTTGCAAACAATACACAAATGTTGAGACTGCAGTGCTTGCAAAATAAAGTAATGCGATTAATATTAATATGTAATAGATACACTTCCTCGAGTTTTATGCTGGACGCATTGAAATGGCTTTCTGTGAAGCAAAAAGTATATTTTTTGACAATGGTGTTCCTATATAAAATTCTGAATGATATGCTGCCTCGCTATTTGTGTGATCGAATTGATAGAGGAAGTGATTTTCATAGGTACAACCCTAGAAACGCGGATGATGCTAGAACACCACATTTTTTATTCGGAAGATCACAAAACTCTCTATTGTACAAAGCATAAACTTTTTCAATTCGATGCCAAGACAAGTAAAACGTTCAGCAACAATGGCGGAGTTTAAAAGGCTTTGTATTTCACACATAAAGTCTGTTTTGTAGACAGATTATATATAATTTTTTTGTAAATTAATGAAGAAGATTGTAAAATTTAAACATTTTTTCCTAATTTATTGGGTACATTAAGTTATTATGTTCATTGATGATGATGGATTTTTGTTTGAATTTAGTTATATAATAATTAATATTAGAGTTAAAAAAAAAATGACTCGGCTACACATGTTTAAGCCACGCACGCGTAGACTAACATAGACAATCTGGATATTGAGTACATCAGGTTTAAGCCCCTGAAATTGAAACAAAAAGCATAACGGGTTGATAAGTTGCTTTTTGGATGGTAATAGTATATATGCTGTTACCTTTATTTTCTTAATTTATCTGCTTTTACGATTTAAAAAAGGGTTCGGAGAAAAAACTGAAAAGGCTTGGGTTTGCCTGTGGAGTTCTGGATAGTTATCTAGAACCAATTCTGATTAGTTAACGCTCCTAAATGTTAGGTTCAATTCCTAACCAAGTCCAGATAATTTTCGGGTTGGAAACGTTCTGGATGAGCCTTGGATCAATGTTATTGAAGAATCGTTTTTTTTTTTCATGTATTTTCAAATTATTGGTATTCTTTTGAAGGGTTACTATGTCTGTATTAATAACCAGTCCGTTATTTGTTTGTCAACTGGTTACATTGTATGACTCTATATAATATCTTACTTAGATAAATCGACCAGCTCAAACCAATGTAGGGGTATGAGGTGGGACCATCATCATCATCTGGCTGAAAACAGTGCAGTTCGCTAGGCTTGCAAAAATGTCCTTTGGCGAGGGGAGTGGGTATCGATTGGGTTGTAGCGCGTTATAGAGACCGGTGGAGTAGTCTCCACAAATGCGTACGGCCTTGCGCACAACAACTATCGGAACAGCCTACTCCGAGTAGTCAACAGGTGTGACGATTTGCTTTCGCTCGAGGCGGTCTAATTCATCATCAACTGCTTGATACATCGCATGCGCAACCGGACGCTTTGGTCTAAACACAGGTGCTTTGAGTACCAAACTAACCTTCGTTTTCGTACAAACTCCCAGCTCACCACAAAACACTTCGGGAAATTCACCTTTCAGCGTATCTACATACGATGGCGTGTCTGCCACCTGATTACAGATAGTTGTTAAAGAAACTGACCATAGTTCGAAAGCATCCATTACGTCGGAACCCAGGAGATGAAGGTCCTCTCTTGTGACGGGAACCAAACAACATCTATCTAAAGTTAATTGATATTTCACACGAAAATTCGCCATCGATTTTTAACGGTCTGCCAGTAGCCGTTTTCGCCATAACTGTTTAGGCACGTAAATCTGGTTTACCAACCTTTTCCCACGATTCAATTGAAATTCTTGTAATGTCTCCCGTGTCCAGCTGCATTCGTACCGATGTTCCCTTAATTTCTACCGGCACGCATTTTCTACGTTGTTGCACACTACATGTATTTACTGTCACTATTTTCGCTGCTGCCACCTGCTTACTACTTTCGTGTCGATCGTATCTGTCAAATCTAGTCTTTGCTGCACTCCTACAGTAACCTCTCTTATGGCCTAATCTCCCACAATCACTGCACTTATTATTCTTGAAAGTACAGTCTCTTGCATAATGCATTGCACCGCATAACCAGCAAGCTGTTTCCAGGCCACTTTTTTTGTATCGGTAAATTGGTTTTTATAATCACTTCCACTCTTGGACTTAGCTGGAATGTTTCCAAATTTTTTTTCTTGATGACAACACACTCACAGTTCTCACTCATAGCGGTATCGTGTAGCAAATTCAACAATCGTTGACACTCCTCTGATAGTTGCTCTAGCGTAACTTCACATCGATCTTCAATCTGGGTAAGTCAGCGTCACGTTCGGATTTCAGGCCACAAACGAACATTAAACATTTGAACTGTTCTTCGGTTAATTTAGTTAGCTCAACTCGACGCATGGCTTCTTAATACGACAGGCATAAGTCACATAATCTTCACCGGATTGTTTTCCTATCTGCAGGCAGCGATATCTGCGACTTATAACGGACTCAGCGGCACCAAATAAAGCAGTAAATTTCGCCACTGTTTCCGTAAATGTATGATCCTTCGGCGATTTTGGAAGTATGAAACTCACATAACGCTCATATTCCGACATTCCCATCTTCCGCATGAGCAGACGAACTTTAGCTCCTTTTTACAGACGACGTTTAACGACGTAAATTCCTTAATGTTGTTAGCGAGTGAATCTAGAATCACCTGCGAATTTGGTGGTACCTGTACCTGGATCGATGACATAATGGTACGCATCACTTCCTCTTGCTGATGCATAAATTCCTGCTGCTGCTGCTGCATCGCTTCCCGTTGACGATTAATAGCCTCTTGCTGCTGCCGAAAAAGATCTGTTACATAGCCTTGCTGCTGCTGAAACCACTGCGAATACGGATTTGGCTGCATCGGTGCTTGCTGAAGCAAAGGCGGACGGATAAGCTGTTGTTGCATCGGCTGGCCATTTGCCGACTGCTGGTTTTGTTCGCTTCTGGCCGGATTCTGGTCCGGGAGATCTTCGGAAGACTGATCCATCATATAATGACCCAACATATAATGACAGGAAATCGCGCATATTTTGATGTCTGGAAGACATTTTCACACCGAGTAGACCATCTACAGGGCTCAGACCAGTAGTCCTCTACGGTCATGAGACTTGGACTATGTGTGTGGAGAATCAACGCAGCCTTGCCTTCGAGCGAAAGGTGTTGCATACCATCTTCGGTGGATTGCAGATGGAGTGGGAACCATCTTTCGCTCACACCGCTAAGATTGGTAAGTTGCGGTGGACTGGGTATGTCGTAAAGATATCGATCGACAGTCCGGAAAAGATGGTCTTTGAAACCAATTCGTCAGGGACGAGACGCAGAAGTGCACGGCGTCAAGCAACCATTCATCCTTTTGTTGTTTACTATAAGGAATCCGAACACTAAAAAATATCTGTTTCGTCGTAATATCGGTAGTACTTCATCATGATACCGTTGCCGTTCAGGTGTTTACTGCTAAATTAGTAATATTTTTGAGATCAAGAATACAGTTGAAAAAAACTATACTTTCGTCAGATGGAGCTGCCTCGTAGTAAAAAAAATTGCAAGTCGAGTGCAAGTGCTCTGACCAGAAGACCACGAAAGACCACAAGAATACTCTTAGATTGTATATTTCGAATAAAATATTTTCATGTATAGTGTTACAGTATTAATTGAACCAGATATTTCCCGGAAGCTTTACCGTGCAGGAATAATATCTAACTTTTCAGATTACTTTCCGGTCAAACTTATAACCGGGCTTTTAGACTCTTATTCTACTTTCGTACGATTGTTTTCATTTTGGTTGTTCAATTTATTATTCCGGCGGGAACCACAAGCTTATAATATTTTGTAACATGATAATGACAATTGATATCTTGCTTGTTGTTTGCCATAATTAGCCAAAATATTTGATGTAAAATAGAAATATTACAGAATAAAGCAAACATATTACAATATCTAAGCAATAATAACATAGCACTACCCATAACAATAATATAATAGTAATAATAATATGTGGTCCCCGTGGCTCTGTGGTTAGCGATGCCGGTCGGCTAGCTCTCCCACACGGTTGTGATATCGGGTTCGATTCCCGATCGAGTCGAGGATCTTTTCGAGCTGGAAATTTTCTCGACTCAGCACTGGGGCACGGTGTATCGTTGTACTTATCCTACACATGCAAAATGTGCCAAAAACAATATCGATAACGAATTATCTCAACTAAATCTAGTTGATCGAGACCGCTATTAGCCCCCAGGCTAAGCGTGCGATATTACTAAGTATTAATAATAACATAGTACTCACAAAGCTCTTCGCGATCTAGATTTCTTGCACCGCCACCGAAAAGTCCTTTGAAAAAGCTTTCCTTGGGAGCCTCTGGCATTTCGTGCTCCACGTATAGTTCTCCCATCATCTCATTGTATTGATTGCTGCGTACACACATAGGAAGAAAAAAACAATTACTTTTTTTATGTTTTCTAATAGTCTTGTCCAGCGTTTGAAAATTATCAGAATTTTTTTTTTACAAATAGTCCAAATCATAGTTTTTCATATATTACTGTAACTAACAATAATCCATTTTTCTTAAAAATCGTTATAGATTCGAACGTGACGGTACTTATCGTTATTCGTGAATATTGTTTGTTGCGGAATGTGCAATTAAATATCGTGTACTAAAAATATGAATCTGATATGATTTACAAGTAATGGCTTTGCTTAAAAACAATTCGCCAATTTTTTTCCAACAAATTTCAATAGCGTATATTTAATACTGCCTACAGAACGGGACACTGATTATTCCATGATACCATGAGACATGGACTTAGGGAGCCGTCTGTCCTCCACGCCGCTTCGATTGGCAGGTTGTGGTGGGCTGGGCATGACGTAAGGATGTCGGACGACAGCCCGGTGAATGTGGTTCTTGAAACCAATCCGTCAGGGACGAGACGAAAGGTGCCCAGCGGGCAAGGTAGTTGGAACAGGTGGAAGACGACCTACGGACCAAACGCGGACTGCAGAGCTGGTGAATTGCAGCCGTAGACCGAGTGGAAAAGAGACGACTTTTTCATACAGCAAAGATCACACCACGGCTTGGGATTGTTTGATTTAATTCAGATTTCATACTGTCATTATTCATGCTTTTGTATTTCTTTTCACAGCTGTTGCTATGAACGAAAAATATTGATGCTATTCTTGGTATACTGTTCTCCAAACCATTTGATATTTGAAATTGATATAATTGTAGCGGAACCCATTTTTCCCCTTCTGTATTATTCTTTCGTGTATAGATGAAATTTGATTCCCTGAAAAGACTAACCATCTATTACAATTTAAATTAGTTTAGCCAGAAATCTACAACTGGCACACTTAATACTGCTGTGTCTCATTCGGAAGGGTTAAACAACCAGTTTTACCATAATTTAAGCTCATTAAGCAAACAAAACCTTACGCGACCTTATGGTAAAAGACTTTACACAGTATTAAAGTGATTTTTGTGGCTTCACTGGGTGGCTTCGGGCGTGTTCATGCTCTCGCTCCACAAAACCCAAAGAAAATGTCACAAGTGCGAGTGGTTTTGCTTCCATAGATAAGGCACATTTTGTACCAAATTGGTTTCTGTAATTGGTTTCTGTAATAAGACAGGTCGAGAGATATTGAAGGTCGAAGTAAGATAGCAAGGTAATCGGTAATCAGCGCGAGGAGAGAAAAAAATGCTTAGAGTATACTTAAAACATATGTTTATGAATAAATTCAATCTCTTTGGATTCAGAGTTTTCACATACGTGTTCATGTTGTTTTTTCATCTGAAAAGTTCTGACAGGGAGTCTACATCGGTTATTCCGTGGTCCGTGTTAATGTTGTTTTAGTGGAAAAGTTCTGATAGGGAGTCTTCATCGGTAATCCCTATATTCGTGGTTACAGTAATCCAGCTCAAAGTAAAAATTAACGCGCTTGTTTGCAAACTTCGTTATCGCAGTATTACAGAGGCTGCTTCGACCAGCGGGTGGCCGTAGGTTCGAATGTTAATATGATTTAGGCCATTCGATGTCAACGGCCTTACTCTAGAAGGTTGGAAAATAATGAATTTTCGTGATTTTTTGAAGTAGAATTACGTCTTACGGCAACATATACAGGGGACCAATTTCATTACAGGGATCCAATTTCAAAAACCGAAAACATCGAGAGCGTCAAAAAAGTTGTTCATTTTTAACCGTTTTAAGCTCAGTCAGTTTCCAACCGATTTTCGTTATTTATGCAGTAATCGATTGGAAAATCAACCAAGCACCCGTCCAAATGCAGAAAATTGTAAGCTGATTGTTCGAACGATTGTACTATTGAAAATTGTCAAGCCTTGTTGAAACGCAAATGTCGACCTCTGATTGGTCGCACAATGCTTCTTTCCCTAACAAGGTCGACAGAATATACCTAGTTGACTAAGAATGCGCGCTTTGTGTTTTATGTATAATTCATTCCATGATTGTGCCGATACCACACGGACGTTGGTTGCTAATCGTGAAGAAGAAAGAAAAGCCGGGTTTCAATTTCTGGCTGATCGTTCTGGGCGCGTTGATACTTAAGCACCTGTCTATCTGGCGGCTGTTGTGGAGTTTTCGGTAGCTGCAGAATTATAGGAAATGGCAGGCAATTCTACTAAAGAAAACGGGAGATCTAGAATCATCGGCGAATGGTTATCTGGAATGATGATAATTGAACAAACTTGCTAGTGTTTTTACTGTTGTGAAATATAATAGCACCTTTTGGTGCTCTTAAACTATGTGATTGAAGTAGTTAAAATTTTTCATCGTGTGTAACAGACGAAAAACCGTGAATTTCAGCATTTTCAAGCGAGGAAAAATTCAACAATGCCTCAAGAACGTGTTGGTGGCCCTGAGAAGGACCGGTTATAATTTATACTTGTTCTCGTGCTGGATGGCAGCAGATAACAGAAATGCAGCACTTACGCTCTTGCGTCTTAAATTAAAACGGTTATGTTTTGATACCTCAGCAGAATTTAGACCTTCATACTCATGTCTACCATCGGCAATGTCAATCACGCAATAATCTGCTTTCATACGACACGGGGACGGGAACATTTTCTTCAACCAAGCTGCGCAACACAACACAAACATGTTATTTTGTTGCTTTGTTTGTTTGTTTTGTGGTAGCGGGAAGCATCAGCAGCAGGCTTGCATGAAGTGAATACATCAGCCAGCAACTTTCTCTAAGGCCTCTGCCATAGTAGCAGCGAAAAGCGGTGCGAACCGATTCGCTCGGCCGTAGGTTAATGTACAGCTCTACTGATGGCTGTACATTAACCTACAGCCGAGCGAATCGGTTCGCGTCGCTTCTCGCGTCTATTATGGCAGAGGCCTAATGGGAAAGTTGTATCATTTTGTTCAGAAGAATATCATTGTCGGTAATATTACAGAGATGCGATTGCGTAAATTCGATTTTGAATGGAACAATTGTTCTTTTGAGAACAAATAAAACACTTATTTGAAGAGTTAATAGCTTTTGGTATCAATAGCAGTATAGTGACAGTCTCAGCGGTAGATGCAGATGCAGCCGGTACTTCCCTGAGGCCGATGTGGAAGTAAATGGAAGCAGCACGGCGAAATAGTGCGGGTTATGCTTAGACGCGCGTCATTTTGCGCTGTTGATATTCCCCATATGAAACGACGCGCTTTCGTATGATAGCGGTGGTATAAGCGGCAGATGCATTTGCCAACACTTCCTCAGTAAAGCCGTGTCTAGTTTTCAATGTGAAAACACCTTTCTTATTGTGTTCGACCGTGCGCCTTAGTCCTCACTATCAAGGTAATACAGAGATGTAAGATAAACACTACATCCTATGATAAATTGAATGAAAATTTGATTTTGAAGTAGAATACTTCTCTCAGGAAGTTCGGCTGCATAGGGATGTGAAATGAAAATCTAAAACTGAAAAAAGTGAGAAAAATTTCAAGTGCTAATAAATCGGTTAGTTTTCGATGGATTTCCTTCGTTTTTGCAGCAATCGATTGGAAAATCTTCTAAGATTCCTACCAAATGCATGAAATTGCAATTTTTTCATTCGAACTATTGTACTATTCAAAATTCTTAAGCCTTGTCAAAACACAACATTCGACCTCCGATTGGTCGTTATACCGCGCTTTCCCAAGCACGGTCGGCAGAGTTATGGACCTAGTAAATTGGGAATGCATCATTTGGCCTATATAAGAGCTTTATCAGATAATAAACAGATTCATCGGATGTTAAATTTAACAACTGGAATTTGAAGAACACAAATGAATATTTGAAGAGTTAATATTTTCTCGTTTTGCGCTATAATCCAAAGTTAATTATCTTCATCTACATGCATACTCTGACTATTATTACGTGTTTTTTTTTTTTTTTTTTTAAGGGGGGATTTGTTAGTAGCTTAAGTATTTATGATAAATATTAGTAAATAATGAGTATGTGTGTCCAATCACAAATGGTGACTTCTCAACACTGTTAGAAATTTGTAATTTTAATTGTTAGGATTTGTTTGCTTTCGCAATTAGGACTTATCATTCGTAGGGATTTAAACCTACTTGTCAGAAAAGGGGAAGTAAACTTACAACTAACTTGATTGCTAACTTATTGGCTATAAAGAGAGCTTATCGTAGCAATTGAGGATTGCAACGATTTTTGTCGAAAATTGTTAATAATTTTATTTGACATAGCTTCTAATGGTTCAACACCAGTAAGTCTATGTAATTCGAGTGTACCAAACCAAGGAGGACGCTTCAAAATCATTTTCAGAATTTTATTCTGAATCCTTTGGAGCGTTTTCTTCCTTGTTGAACAGCAACTTGACCAGATCGGTACAGCATAAAGCATTGCTGGTCTAAAAATTTGTTTGTAAATCAAAAGTTTGTTCTTTAAACAAAGTTTAGAATTCCTGTTAATGAGAGGATATAAACATCTCGTATATTTGATGCACTTGGCTTGTATACTCTCAATGTGCTCTTTGAAAATAAGTTTTTTATCATAAATTAGTCCCAAGTACTTAACCTTGTCGGACCAACTTAAAATAACCCCATTCATCTTGACAACGTGATTATTGTTTGGCTTGAGGAAAGAAGCCCTAGGCTTATGCGGAAAAATTATCATTTGAGTTTTAGAAGCATTGGGAGAGATTTTCCACTTTTGCAAGTAGGAAGAAAAAATATCTAAACTTTTCTGCAATCGACTGCATATGACACGAAGACTTTTTCCTTTTACGGAAATGCTTGTGTCATCGCAGAACAATGACTTTGTGCATCCTGGAGGCAAATCAGGAAGATCTGAAGTGAATATGTTGTACAGGACTGGACCCAAGACTGAACCTTGAGGCACACCTGCTCTGACAGGAAATCTATCAGATTTTGAATTCTGATAGACAACCTGCAGAGTTCGATCAGTAAGATAATTTTTTAAAATTTTGATTAGGAAAATTGGAAAATTAAAAGTTTGCAATTTCGCAATCAAACCTTTATGCCAAACACTGTCGAATGCTTTTTCTATGTCTAAAAGAGCAGCTCCAGTGGAATAACCTTCAGATTTGTTAGCTCGTATCATATTAGTAACTCTGAGCAATTGATTTGCAAAAATTGAATTTTCGTTGATGTGTGACATCATTCTGTTAAGAATAACTCTCTCAAACAGTTTACTTATTGAAGAAAGCAAACTGATTGGTCGATAACTTGAAACTTCAGCTGGGTTCTTATCCGGTTTTAAAATGGGAGTAATTTTTGCATTTTTCCATAATTTGGGAAAATATGCAATTTTGAAGCAGCAATTGAAAATTTTCACTAAAAAATCCATTGTGCTCTCAGGGAGATGTTTGATTAGTATATTAAAGATTCCATCGTCACCAGGTGCTTTCATATTTTTGAAATTTTTAATAATTGATTTAATCTCATTCAAGTTAGTTTCAATTATTTCTGCAGGTAAAAAATTCTGGGAAGAAATTAAATCAAATTGACGTGTGACTTCATTTTCAATTGGACTCACAAAATTCAAATTTGAGTTATGAACACTCTCAAACTGCTGAGCAAGTCTTTGAGCCTTTTGTTCATTGGATACAAGAAAACGTTCACCATCTTTTAGAACTGGAATCGGCTTTGAAGGTTTCTTAAGAATCTTCGACAGCTTCCAAAATGGTTTTGAATATGGTTTCAATTTTTCAACTTTAGTCTCAAAATTTTGATTTCTCAGAAGAGTAAATCTATGTTTAATCTCTTTCTGTAAATCTTTATAAATAGTTTTAAAAACAGGGTCACGAGAACGTTGATATTGACGTCTGCGGACATTTTTCAAACGAATTAGAAGTTGAAGATTTTCGTCAATTATTGGTGAATCAAATTTCACTTGAGCCTTTGGAACAGAATAATTCCTGGCATCAACAATTGCACATTTTAATGCTTCCAAAGCGGAATCAATATTCACTTCGTTTTGCAAATCAAGCTCATTATTGAAATTTCTCTCAATATAATTTTTGTATCTTTCCCAATTAGCTTTGTTATAATTTAAAACAGAGCTCATAGGGTTTAAAACTGATTCATGTGATAAAGAAAAAGTTATTGGAAGATGGTCAGAATCAAAGTCAGCATGTGTGATCAAATCACTACATACATGACTTTGATCTGTCAGCACCAAATCAATTGTTGAAGGGTTTCTTACAGAAGAAAAGCATGTAGGACTATTCGGAGACAAAATAGAATAGTATCCTGAAGAACAATCATTGAATAAAATTTTGCCATTGGAATTACTTTGAGAATTATTCCATGAACGATGTTTAGCGTTAAAATCGCCGATTATGAAAAATTTCGAACGATTTCTGGTGAGTTTTTGTAAATCACCTTTAAAATAATTTTTGAGCTCGCGTGTGCATTGAAATGGTAGATATGCTGCGGCAATAAATAAAATCCCAAGTTCAGTTTGAACTTCAATTCCCAAAGTTTCAATAACTTTCGTCTCAAGATGGGGAAGAGCACGATGTTTGATTCGGCGATGAATAACAATTGCAACTCCACCGCCGGAACCCTGAATCCTATCATATCTATGAACCACGTAATTGGGATCATATTTTAATTTTATGTTAGGTTTCAAAAATGTTTCAGTAATAATTGCAATATGCACATTATTTACTGTTAAAAAATTAAAAAGCTCATTCTCATTGGCCTTCAATGAGCGAGCATTCCAATTTAATATTTTAATTGTTTTATTTAAAATCATTGCTAAATTTTAAATTAGAAACAATTTTAATAGTAAAATTTGTGCCTATTTGAATGGCTTCAAACATTGATTTTGCCTGCAACATGGCGTTCATAAGATCGAACATTGCCTGTTGCAAAAAAGAAAGTTTACCTGCCGTAATAGGCCCCAGGCAGTTGACATTAGAAAAAATATTTTCGGCAGCAATATTAGCTGGAGTAATAGGTGTACAATTATTTTCTAGCGTGTTTTGCTTACCCATATTAACGGTCATTTTCGAACTACCAACACTAGGCGGTATAATGTTCGAACTACCTGTAACCTGTGCATAAGTTAAACGGGTATGCAAAGGAGTAGGTAAACTATGCGTCACTGGTACGCTTGGAGAATTTTGTTTTGAAGTTGGTTTTAATTGAGAAATTGAATTTTGTTTACCTTGCCTTGCCTTAACAATTGCTAAACGGACTGGGCATTGATAAAAATTTGACATATGGTTGCCGTTACAATTCGCACAGCGAAAATTTTTACTCTCTTTCACAGGACATGTGTCCTTTTTGTGAGAAGAGTCTCCACAATTAAGACATTTTTGGTCCATGTTACAGAATTTGGAACCATGGCCATAACGTTGGCAAGTACGGCATTGGGTGATATGCTTTTCACCTCCGCCATACTTCCTATAAGTTTCCCACTTTACACGCACATTATACAAAGCATGTGCTTTTTCAAAAAATTTTAAGTTGTTAACCTCATTGCGGTTAAAATGAATTAAATAATTAACAAGGGAAATTCCAGTTCTCCGACTGTTTTCGCCTCGTGATTTTTGTTTCATTAGAATTACTTGGGTAGGGGCTATGCCAAGTAATTCTGTTAAAGTAAGTTTGATCTCATCAACGGTTTGATCGTTGGTGAGACCTTTCAAGACAACCTTGAACGGCTTGGCGTTCTTGGTGTCATATGTAAAAAATTTGTACATCTTGTCAGTTAAATACTGAACAAGACGATCACGACCCTTTACTGAGTCGGCTAATAAGCGGCATTCACTTCTACGGCCAATTTGATAGGTAACTTTAACGTCAGAAACAAACGTTGAAAGTTCCTTTTTGAATATATTAAATTCAGAAGAAATAGTTACCACAATAGGTGGAACTTTCTCCTTTTTTAAAGATTTTATATTTTGTATATTTTTATTATTGGTAACTTCCATTTCACCAGCTTCTTGCTCAGGCAAAATATCAAAAGGATTGTCACTACAGACACTCGATGTGTCAGAAAGAGATGCCTCTCTTTTCCTCCCCGCAGCGATGCGAGGTTTCTTTTTCCGTCCAGCCATTTCAGGTGATACGAAAAAAGTTAAAACAAATGTTAAATTCAAAAGTAGGTAGCCTTGAGAAAGACTGATGGGAAATAACTTTCAGGTAGTCTTTAAAAGACACACTGACAAAACACAAACTTTGAAGCTATAGGCAGTCAAAGACCAGTCCACAAGCAACCGAAAAAACGTCTGATCTGTAGGACAGTTCAAGACGCACTGATTATTACGTGTTTGCGTCACTTAGTGTTTGGCTACGGTCATGCAGAACGCAAATAACGGCGCGATGCGATTCGGCAAGACGAAATGTGTTGAAATGTATAGCTCTACTTCGCCTTAAAAAGAGCTGTACATTTCACCACGGTAAGGCGAATCGCATCGCGCCGGCATTCGCGTTCTGCATAACCGTAGCCTTTGATCCGTTCCCGTTTAATGATGTTGTATTAAATGTGCATATTACAATTTGGCAGCACTTCAACTTCTCATTTGCACAAAATTGAAAAATATTCAATGAACTTCATTCAAAATATCAAACAAAAAGAAATTACAATACTGCCAAAGAACGGTCAACGTTTTTTTACTAGAAAAAATGACTGACACGCAAGCAGCCGGGTTATCTTTCTTGTAAAAGTATTCTACTTCAACCTTGCGGTCGTGGCTTTGCATACAACCTTCCTGTGATTTTTTTTTGAACTTTGTAGAATGGTATAACTGGAAATAATTTTTGTAGTTATCTTATTCCACAACGTGCGAAAAATCTATGTTAGAGCGGATATCGCGCGCTTTCTGGACCATGAAGCATTTTTGCGATGATTAAATTATATTTGCAACTGCAGCAACCAGCCTTTTTCAAGGCTACTAAATGTATTTGGAAGAGCATAATGAATGGTTATGGCAACTTTGATTGCAGTTTGATGCTGCTGCAATTGCGCAGCAGTGTGATGTATATTCAATTCATTGATACTGTGCATCACAAGCGGTATATGCGAAACAAATCCGATTTCAAACAGAAAAGTTCAGCAAGTTCTGCACACGGTGATGGGTCCGTTTTAGAAAATTCATAACACTTCATTAACATGGATGTAACGTCTTGAAGAAGACGGTTATCGCTCGACATCACAGCAGAATTTCCACCTTCATACCAATGTCTACCGTCGGCAGTATCAAACACGCAATAATCTGCTACCATGCGACACGGGGAAGGAATCATTTTTTCCTTCCAAGCCGCGCAACACGACACAATACATGTTATTTTGTTGCCTTCATGAGAGTGCGGCTGGACAGAATGTCCACAAGAAATCATTTTTGTACATCCGTGCTACGAAACTGCACAACTTCAGTGTGCTGTTGAACGGTAAGGGAAACAGTGGAGTCGAAAGGAGCAGGATGACTGTTGAGATTGATGGTCAAGCTGTGGATCCACCATCCATGGACGAGGTGAAGGAAGCAGTGAAAGAGCTGAGAAACTGCAAGGCAGCCGGGAAGGACGGCATTCCCGCCGAACTCTTCAAAGTCGGGAGCGAACAGCTGTATCGTGCCATCCATCGGATCAGGCTGAGAGTGTGGTCTGATGAAGAATTGCCCTCGGACTGGTTGGAGGGTCTCATATGCCCGATCTACAAAAAAGCCATCGCCTGGACTGTAGCAATTATCGGGGCATAACTCTTCTCAATACCGTATACAAAATTCTCTCCTGTTCCACAGACTGAGGCCGTTGCAGGAGACCTTTGTTGGCGAGTACCAATGCGGTTTTCGAGGGGGACGCTCCACGACGGACCGAATGTTTACCTTGCGACAAATCCTCGATAAATTTCGAGAATACAACTTGCAGACGCACCATCTGTTCATAGACTTCAGGGCAGCTTACGATTCAGTCAAGAGAAATGAGTTATGGCAGATTATGATTGAACATGGCTTCCCAACAAAGCTGATTAGGCTGATACGTGCCACCTCTGAAGGTTCTACATCAAGCGTCAGGATAGCCGGTGAGATATCGGACTCGTTCGTGACGTTAGATGGTTTGAAGCAGGGTGACGGGCTGTCGAACTTATTGTTCAACATCGCACTGGAAGGTGCTATACGGAGGGCTGGTGTGCAGAGAAGCGGCACCATCATTACGAAGTCGCACATGCTTCTCGGTTTTGCGAACGATATCTACATCATTGGTATCAACCGTAGAGCTGTGGAAGAGGCCATCGGACCTCTGAAGAAGGAAGCTGCGAGATAAGGGCTTGTCATTAACTCTGCCAAAACGAAATACATGGTGGCTGGCAGCGTGCGTGGTAGTCCGTCGGAGGTTGGTGCTGCCGTGGTGCTAGATGGGGAAACATTTGAAGTAGTCGACGAATTTATTTACCTGGGAACATTAGTGACATGTGACAACGAGGTTAGCCGTGAGATTAAGAGGCGGATAGCAGCCGCAAACAGGGCCTTTTACGGACTACGTAATCAGCTAAGGTCCCGCAGTCTGCAAATCCGTACTAAACTTGCACTCTATAAAACACTGATTCTTCCGGTGGCTCTCTACGGCCATGAATCATGGACGCTGAAAGAGGCTGATCGGCGAGCTCTTGGTGTTTTTGAGCGTAGGATTTTGCGTTCAATCCTTGGCGGCAAACTAGAAAATGGTGTTTGGCGCAGACTCATGAACCATGAAGTGTACCAGGCATACAAATCGGCGGATATAGTCAAGCGGATAAAACACGGCAGGCTTCAGTGGGCTGGGCATGTAGCGAGAATGCCGGATGAGCGTCAAGCGAAGGCTATATTTAGCAGGAATCCCGATAGAGGTCTTCGACTTCGAGGTAGACCCCGCACTCGTTGGATGTGTGCTGTCGACGAGGATGCACGCGAAATAGGTGTTAGGGGAGATTGGAGGATAGCAGCCCAAGACCGAGGGACATGGCGACGTATTCTGGATTCGGCATTGGATCGATAATCGGTCTGTCGCCTTCAAAGTAAAGTAAGTAAGCTACGAAACTGAGGAAAAACTTGAAAACTAAAAATAAAGGTGGAGCTTATCGAATGATCGCTCTGAGCCAGAATGAATGAGATGTATTGTTTTTCGAACCTTGTAGAATGGTATGACTGGAAATAATTTAGTCACACCAATTTATCCAGTTATTCTATTCCATTCCATTAAAGCAAAAATAATATACGACCATTTTTGATTTGAATGAAACTTTGCACACGTGTTAAGCTTAGCAAACTGAGCATTTTTCAGAGATGGAGAGATTTTTTACACCCATGAGTTATATTCTAAAAGGACGTTTGCTTTTTGGCATAGGTTTTATTCTAAACATTGCACACACATTGCAAACCATGCGTTCATTGGAATGCTTAATCGAAAACATACAATTCATTCTTTGACAGCAAGACGAACGGGCGAACGGTTCTCAAGAAAAGAGTTAAAATATTTCAAGTGATATATATACCTATATAAGAATCAAATATTTATTTTGGAGTTTTATTGTCTTAGGAACATTTTTTTTAATGACATAGATATTTTACAGAACTAGTTTGGAACAAAAGAGGGATACTTGTGTGTACCAGCTATTATTTTAGATTTTTTGAAATTATTGCTCCATTCTGTTACTCCTTGTTCATATTCTTCATATGATACCCAACTAAATTATATTTTTGATGAATTTTCATTACTTTTCTGATTAGCTCAATCATACAATTCTTTTGCACTTGTAATGGGATGTTCATGTTCTTTAGCTTAACTTGCATTTCGTGCCATTCGTTTTAATGTGCCACCAATCGCTTTGCATGGGCCTTTACCATGAGAAGTCGCAAAAAAATGCCACTCTGCATCGACGTAATATACGTTCTACTATTACTTCCCGCAAAGTTTAGACCGCCGTACGTTTTGCTGCTCCAAGTGAATTGTTTCATTCCTCCCGCCAACCAATTGTTGCCTTATAAAGGCAACAATATAACATGTTGTGTTGCGCGGCTTGAAGGAAGAAAATGTTCCCGTTTTCGTGTCGGATATAAGGGTTGCAATTCTGCTGTAATGTCAAACAATAGCCGTCTTCTTCAAGACGTTACATCCTTGTTAATAAGGTGTTGTGAATTTTCTAAAACGGACTCAGCATCGTGAGCAGAACGTGCCAAGCTATTTTGTTTGAAATTGGATTTGTTTCGTATATACCGCCTGTTATGCACAGTATCAACAAATCGTAATAAACATCACACTGCTGTGCATTTGCAGTAGCATCAAACCACAGTTGCAGTTTAGTAATAACCATTCATTATGCTCTTCCAAACTCATTTAGTAGCCTTGGAAAAGGCCGGTTGCTGCAATTTAGTTATCGCATAAATGCTCCATGGTCAGATAGCGCGCGATATCCGCTCTGACATAACAAATTTTTCGTACGTTGTGGAATGGTATAACTGGGAAAAGGGATGTGACTTAAATATTTCCGGCTATACCATTCTACAACATTCGAAAAATATTATTTCGTATGTCGTAATACTAACGTACGAAAAATACATCTCATTCATTCTGGCTCAGAGCGATCTTTCGATAAGCTCCGCCTTTATTTTCAGTTCCTACAGATTTTCTCAGTTTGGTAACACGAATGTACAAAAATGATTTCTTTTGAACATTCTGTCGAGCCGGACCAATAGAGCTCTCATAGGGGCAACGAAATAACATGTATTGTGCCGTGTTGTGCGGCTTGGAAGAAGAAAATGTTTCCGTCTCTGTGTCGAATAGAAGCAGATTGTTGCGTGTTTGATATTGCCTATGGTAGACATGGGTATGAAGGTGGAAATTCTGCTGTGATGTCAAACTATAAACGTTTTGTTTTTAGACGCAATAGCGTAAGTGCTGCATTTCTGTTATCTGCTACCATCCAGCACGAGAACAAGTATAAATTACAACCAACCCTTCTCAGGGCCACCAACATGTTCTTGACTCTTGGCCACCAACCTGGGAACATTAGTGACATGTGACAACGAGGTTAGCCGTGAGATTAAGAGGCGGATAGCAGCCGCAAACAGGGCCTTTTACGGACTACGTAATCAGCTAAGGTCCCGCAGTCTGCAAATCCGTACTAAACTTGCACTCTATAAAACACTGATTCTTCCGGTGGCTCTCTACGGCCATGAATCATGGACGCTGAAAGAGGCTGATCGGCGAGCTCTTGGTGTTTTTGAGCGTAGGATTTTGCGTTCAATCCTTGGCGGCAAACTAGAAAATGGTGTTTGGCGCAGACTCATGAACCATGAAGTGTACCAGGCATACAAATCGGCGGATATAGTCAAGCGGATAAAACACGGCAGGCGTCAGTGGGCTGGGCATGTAGCGAGAATGCCGGATGAGCGTCAAGCGAAGGCTATATTTAGCAGGAATCCCGATAGAGGTCTTCGACTTCGAGGTAGACCCCGCACTCGTTGGATGTGTGCTGTCGACGAGGATGCACGCGAAATAGGTGTTAGGGGAGATTGGAGGATAGCAGCCCAAGACCGAGGGACATGGCGACGTATTCTGGATTCGGCATTGGATCGATAATCGGTCTGTCGCCTTCAAAGTAAAGTAAGTAAGCTACGAAACTGAGGAAAAACTTGAAAACTAAAAATAAAGGTGGAGCTTATCGAATGATCGCTCTGAGCCAGAATGAATGAGATGTATTGTTTTTCGAACCTTGTAGAATGGTATGACTGGAAATAATTTAGTCACACCAATTTATCCAGTTATTCCATTCCATTCCATTAAAGCAAAAATAATATACGACCATTTTTGATTTGAATGAAACTTTGCACACGTGTTAAGCTTAGCAAACTGAGCATTTTTCAGAGATGGAGAGATTTTTTACACCCATGAGTTATATTCTAAAAGGAAGTTTGCTTTTTGGCATAGGTTTTATTCTAAACATTGCACACACATTGCAAACCATGCGTTCATTGGAATGCTTAATCGAAAACATACAATTCATTCTTTGACAGCAAGACGAACGGGCGAACGGTTCTCAAGAAAAGAGTTAAAATATTTCAAGTGATATATATACCTATATAAGAATCAAATATTTATTTTGGAGTTTTATTGTCTTAGGAACGTTTTTTTTAATGACATAGATATTTTACAGAACTAGTTTGGAACAAAAGAGGGATACTTGTGTGTACCAGCTATTATTTTAGATTTTTTGAAATTATTGCTCCATTCTGTTACTCCTTGTTCATATTCTTCATATGATACCCAACTAAATTATATTTTTGATGAATTTTCATTACTTTTCTGATTAGCTCAATCATACAATTCTTTTGCACTTGTAATGGGATGTTCATGTTCTTTAGCTTAACTTGCATTTCGTGCCATTCGTTTTAATGTGCCACCAATCGCTTTGCATGGGCCTTTACCATGAGAAGTCGCAAAAAAATGCCACTCTGCATCGACGTAATATACGTTCTACTATTACTTCCCGCAAAGTTTAGACCGCCGTACGTTTTGCTGCTCCAAGTGAATTGTTTCATTCCTCCCGCCAACCAATTGTTGCCTTATAAAGGCAACAATATAACATGTTGTGTTGCGCGGCTTGAAGGAAGAAAATGTTCCCGTTTTTGTGTCGGATATAAGGGTTGCAATTCTGCTGTAATGTCAAACAATAGCCGTCTTCTTCAAGACGTTACATCCTTGTTAATAAGGTGTTGTGAATTTTCTAAAACGGACTCAGCATCGTGAGCAGAACGTGCCAAGCTATTCTGTTTGAAATTGGATTTGTTTCGTATATACCGCCTGTTATGCACAGTATCAACAAATCGTAATAAACATCACACTGCTGTGCATTTGCAGTAGCATCAAACCACAGTTGCAGTTTAGTAATAACCATTCATTATGCTCTTCCAAACTCATTTAGTAGCCTTGGAAAAGGCCGGTTGCTGCAATTTAGTTATCGCATAAATGCTCCATGGTCAGATAGCGCGCGATATCCGCTCTGACATAACAAATTTTTCGTACGTTGTGGAATGGTATAACTGGGAAAAGGGATGTGACTTAAATATTTCCGGCTATACCATTCTACAACATTCGAAAAATATTATTTCGTATGTCGTAATACTAACGTACGAAATTTACATCTCATTCATTCTGGCTCAGAGCGATCTTTCGATAAGCTCCGCCTTTATTTTCAGTTCCTACAGATTTTCTCAGTTTGGTAACACGAATGTACAAAAATGATTTCTTTTGAACATTCTGTCGAGCCGGACCAATAGAGCTCTCATAGGGGCAACGAAATAACATGTATTGTGCCGTGTTGTGCGGCTTGGAAGAAGAAAATGTTTCCGTCTCTGTGTCGAATAGAAGCAGATTGTTGCGTGTTTGATATTGCCTATGGTAGACATGGGTATGAAGGTGGAAATTCTGCTGTGATGTCAAACTATAAACGTTTTGTTTTTAGACGCAATAGCGTAAGTGCTGCATTTCTGTTATCTGCTACCATCCAGCACGAGAACAAGTATAAATTACAACCAACCCTTCTCAGGGCCACCAACATGTTCTTGAGGCAATGTTGAATTTTTCTTGGCTTGCAAATGCTGAAATTTGCGGTTTTCCGTGGTAAAAAATCTTAACTACTTCAATCACATAATTGTAGAGCACCAAAAGGTGCTATTATATTTCACAACAGTAACAACTTGCCAGTGTTGCCAGTTTGTACAATTATCATTATTTCGGATAACCATTCGCCGATGATTCTAGTTCTCCCGTTTTCTCTAGTAGAATTGCCTGCCACTTCCAATAATTCTGCAGCTACCGAAAACTCCATAACAGCCGCCAGATGGACAGGTGCTTAAGTATCAACGCGCCCAGCGCGATCAGCCAGAAATTGGAACCCGGTTTTTCTTTCTCCGTCAGAAGAATTCGATTGTCTTCCAAAACACAAAACTGTACGTAACTGTAGGTATAATGCTGCGTGTGCGAGAGCTCTATCGGTCCGGCTGCCAACATGAAATGAAAGTAATATTTTGTGCGTTCGCATTACGAACCAGAGACAGGAAGAAACTTGAAATAAAGGCGGAGTCTTGTACCTGTAAGACTCCGCCTTTATTACAAGTTCTTTCCAGTTTGTCTCTGGTTCGTAAGTTACAACATAGCTCTAAAAATATCAGGAACAGAAAGCGACCTCGAGTAAACAACAACAACAACAACAACAAATCGTTTACAAAGTCAGATCGGTTGTATCCGTTAGTGTCGACTGTGCTTGTGAAGAGAGGCTGATTAGTTGCTCGGTATGATTTAGACAATCGATGTTATTTATCAACTTTTCAATAGTGTATCTCAAACAATTGGTTATTTTCGTCACATACATTTAACCGCAAAAGAATTTCTGATCGGTTGATGCCAAAACCTCGAAATTCCGAAAAGAAATGACTGATATATAAACGCTACCACTTTTCCCTGGTTGAATTACTAGATTTTCAAATTCAGGCGCTTAACTTCGATATAGACGTTAGTCAACGTCACAACTCATTAATTTGGCAGATGGTAGATGGTATCTCAGGGCTAGTAGCGAACTTGTAGCAAAATTATAGTGACTTTAGTGACTTTTTTTTATTAAAATAGTGACCAAATAGAGACTAAATAGTTACCAAATAGTGACCAAAAATATACAAAAGAGGGTTTTGAAATTTATTGTTGAACCATAAATGAATTAAAATTTTATCTGAAATTTACGTCTTTAGAACATAGGATGTGCAATGATTTGTTCTAGTAGAAAAAAAGTCTAACTAAAATCTGTATCATAATTTCACATTGAAATGGTTGTAATAACACCTTGTACAATATATTTGAATACAAGTTTTCGAGTTATAAGTGTTAATGAAAGTACGTGAACGAATGTATGCACTCTCGAATTTTTGGTCAGTGACTGCCCTTGCACAATATTCAAACATCTCAAATCGTGTGAAGCTAGGCGAGATTTCGTTTATTAAACCATCGAAATGTACACGGAAACATTCTCTTTGGGGGATCGTTGAGAATTCTGTCGGCCACGATCTGCAAGGATGCCGCAAGTCGTAAAATTGTGACTGTTATGAAAAAGCGTGTCCGGCGTGGATAACGTTCAATTCGTAATTGCCACCCATCTGAGTATATCTATTGAATCGGCGGGATAACGTTCAGTTTGTAATTGCCACCCATCTGAGTATATCTATTGAATCGGTCCACAATATTTTGGCCAAACTTAATAAACTCAACCCAATAAATTTTTTTTTTACAATATCTCCAACTTATAAAGCGATTAAAGCAGTTATCCAGAAAATCTGGGAATCCGTGCCGCCTGTGACAGCTTCGAAGAGCGTTTGAAGTTGGTTAAGCAAACTAAGGGAGGGGTTTTTCAAAATATATTAAAAATAGCATTGTTCGTTCCGAAAATGCAAAAAACAATACTAAGCCTGTTTGTCCCATCAATGATTTTCCACGCATATTTAACCCACTTGACATTTTCTAATCAAATTCGTCCAACTATACACTCGTTTGTTTGATCTGGAGCATGGGACAAATATGCGTAGAACGAGTTATCATTATGGAATTTCGAAATGTTATCTGGTAAACATCGGTAGGTTCGAATGATTGAAAGCAAAATCCTACGAATTGAGACCTAAACACGACTATGCACAATATAAGCTCGAAATTTTTGAATCCGCTTCAACCAGGAGGAACAGTTGATTTGAGACAAGCAAATCGAACTACAAACGTAATTTCACGCACAACACTGGTTTAAGACGCGAGTAGCTTGTAGAATAAACCTATACATTCCTTTGCAGCTCTTAGACAATTCGTTCGTAACTATTCTGCACTGTTCACTTCGATGAGAAATTTGAAAACATTGCCTGGCATGAAACTTCTATGATGGAAAAGATAACAAAAATGCCTTACAAACCGAACTGTCCAAATAGTCAGTAAATGAGAAGCAAGCTTTTTGAAGTATGTTGCAATACAACAATAGTTAATTTATACATTTAAAGCAAAAAAGTGACTTTAGTGACCATTTTGTCGTAAAACAGTGACTTTAGTGACTTTTAAGCGTAAATAGTGACTTTTTAGTGACTAGGCTCAAAAAAGTGACAAAGTCACTAAAAAGTGACTCGCTACTAGCCCTGGTATCTCCGCGAATTCGTTAACAGGTGCAGTTGGTTGTAACTCCGTCGGTAGAATGTTTCTTCCACATCCTGATGTTGATGGTTCCATGAATGAATTGTGTGGATGCTCTTCGAGATCAAATTCATCTTCAACTTTGATACATTATAATCTACACCAGGGTGGCCAGCAGATTTCCAATTTCAAATTCCCGGTTTTCCCGGTTAGAAATTGATATTTTTCCCGGTTTTGAAAAGCATGAATATACAAGTTCAACCACGTTTATTCATTGACAAAACAAATTTGTGAAAGAATTTTGATTTTAATATCATTATTTCATTTCAAAACTTGAAAAGAGCTAACTACTTCGACCCTCATCTATTTGCTGTTGATTTTTCGACTTTTCATGGCTGAGGCATGCAATTCGGCCCATTGAGTAAATCCTGAACGAGGTCTAATACAGGGGGCACACTTGGGGCTTCTTGAAACGTGTAGCGTGCAGAAAATGTCATTCTCTCAAAATTTTCATTATTTCACCCAGCCTCAAGATATAATTTGAATTCAATGTGAGCTTCATGCTTCAGAATATTTTCACAAGAGTTTTAATTTTATTTCAAACCGTTCAATTTTCTGTCATCATCCCGAGGTGATATGAGCTAATCTCGAGACATAGCATTTTTACGAAAATAGTTCTGAATTTCGTAATTAATTTTTCGTAAAATTGTTATATCTCAAGATTGGTTCATATTACCACGGTGGTAAGTGCTTCTTATGTAAAATTTTCCGAGAAATACGATTAAATCATCAAATTTAAAAGAAAATTAGCTGCATTGGCCGAAAATTGCTAACTTTGTTTTAAAATACAATAAAAAAAATAATCTATCTGGCAACACTTCCGGTCACAAACAATATTTTTTCTGGATTCCTTGGTTTATTTTCTTCAAAAACATCTTACGTCTATTAATTGTAAGAAAAAGAAAAAAGAGATTTTGAACAAAAAATGCGTGACTTTGCAATAAACAGGGGGGTCCCACAGAGCGGGGGGGTATTCCAATCGATACCAACATTGGGATTTTTCCAAAGAGACAGTAGATGAATATTCCCCCCAACTTTGAGCAAAATCTGTGATGGTCGTGTCCAAGTGGTATGTACTTCGAATGGAATGACCCATACATTAATTACTGGTTTAATTAAACTGTTCATTGAAAGCGATATTTTTAACTTTCTGCACTTTCTGGTTGAGTTTTTCGACGTTTTGTAGAGCTGGTTTTTGCTTTTTCAAAACTTTATTACAAACATTTTCACAAATTTGGAATTTAAATTCAAAATTGTTTGGCTGCTGCTGAGCTTCGGAAACGACAAATCTTTGCAATAATTTTCTATTATTTCAAGCCTTGAGAAATTTCATCAATTGTTTCAAGCTTTATTACGGATTTTGGCCTCATTCAAAGTGCTTATTTAAAATTAAAATATAAAAATTCATTTTCCACTAATTCTAAATTGAATTTTGAATATAATTGTGGATTTTATTGAATTCAATATGGAATCTATTCTAGGGTTTGTTTTTCTAATTTCTGGTCAGACTGAAATTCAGCAACTTTTCAACTAAATACCCCTTTTTGACATAATTATCTCATTTAAAATTTAATTTTAAACTCAATTGACTTAAAAAAATTTTACTTCAAAATATTTTTTTCTTGTTTCCTAATAACCTTTTCATAGTCATTTATAGTGAATGAGAGGAAACATTCTAGTTATTTTTCAGAGTTTTCAAAATAATTTGAGCACATTTTTTGACCCTGAACCGAGATAGCTTTTCGCCTTGCCTGAATCTGCAATAATGGCCGTTTTTTGGAAATTTTGAATTTGTTTGAGAACCAACTTTTTCCTTTTTTTAACCCCTTTTTATTACCCATTACCATTCTGGTGTTCACCGACTTTGCTAGATTCAGTTTTAAAATTGATTTATATTTGTGTTGTTTGTTTCATTCGGGCTTCAATACAATTTTATTGCTGCTTAGAAACAATATTTGCCTTTTCGAGCTAAATAAGAAGCGTGTTTTGTGTTTTCTGAATCCGCCTGCTAAATTTCAGAATTTTCAACAGAAATCTTTATCAAAAATTGAATTTTTTTACTTTTATAATAACATCAATTTTTTTATGTTTTTGGTGCATTTCTGACATCAAATTAAAATCTGATTGCTGACTTTTATAGAAGAACTTTAGAAACATTTGAACTTATTTTTTTATCTTTTTCTAGTGTCTGTAAACGTTTCATGGCAATTGAGAGCTGAGCAATTGTGTTTAATTCTGTCGTTCAAAATATTTTTTTCGTTTACTTAAAGATCCCTTGAGGCTCAGTTATTGCCTCGATACTATAGAAAGGACTAATTTGATAACATTGTTATCCTTACGTAGTATTGTTTCAGGTTTATTTTTAGGCGAATAATTTTCGCTATGGCCTTTATAGTTTTGCCCTTTTCTTTAAAAAAATATGTCTTTCTGATTCTGGAGGAGTATGCAAGCAATTTAAGAACAAAATAAAGACAGTTTTTGCATTTTTAAGCCTCTAGAATTCTATTTCATAAATTTTGAATTAATTTCGTTGCTTCTGTTCTTTGAAAACGCAAATTCTTTAATATCAATTTCTGAAATTTCTGGCCTCAAGACATTTTTTCAAGTGGATTTAAGCTTAACCCATTCCCAGTGGAGGAAAACAAGTTTTTACATTAAACAATGAACTTCAAACTCTTATTACTAATCAACTATATGCATAATTAACACTAAATGTATTGCATATTAAACATCAGAATAGATTGATGTAACGATGCTGAATAGCTTCGTCGTGCAAATTTTTGCTTATTTTCCGTCGGTCTATTCCCGCCACTATTGTGTCAATCGCCAACACCCGGGAATGCGACTTCAACTAGGATCCTAACTAACGACCCGTTGGTTAACGGATCGGCTCCAACGGCTTCACTTTCCCATGCGATATAAGAACCCAGAGATTTTTCTCCTCAGAAAATCTCCGGAGGATTGAATCTAGATCAGTTTTGGTTGATTGTGAGTGGATCACGTTACACATAACCATCGATACATATGGTGTTGGGATTCGAACCCAGATCCAGCGTGGTTGGTGGAGGAGTTAATTGTTTTAGGCTTAAGATATTTTTTATCATACTTTAGTTTTTGCCTATTTCAAGTTAACATATAAAGCCTGATTGGAATCATTTTTGACTTCTCTGGCCTTCAAAATATTTTTTAGTAATTTGAAGTTTCAACATTCCCTGGGCTTTGTAAGTTTTTGTTGGCGACTTGTAACCTAAAATTCGAATAAATAATTCAAATAAGTTATCATTATTATTATTATCATTATTATCAATTTTAACAAAAATTATGAATAATTTGGTACATAACTTTGAAACATACTCAGACATAAATAACATCAGACGCTGATCCTGTAAAGTGATGATTGTTTTGATGTTTGATCGGCACTTACTATTGAAGTCCTAATCAGTGTGAATGGGAAGGAAGACAACTTACAAAAAAAATGGCACCAACTGTTAGTGTACAGAGCAATTGCGAGGCTAGCGCTAGGAGCTTATTGACTATAACGGTCGTCTTTTTTAGCCGAGAATCTAACATATGACGACTGGCTTGTTACTCCAGCATCTTACCCTGAGACCAACTAAATAGTTCCTTGTGTCTTCCAGTGTTTGTGAGATGGCAGAAAATGTATAGCGCGTTGAACTAATACAACAGATCCCACGCATGTGGTATATGAAAAATAATGTTCAAAATAAACATGATAAATTTCCCGGTTTAGTATTGAAATTCCCGAGTTTTTCCCGGTTTTTTCGGTTCATTTTCGAATTCCCGGTTTTTTCCCGGTTCGCTGGCCTACACGAAATCTACACGAATCACAAATTGATGAAGACGTATTAAAATGAGCTTGACTGTTCAATATTTTCAATTTTGCAATAACGTTTTCGTTTAATTTGCGTAAGCCTGATGAGCACCGACGATCAGGAAAAGGGTCTACAGCACTTGGGATTGGTGTATTCCATTTTCGCTTTATTCATCTTCACAAAGTGCAAACTGTTACTAACACTTCTGGAGAAGTGCAATCGCATTTATATACGAAAACAGATATTATAGGTAAGTAGTTACTGGTAGCGTACTTTAAAAACCGTTATTATTAGTAAACAAGTAGGTGAAAAACATTCGGAAAGAGGGAACGTGTAGGTAGGCTAAGGTACAGCGCCTGAGTTATTTATCCAATCGTTTTGTTGTCAAAAAATGAATTGTATATTTTTGATTAAGCATTCCATTGATAAATAAATAGCATAAATATTACAAATTTTTCGAAATTAAATTCAAAATAACTCGAAAGCCGATGCCTTTAGAATGTTAACTACCAAGAGCTTTTTGATTCAAAATGACTCTCTGCATCTTTTAAAATTATCAAAATACAAATATTTTGAAAAATGTTTGAATTAGATTTTTTATAAAAAAATTAATCTACCATAAAAAAAATATTTTTCATCTCTCCATCCTGGACTTTTTTTTAAAGTTGCGTATTAACGTCAAGTTTAAAAAAAAAATACAACTAAAAGAAATTCAACTCTTATTTTTAAATTGAAATTTAATGTTCGTTTCTATTTTTTTTAATTCAGAATTTTTTTACAGTGTATATATTTTTTATGTTGCATTTTTAATTCCCTACAACTCGTTCTCAGACAGTTTTTCTATACAACAAACGGTTTCTGGGCTACAATGTTTAGAATAAAACCTATACCAAAGGGCATACTTCTACAATTCCAGTGTAAGACAGAGATAGAATCTTTAATATACGCAGATGAATTAGGTATCGAAGGATACAATTGCTGCAAGGAGGGGCCATTGGGCAGTCAACTGCTTCAAAAATTATTTAACTGTTGGGAGGAATGCTGTAAGAAAAATTTTAATTGGATCGGGTACATTGAAAGTTTCAAAAATCCAGTCCACAATGTCAGAAAATTTGCCCACCATGGGACCACATAGCACAGTAGTCGAAAAAGGCAATTTGACGAACTTAATTCTTTTGTGCCTCAACGGTTGATGTTAGCCAAAGATAATGTTCCTAAGAATTGTTCACAAAAATATAACGGAAATGTTGATAAGAAAATTTTTTGATCATGGCCAACTATCATAAAAATAAAAAATCTAACTTTTTATACAGCGAAGAAACATGAATTGTTTCTCTAGCAAAGCTGTAGAACTTTTCGAAATATGAAACTTTGCAGAAGATATTTAATTTCTATGGCGTCTATTTACTGAAATACAAAGCATTTTCGCTGTCAACCCCCTCAAATTTAGTTTTTCTAGCATAACTTTTTAAATATTGTTTTTTCATGAACTAGACATATATGACCAACATAAAAAACAGGTTTCTTTCGAAGACAGCATGTTGCTACAATCGTTCTATACTGAGCTAGAACGTTTTTTCATTAAATTATTTCCCAGATTTAAATGCGTATAGGGGAGAAAGAGGCAAACTGGTGCACATCATCAAATACTTTTTTTTAAGCTTAGACCTTGTACTATAAGCTAGTTAAACTTTGATACTTGACAATTCATAAATTAATGAGTAGAGTGATGTTTTAGGTATGTATGTTTCTGGGGTTTTCTATACAAAAATGCACAAACTACCTGATTAATGAACGATGATTTGTGAATTTATGAAACAGATAACTCACAATACTTTCAAAATTAGTGAGAACACTTGTTAGGTATATTTAGTTGTTGATAGGTGCATCCATCAGTCGTTCAACGTGAGTAAAATGAACACATAACAGCAATGTTTATTGTTGATTATTTATTTCATCTTCAGCTGTCTCGCTTTCACTCTCTGAGAAAACTAATATAAGCTTAGCATCTTTTGAAAATTCTTGATGCTTTTATTGTGGTTTGACCCGCAAGCCGGCAATTACTGGATCTTAAGGAACCAATAGACGACGTATAAGATCACTGTTAGTAACAGTTCGTGAAATTTTGAAGTAGAATACTTCTCTCAGGAAGTTCGGCTGCATAGGGATGAGAAATGAAAATCTAAAACTGAAAAAAGTGAGAAATATGTCCAATTTCAAATGCTAATAAATCTGTTAGTTTTCGATAGATTTCCTTCGTTTTTGCAGCAATCGATTAGAAAATCTTCTAAGATTCCTACCAAATGCATGAAATTGCAATTTTATTATTCGAACTATTGTACTATTGAAAATTCTTAAGCCTTGTCAAAACACAAAGTTCGACCTCTGATTGGTCGTTATACGATTGCTTTCTTAAGCACGGTCGGCAGAGTTATGGACCTAGTAAATTGGAAATGCATCATTTGGCCTATATAAGAGCTTCATCAGATAATAAACAGACATTTCATCGGATATTAAATTGAACAACTGAAATTCGAAGAACACAAATGAATATTTGAAAAGTTAATATTTTCTCGTTTTGCGCTATAATCCAAAGTAAATTATTAAGTAGCGGAGAACGTCATTGGGCATGTGGGACGAACCCAACGAAAAGAGTGGTTCGACGACGAATGTAGGAGGGTGATGGACGAAAATAACGCTGCGCGGAAGGCGAAAATGCGCAGGGCCACTCGTCAGAACGTGGAAAGACATAGACAGAATAAGATGCAGCGAACCCAAATCTTCCGGGAGGAAAAGCACCGCCTAGAGGAGGAGTTTGCAGAGCTTGAACAGCTGCATCACTCTCAGGAAACGCGAAAGTTTCATCAGAAGCTCAACGCATCCCGCAGAGGCTTTGTGCCGCGAGCCGAAATGTGCCGGGATAAAGATGATAGTATTCTAACGGACGATCGTGAGGTGACCGAAAGATGGAAGCAGCACTTCGACGAACATATATATCGGGCAACCTTGCCCGTTTGTTATTGTGCTTATTTTTTGACCGTGGTTTTTTTGTTATTTCGACTGTTTTAAAGTTTTGATACTTGCACTAATTAGTCCGTGGTTTGTTGCGATATCGCTTTCTGGGAAGATAGTGGAGTTTAGTGCATTACCAGTATTTTGAGTGAACTTGATCGAAGTGAAAAGTGCTTTTGATCTCACTTGACATCTGTAACAGTTGAAGTATTCGTATGCACAAGGCCAAATGGCATCTAGGATAAAATCCGAGCTTAAAGTAATTCACAACGCAATGAACTCAACTCATTCAAACCCCACAAGAAAGTCACCCATAATCCGTGCAAATAGCCAACTGTAGTGCGCAGTTGAAATATCGATTCACTGTGGATTCGCCAAATACGCAGTCGTCGGTAACGGATTCACATGTCGGTAAAGACGATTAGCAAAATAGTTCTGGAAAATCGGCAGCACGGCAACTGTCAGAGATAGAGGAGCTGTCAAAAAGTATCATTAAAGTGCAGAGCAGACGGAAGTTCTTTCTGATTGTGTCGCCGGAACGTCGAGGTTGGTTGTAAAGCTGCAGCGCATCGTGTGCCAGAAAATTACTGCACAAACACAGCGGGAAACATAAAGCATAAACTTTGCCCGTCAATCCTTTCGAGAAGCGAACAAAAGGCCCTCAGAGGAGGTAACCTCAAAAAGCTGAGCACACGTGTACACTTGCTAACGTAAGAACCGATTGGTTGCAGGGTTTTTGTTCCTGGTTCCGGTTTTGTCGACATCCTGCGCTGTCGGTCTTGGCCACCACAATCGTCGTGAATGTTTTCTCCAGAGGTGAATACGCACTAACACTGAACCGAGGACGATTCGTAGGCACACCAACATCTTCGAGAGACTTGCCAAAGGGCAGGCAACTGGGAGCTGTCTTTTGCCGTAGCATCGTTACAGTGGCTTCGCAGAGGAATTCAGCATTTGGCGGCCGGTTACTCATTGCGCTCGGCCATTGGAGATCGACTCCCCGCAGCAGTTCTTAGTATTATTGAATTCACGTCGTCATACGTTGCGTCTTCAAAATTCCGTTCAGGACCGAGCAACCGAGAACAAGCGACGAGTCGTGCGAGCAAGTCCGACCAGTGGAACGCGAGACCGGAGTGGAGCGCAAAAGCCCATCGACAAGGATAGGTGGCAGCAAGCTCGAAGATGGAAAGCAGAATGAAAAGGGTGAGTGAGTGAAAGTGAGATGAATAGCGGTAGAATTTTAAGCTCTAGAAAGTGGGTTAGGGGAAATGAATAAAACTAGGCATTGTATCAGATTTGTTGATTCTTTCTTTTTGAAGTTTTGGGACTGCCATGACTCTTGATTCGCAAGCAAGAGACGAACCATTATAACATTGGCGCTCAACTGAAAGATCCACATTTGATTCATTTATTTGGTTACCGTTAAGTGAATTATTTTTGAAATTTTCGTTTTGTGATAGTCACGGTTTGTTTTATAAGATTATTTATCACATTTTGGTTTTGTTATACCCGATAAAAAATCCACTAAAATGGATTATACTCATCTTACAGATGAGGAGATAACCTACGAATTGGCGCTACGCCACATGGTCAACTTAGGACCAATGACGCACCGACTCAAAGTTCAGCGATTGAACAACGCGGTGCAAGATGATCTTGCAAAAAATATTAGTCGATCGGAGTCGACGCACATCATGAGTCCGTCCGTCAACTTTGAAGTTTGCCAATTGGCGGTTGCGACAATACAAAATGAAATTCAACATGCAATCAATAATCATGACATTCATGCACTTACAGTGCTTCTATCGCGTCTTACACACCACAAAAATCGATTGGCCATTGTAAAGCCACCGGGTTTCCTTTCAGAAGCGGTTAAGTCTGCTCGGTCGCTCGTAAACGAGCTTCACAGTGAAGTGAACAGTGTATTAGCCAATCCAGTGAGTCAGCTAGGGCCACGAATAACAGCAGGGGAAGCAGGAGCAGTTGGTGGAGAGGCCACGGATGGAGAGCACAATTTCAGCGGAAGAACAACGTTGCCAGCAGCTAGTTCACCGGTAGTCGCAGGTCGAGGCCGAGGTAGAGGATTGCCAACACATGACTTCTCGGGATATCGGTGCAGTCAGGGAGGAGTGCAGTCGGAGGGACATGTTACACCACATCAAAGCATTAATGCATCCAGCGATTGGCAACCGCAAACCAACGGAGAGATAGCGACTAGAGAGCAACAACGCAATGAGGCAGCAGGCATACAACACACTGCAGCCGGCATGGGGAGACGCATTTTTGGACAGCAAACGCAAACCGCCACAGTAATAGGCGATTCAAGGTGTCGCGATGTACGCGATCAGTTCGATCAGCTACGGGATGACATGCTGCGCTATTTACTGAGGCATGATGCCAGACCAACAGCGGAAAGAGGCGAGGATAGGCGTATACTAAAGGCGATTCACAACTGGCCGTTCAAGTTTAGAGGAGAAAAGGACACAACATCCTTGAACATTTACTTGGATAGGGTGGAGACATTCGCTAGATCGGAAGGCATGAGTGATGAGGTATTACTAGCTTCGATCAAACACCTACTACAGGAGGATGCATTGGACTGGTACGCGCGAGCTATGGTGCAAGGTTCTCTAGGCTCGTGGGAAGCATTTAAACATGAAGTACGAAAAGAGTTTCTGCCAAGTCAGTACGCACACATCTTGCGTCTAGAAGCAAGCTTCCGTTATCAAGGACTGAATGAGCCGTTCACCAAGTTTTATCGGGATATCTCGGCTTTGTTCCGATTTGTTTCACCACAAATGCAAGAGGATGAAAAACTTTTCATCGTGAAAAAGAATATGAGCGAGGACTACGCCGTGATCACTGCCGCCGCAAGAGCACGCACACTGAAGGAACTACTCGAAGTATGTACGAGCTACGACGAGACGAAGATGCTACACAGCAGGCAGCGCCGCACACCAATTCCGCATAACGCGTTACTGGAACCCAATTTCGCAACTCCAGCAGCTCCGCAAAAACCAGCAGCTCCTTCTCATCAATATCCTCGGTTGGGTAGGGTACACGCAGTAACACAGGAAGAAGACATACAAGCCGCAGCAGAAGGCAGGCGAGTCGCATCAGAGAGGGATGAAACGCTTCTAGTAAACGACAGGGAGGATTGGCAGTTCAAGCTTGATCACTTGGTGGAGCAAGTGAGCGCGATGAAGGCGTTTCTCACAGCGAGAGGTTCTAGACCGGAACACGCTCAAAGCGATGTTGATTGGACACACAGCGGCCAGCAAACTCAATCAAAACAATGGTCGTCGGCTCAAAAACCACCCGCAAGACAGCCTGCACATGCGCAAGTGTCACAACCTTCGCAAGGGACGCCGGTCAGGCAGTATCAGCAAGCGCGCACACCACAAGACCGACAAGCGCAGTTCGAGAGAAGGGAGCCCACAATGGATTATCGGCAACTAACGTTGATGTGTTGGAACTGTGACGAAGAGGGTCATCGTTTTATGGACTGTCCGAAGCCGCAGGCCATTTTATTCTGCTACAGATGTGGACGGAAGGGATACTCCCTACGCAGCTGCATAACGTGTCGCACAGACACGGGAAACAGAGCGGCGGAGAATCTGCAATAGTGGGCGGCGAATCTCCGCAGCAGTTTAATAAGCCCTTCAACACTACCGAACTAGGACAACTTGACTCGATTGTGATAAATCCCGGACATGACATTCGACCACATGCTATCATTAACATCCTAGGCAAGGAACTCAGCGCGTTGCTCGACAGCGGTGCAAATTGTTCGCTACTAGGAGGGAAGAACGTGCAAATAGTAGAGCAGCTGCAACTACGGAAAAGTGAGCTACAGGGCGGAATAAAAACGGCTGATGGTACACAACACCGAATTCGGCATTTTGTTCAAGTTCCAATAGTGTACAACAACCGCAACGATACTATACCACTACTTCTCGTACCGACGATTCCGGATTGCGTGATCCTTGGTATGAACTTCTGGAACAAATTCGGGGTGAAAGCGATTTGCTGTTCAATGGAAGTACAGGTGGAGACAGCACCGGAGCAAAACGAGACCGAGCAAAAGTCACTAACGACAGAGCAGCAACAGCAGCTTCAGCGTACAATCGAACTGTTTCCCAAGGCGAGTGAAGGCATACTAGGAAGAACCACCCTATATGAGCACAGAATAGACGTGGGTCAAGCTCTACCACGCAAGCAACGGCATTACCCGATGTCACCATACGTTCTAGAAGAAGTTAACCGCGAAATTGACCGCATGATCGCTCTTGACGTTATAGAAGAGGCTATGTTTTCGCCATGGAACAACCCGTTGGTTGCAGTAAAAAAGAAGACGGGAAAGTATCGAGTTTGCTTGGACGCGCGCCATCTGAATTCCGTGATGGTAAACGAAGGGTATCCGACTCCACAAATATCCGCAATACTGAACAACTTAGGAGGCTGCGCATACATCTCATCGATCGATCTGAAGGACGCGTTCTGGCAGTTACCCTTGCAGAAAGCGTCGAGACCATTGACCGCATTTACCGTACCATCCAGAGGACATTTCCAGTTCAAGGTAGTGCCGTTTGAGCTGTGCACCGCCAGCCAAGCATTAGCGCGTCTTATGACCAAGCTCTTTGCTGATATGGAGCCACAGGTATTTCACTACTTGGATGATATAATCATCTGCTCAAGTACTTTTTCAGAGCACATCAAAACGCTGGAAGAAGTAGCAAAAAGACTGCAGCGAGCAAATCTGACCATTTCAGCAGAGAAGTCCAAGTTTTGTCTGCGAGAAATTAAGTTTTTAGGATATGTTTTGAATGAAAGCGACTGGAAGACGGACGAGGAGAAAGTGGAGAGCATTGCGAAGTTCCCGATCCCCACAAATAGGAAAGAGGTTCAGAGATTCCTCGGACTTTGCAATTGGTATAGGCGATTCATTGCGGATTTCTCATACATCGCTGCGCCGATAACGGAGCTAACCAAATTGAAGACCAGGTTCAAATGGACTCCATCCGCGGAAGACGCTTTCTTAAGGCTGAAAGCAGCGTTGGTGTCGACACCCGTGTTGGCAATGCCGGATTACACAAAACCGTTCGCGATCGCATGTGACGCGAGTGACGTAGCGATAGGAGCTGTGTTGACACAGGAGACTGATGGCGAGGAACACCCGATCTGCTACTTTTCACAGAAGTTGTCATCGGCGGAGCGGAAATACTCAGTAACGGAACGAGAGTGCTTGGCAGTAATTCGAGCAGTTGAAAAGTTCCGTGGCTACATCGAAGGAGTTCACTTCACCGTATATTGCGACCATGCAGCACTGAGCTATTTGAAGTCTATGAAAAACCCAACAGCGCTCATGAGTCGTTGGCTGCTCAGGTTAAATGCGTTTGACTTCGAAATAAAATACCGAAAAGGAAGCGTAAACGTAGTCCCTGATGCGCTTTCCAGGATCGTGGCGAGCGTAGCACTCACGGTGGAGCAAATCAAAGATCCTTGGTATAGAAGCTTACGAGAGCGTGTACTCGAGAAGCCGGACAGTTTCCCAGACTTTCGAGTTACTAACAACGAACTGTACAAAAATTGCCTCTGCAGAGATGGATTGGGATTGGCAATCCACAAATGGAAGAGGGTAGTTCCGCAAGAAGAACGAGAGGAGGTCATTAAGAGATTCCACGACTCACCAACCGCAGCACATCTCGGTTTCCAGAAGACTTGGGGGAAGGTACTATCTTATTTTCACTGGCCGAACCTGCGAGAAGATGTCAGCAAGTACGTGCGGAAATGCGGAATATGCAAGGCAAGCAAGGCAGCGAACACAAAAATGATGCCGCAGATGGGAAAACTGAAACCGGCAAAAGTTCCCTGGGAACTCATCTCGATGGACTTTGTGGGTCCGCTGACTCGTTCCAAACGCGGCAACACAGTAATACTCGTTATTGTAGACTGGGTTACCAAATACGTCATCGCACATCCGATGCGCAGCGCAGACTCATCAAAGATGGTGGAGTTTCTTGAACAGGAGGTATTTCTTAAGTTCTCGCGGCCACGCATCGTCCTGTCGGATAACGGAAAGCAGTTCCAGTCGCAGGTCTTCAAAACGCTTTTGCTTCGCCACAAAATCGAGCACATGAAAACAACCTATTACTGCCCGATGGTAAACAACGCCGAGCGCGTAAATCGAGTGTTGATTGCATGTATTCCGTCGCTATTGGATGGAGATCATAAAGAATGGGATCAGAACATTCCGGCAATTATGGCACCAATCAACAGTGCCAAACACGAGGCTACTGGCGTAAGCCCGCACTACGCAAACTTCGGTAGAGATTTGGTGCTACACACGGACCTGTATACGCAACAGCAACTGAACACGGCGGAGGATCCGAAAGTGGCACAGGAGATGCGCCTGTCAACGATTCGACGGATACACGAGTTCATCCTGAAACGGATTAAGGGAAATCACGAAAAGATGAGGCAGCGGTACAATACGCGAAAACGAACAACCTCGTTTAAGATTGGAGACGTGGTTTGGAGAAGGTCATTTGTACTGTCATCGAAGGTAAACCACGTAAACCAAAAGCTAGAGCCAAAATTCGTTCCAGCCATTGTGAAGGATGTCATAGGCTGCAACTTGTATTTGCTAGAAGATGTAGCCACTGGTAAAAAGGGCAGGTACCACGCAAAGGATGTCAAAGCAGACTAAGTGCAGTTGTTCAAGCTATGTCCACAGGCTAGACCTGTCAACAAAAAAGCAACTTGCTACCAAAATACCGCGTAACAACCGGGAAAACCGCGAGCGCCAGGTGTGATGAGCAACAACATTGATTGCTGTCACACAGTGTGTAAGATCCAGACGGCAAATTTGCAAGAACAGAAATTTCGGGTCAGAAACAGTTGTCGCAGGGGTCGTCATGAAATTTTCCATTCCAAAGTAACGCGAATCTAAGACGCGGTAAAACCTTAGCTCTGGGCTCATGGCGATTAAGGGATTAAATACTCCTTTTCCAAGCGCAGCTGTTATCTACATACAAAAAGTAGGAGGGTGGTATTCAAGACACGACCGCATGACGTTGACTACCGTATTCTTAAAAAAAAAATATATTCCATTGAAGCAAATAGTATAGGGAATTGCAACGCTTCTTTTACAAAACTTCTGTAACAAAATTTCGAGGCTCCAAAAGGTACCAGTTTCCGATTATTTTCGTCCAGAATTCCAGCCATTTGAGTATTTTGCAGTAGCCATTTATTACTAACAGCCACCAGCATAACGGGTGAAACCGGCACGAGATGACCGGTACTATTTTGTCTTTCCTCCTTTCAGCTGCTAACACCTAGCGCTGTCGTGAAATTAACATCAACATGAACATGCATTTTTGCAAGGTTTATTTTTTCCGCTAGCAACAGCAATTGTAAATCATAAAATTCAACTAACCGCTTCTATTATAAAACTGCGAGGCACCAAAAGGTGCCAGTTGCCGATTTCTTGTTTACTGGTTTCCGTCCAGAATTCCAGCCATTTTAGTACTTTGCAGTAGCCACCAGCATCACGGATCAAACCGGCACGAGATGACCGGTACTATTTTGTTTTTCCTCCGAGCGTCCGTATGTATCCGGTACGGTTTAATAATGAAACTGATGGGGTGAAATGTTCGAACGATACGTTTTATACCAAGGCTTCGTCAGATAAATAGAAAGAGGGATGGGCTACATAGATGATGAAATGGCAGAGACAAATGTTTCTTGAAAGCTGCGCCGGCCGCTGTCATAATATTAACACCAACACAAACATGCATTTTTGCAAGGTTTTTTCCGCTAGCAGCATCATTTGGTAAAACAGAAAATTCAATTAGCCGCTTCTGTACCAAAATTTCGAGGCACCAAAAGGTGCCAGTTGCCGATTATAGTTTCCTGGTTAGTCCGTCCAGAATTCCAGCCATTTAAGTGTTTTGCAGTAGCCATTTACTACTAAAGCCACCAGCATTACGGGTGAAACCGGCACGAGATGACCGGTACTATTTTGTATTTCCTCCTTTCAGCTGCTATCACCTAGCGTCCGCATGTCACTGGTGCGGTTTTGGAATCAGAATGATGGGGCGCCGGCCGCTGTCGTATAATTAACACCAACAAAAAGATGCATATTTGCAAGGTTTTTTCCGCTAGCAGCAGCATTTTGTAATAAAACAGAAAATTCAATTAGCCGCTTCTGTAACAAAATTTCGAGGCACCAAAAGGGCCAGGTGCCGAATATATCCATGCTTTTGGTCAGTCCGTCCAGAATTCTTTCAAGATAGCGTCCGTATGTAGCCGGTACGGTTTAGTAATGAAACTGATGGGGTGAAATGTTCGAACGGTACGTTTTATACCAAGGCTTCGTCAGATAAATTAAAAGAGGGATGGGCTACGCAAATTATGGAATGGAAGAGACAAATGTTTCTTGAAAGCTGCGCCGGCCGCTGTCATAATATTAACACCAACACAAACATGCATTTTTGCAAGGTTTTTTCCGCTAGCAGCATCATTTGGTAAAACAGAAAATTCAATTTGCCGCTTCTGTAACAAAATTTAGAGGCACCAAAAGGTGCCAGTTGCCGATTACATTGTTGTTTTCTGGTTAATCTACTAAAAGCCACCAGCATAACGGGTGAAACCGGCACGAGATGACCGGTACTATTTTGTATTTCCTCCTTTCAGCTGCTAACACCTAGCGCTGTCGTGAAATTTACATCAACATGAACATGCATTTTTGCAAGGTTTTTTTTCCGCTAGCAACAGCAATTGTAAAACATAAAATTCAACTAACTGCTTCTATTATAAAACTGCGAGGCACAAAAAGGTGCCAGTTGCCGATTTCTTGTTTACTGGTTTCCGTCCAGAATTCCAGCCATTTTAGTACTTTGCAGTAGCCACCAGCATCACGGATCAAACCGGCACGAGATGACCGGTACTATTTTGTTTTTCCTCCGAGCGTCCGTATGTATCCGGTACGGTTTAATAATGAAACTGATGGGGTGAAATGTTCGAACGGTACGTTTTATACCAAGGCTTCGTCAGATAAATTAAAAGAGGGATGGGCTACGCAAATTATGGAATGGAAGAGACAAATGTTTCTTGAAAGCTGCGCCGGCCGCTGTCATAATATTAACACCAACACAAACATGCATTTTTGCAAGGTTTTTTCCGCTAGCAGCATCATTTGGTAAAACAGAAAATTCAATTTGCCGCTTCTGTAACAAAATTTAGAGGCACCAAAAGGTGCCAGTTGCCGATTACATTGTTGTTTTCTGGTTAATCTACTAAAAGCCACCAGCATTACGGGTGAAACCGGCACGAGATGACCGGTACTATTTTGTATTTCCTCCTTTCAGCTGCTAACACCTAGCGCTGTCGTGAAATTTACATCAACATGAACATGCATTTTTGCAAGGTTTTTTTTCCGCTAGCAACAGCAATTGTAAAACATAAAATTCAACTAACTGCTTCTATTATAAAACTGCGAGGCACCAAAAGGTGCCAGTTGCCGATTTCTTGTTTACTGGTTTCCGTCCAGAATTCCAGCCATTTTAGTACTTTGCAGTAGCCACCAGCATCACGGATCAAACCGGCACGAGATGACCGGTACTATTTTGTTTTTCCTCCGAGCGTCCGTATGTATCCGGTACGGTTTAATAATGAAACTGATGGGGTGAAATGTTCGAACGGTACGTTTTATACCAAGGCTTCGTCAGATAAATTAAAAGAGGGATGGGCTACGCAAATTATGGAATGGAAGAGACAAATGTTTCTTGAAAGCTGCGCCGGCCGCTGTCATAATATTAACACCAACACAAACATGCATTTTTGCAAGGTTTTTTCCGCTAGCAGCATCATTTGGTAAAACAGAAAATTCAATTTGCCGCTTCTGTAACAAAATTTAGAGGCACCAAAAGGTGCCAGTTGCCGATTACATTGTTGTTTTCTGGTTAATCTACTAAAAGCCACCAGCATAACGGGTGAAACTGGCACGAGATGACCGGTACTATTTTGTATTTCCTCCTTTCAGCTGCTAACACCTAGCGCTGTCGTGAAATTAACATCAACATGAACATGCATTTTTGCAAGGTTTTTTTTCCGCTAGCAACAGCAATTGTAAAACATAAAATTCAACTAACCGCTTCTATTATAAAACTGCGAGGCACCAAAAGGTGCCAGTTGCCGATTTCTTGTTTACTGGTTTCCGTCCAGAATTCCAGCCATTTTAGTACTTTGCAGTAGCCACCAGCATCACGGATCAAACCGGCACGAGATGACCGGTACTATTTTGTTTTTCCTCCGAGCGTCCGTATGTATCCGGTACGGTTTAATAATGAAACTGATGGGGTGAAATGTTCGAACGGTACGTTTTATACCAAGGCTTCGTCAGATAAATTAAAAGAGGGATGGGCTACGCAAATTATGGAATGGAAGAGACAAATGTTTCTTGAAAGCTGCGCCGGCCGCTGTCATAATATTAACACCAACACAAACATGCATTTTTGCAAGGTTTTTTCCGCTAGCAGCATCATTTGGTAAAACAGAAAATTCAATTTGCCGCTTCTGTAACAAAATTTAGAGGCACCAAAAGGTGCCAGTTGCCGATTACATTGTTGTTTTCTGGTTAATCTACTAAAAGCCACCAGCATTACGGGTGAAACCGGCACGAGATGACCGGTACTATTTTGTATTTCCTCCTTTCAGCTGCTAACACCTAGCGCTGTCGTGAAATTTACATCAACATGAACATGCATTTTTGCAAGGTTTTTTTTCCGCTAGCAACAGCAATTGTAAAACATAAAATTCAACTAACTGCTTCTATTATAAAACTGCGAGGCACCAAAAGGTGCCAGTTGCCGATTTCTTGTTTACTGGTTTCCGTCCAGAATTCCAGCCATTTTAGTACTTTGCAGTAGCCACCAGCATCACGGATCAAACCGGCACGAGATGACCGGTACTATTTTGTTTTTCCTCCGAGCGTCCGTATGTATCCGGTACGGTTTAATAATGAAACTGATGGGGTGAAATGTTCGAACGGTACGTTTTATACCAAGGCTTCGTCAGATAAATTAAAAGAGGGATGGGCTACGCAAATTATGGAATGGAAGAGACAAATGTTTCTTGAAAGCTGCGCCGGCCGCTGTCATAATATTAACACCAACACAAACATGCATTTTTGCAAGGTTTTTTCCGCTAGCAGCATCATTTGGTAAAACAGAAAATTCAATTTGCCGCTTCTGTAACAAAATTTAGAGGCACCAAAAGGTGCCAGTTGCCGATTACATTGTTGTTTTCTGGTTAATCTACTAAAAGCCACCAGCATTACGGGTGAAACCGGCACGAGATGACCGGTACTATTTTGTATTTCCTCCTTTCAGCTGCTAACACCTAGCGCTGTCGTGAAATTTACATCAACATGAACATGCATTTTTGCAAGGTTTTTTTTCCGCTAGCAACAGCAATTGTAAAACATAAAATTCAACTAACTGCTTCTATTATAAAACTGCGAGGCACCAAAAGGTGCCAGTTGCCGATTTCTTGTTTACTGGTTTCCGTCCAGAATTCCAGCCATTTTAGTACTTTGCAGTAGCCACCAGCATCACGGATCAAACCGGCACGAGATGACCGGTACTATTTTGTTTTTCCTCCGAGCGTCCGTATGTATCCGGTACGGTTTAATAATGAAACTGATGGGGTGAAATGTTCGAACGGTACGTTTTATACCAAGGCTTCGTCAGATAAATTAAAAGAGGGATGGGCTACGCAAATTATGGAATGGAAGAGACAAATGTTTCTTGAAAGCTGCGCCGGCCGCTGTCATAATATTAACACCAACACAAACATGCATTTTTGCAAGGTTTTTTCCGCTAGCAGCATCATTTGGTAAAACAGAAAATTCAATTTGCCGCTTCTGTAACAAAATTTAGAGGCACCAAAAGGTGTCAGTTGCCGATTACATTGTTGTTTTCTGGTTAATCTACTAAAAGCCACCAGCATAACGGGTGAAACCGGCACGAGATGACCGGTACTATTTTGTATTTCCTCCTTTCAGCTGCTAACACCTAGCGCTGTCGTGAAATTTACATCAACATGAACATGCATTTTTGCAAGGTTTTTTTTCCGCTAGCAACAGCAATTGTAAAACATAAAATTCAACTAACCGCTTCTATTATAAAACTGCGAGGCACCAAAAGGTGCCAGTTGCCGATTTCTTGTTTACTGGTTTCCGTCCAGAATTCCAGCCATTTTAGTACTTTGCAGTAGCCACCAGCATCACGGATCAAACCGACACGAGATGACCGGTACTATTTTGTTTTTCCTCCTTTTAGCTGCTAACACCGAGCGTCCGTATGTATCCGGTACGGTTTAATAATGAAACTGATGGGGTGAAATGTTCGAACGATACGTTTTATACCAAGGCTTCGTCAGATAAATAGAAAGAGGGATGGGCTACATAGATGATGAAATGGCAGAGACAAATGTTTCTTGAAAGCTGCGCCGGCCGCTGTCGTAATATTAACACCAACACAAACATGCATTTTTGCAAGGTTTTTTTCCGCTAGCAGCAGCATTTGGTAAAACAGAAAATTTAATTAGCCGCTTCTGTACCAAAATTTCGAGGCACCAAAAGGTGCCAGTTGCCGATTATAGTTTCCTGGTTAGTCCGTCCAGAATTCCAGCCATTTAAGTGTTTTGCAGTAGCCATTTACTACTAAAGCCACCAGCATTACGGGTGAAACCGGCACGAGATGACCGGTACTATTTTGTATTTCCTCCTTTCAGCTGCTATCACCTAGCGTCCGCATGTCACTGGTGCGGTTTTGGAATCAGAATGATGGGGTGCCGGCCGCTGTCGTAAAATTAACACCAACAAAAAGATGCATATTTGCAAGGTTTTTTCCGCTAGCAGCAGCATAAACATCGGAAACAGAAAGTGACAACAACAATAACAACAAAGTCAGATCGATTGTATCCGTTAGTGTCGACTGTGCTTGGGAAGAGAGGTAGTGATTGGCTGCGCGGTATGATTTAGACAATCGATATTAATTACCAATTTTTCAATAGTGTATCTCAAACAATAGTTTGTTTTTGTTACATAAATTTAACCGTAAAAGAATTTCTGATCGATTGATGCCAAAACCTCGAAAACCTGATTATAGATGACTGCAAAATAAGCGCTCAAAACCTGACCACTTTTCTCTGGTTTTCCCTGGTTGAATTACTAGATTTTTAAATTCAGGGGCCTAACTTCGATATAGACGTTAGTCAACGTCAAAAAAAAAACTATCACAATGTTTTAGTCCTATTTTGTTTAAGTTTTGTGTTTTGCGTTCAATTCTAGCCTATTTAGTATAACTAATAGGTTAAGAGTATTCTGAATGTTTTGCCGCCGCAAACGCGAGTTTAATGAAGTTGGGATTGAAAGGACTTAACCGGAGACACCTAGCCAAGCCTTAGTTGGCGTTGATCGAAATCTTTAGCCAGGATTTGCTGGCGTTATTGATGTAGTTTTGGGTTATGTTTGTTTAGTTTAGTCACAGTAGACTCGTGCTAGCGAGAGTTTACGATCACGGTCTTGAATATTATTCAAAGACCTCAATCGATCGATGTCTCCGGTACACTCCTTAACGGTAACGATGTTTCAATTTCTCATAAATCGTGCTGTCGCCGATTTATGAGAAATTCACCTTGGCGGTAATGTTGTGTAACAGTTGAAGTATTTGTATGCACAAGGCCAAATGGCATCTAGGATAAAATCCGAGCTTAAAGTAATTCACAACGCAATGAACTCAACTCATTCAAACACCACAAGAAAGTCACCCATAATCCGTGCAAATAGCCAACTGCAGTGCGCAGTTAAAATATCGATTCACTGTGGATTCGCCAAATACGCACTCGTCGGTAACGGATTCACATGTCGGTAATGACGATTAGCAAAATAGTTCTGGAAAATCGGCAGCACGGCAACTGTCAGAGATAAAGGAGCTGTCAAAAAGTATCATTAAAGTGCAGAGCAGACGGAAGTTCTTTCTGATTGTGTCGCCGGAACGTCGAGGTTGGTTGTAAAGCTGCAGCGCATCGTGTGCCAGAAAATTACTGCACAAACACAGCGGGAAACATAAAGGATAAACTTTGCCCGTCAAACCTTTCGAGAAGCGAACAAAAGGCCCTCAGAGGAGGTAACCTCAAAAAGCTGAGCACACGTGTACACTTGCTAACGTAAGAACCGATTGGTTGCAGGGTTTTTGTTCCTGGTTCCGGTTTTGTCGACATCCTGCGCTGTCGGTCTTGGCCACCACAATCGTCGTGAATGTTTTCTCCAGAGGTGAATACGCACTAACACTGAACCGAGGACGATTCGTAGGCACACCAACATCTTCGAGAGACTTGCCAAAGGGCAGGCAACTGGGAGCTGTCTTTTGCCGTAGCATCGTTACAGTGGCTTCGCAGAGGAATTCAGCATTTGGCGGCCGGTTACTCATTGCGCTCGGCCATTGGAGATCGACTCCCCGCAGCAGTTCTTAGTATTATTGAATTCACGTCGTCATACGTTGCGTCTTCAAAATTCCGTTCAGGACCGAGCAACCGAGAACAAGCGACGAGTCGTGCGAGCAAGTCCGACCAGTGGAACGCGAGACCGGAGTGGAGCGCAAAAGCCCATCGACAAGGATAGGTGGCAGCAAGCTCGAAGATGGAAAGCAGAATGAAAAGGGTGAGTGAGTGAAAGTGAGATGAATAGCGGTAGAATTTTAAGCTCTAGAAAGTGGGTTAGGGGAAATGAATAAAACTAGGCATTGTATCAGATTTGTTGATTCTTTCTTTTTGAAGTTTTGGGAAAGCCATGACTCTTGATTCGCAAGCAAGAGACGAACCATTATAACACATCAGCTCTACCCTCTCCGCGCATTTATTTTTCTCCTGAAGCGCCATCTGTGAACAAGCATACTAAGCTCAATAGATCCTCCGTATACATTCACTGCAAGCTACGTAACCCGCTAATAATTCACCATCACTTATGCAATCTGTCGTTCAAAAAGCTGCTTCTAGCTAGTTCAAAAGAATCTAAATATGATCAAGTGCTATTTGTGTGACTGTATTGCACACACAAAATGTGTTGGTTGGCTTCGAGCGAACTTGCTCTGGCTATGTAATGACTGTATGCATTCTGTAGAGAATTTGAAGGCTAATATTTTTTTCTGACGCTGCCGTTGCTGAGTCTATCACTTGTTGTATGAATGATGTTAAAAACGAACTTGGTCAAATGAACACATTCATCGGGTCGATTTCAGATAAACTGCTGACGAATGTAGCACCGGCAATTCCGCTTTCCGTTCGCAGAAATAAACGCCCAAGGGTTGTCTCACCGAATGAAACTCCTAGAAGACCGAAAGTTTTATCAGATTTGATGGGTGGAACTAAATCGGCAGAAAATTGTTTCAACCTGGTGGCTACTGTTCCGCAACCAACAGGAAAATGTTGGATTTATCTCTTGCGGATTGCCCCTCAAGTCACTGAGGATGAAATAACGGCTAATTGAAGAATATGTGCAAGAGGCTCAGCCAGTAGTACGCAAGCTCGTGAAAAAATATGCTGATATTAGGTCATTTGCGTTCATCTCATTTAAAGTAGGCATAGAAATTGGGCTTAAAGACGTTGAGTTGGACGCAAAGAATTGGCCTAAAGGAATATATTTCCGCCTGTTTGAGGAACGTAACAGTTCGAAGGATTTTTGGGGACCAAATGCGCCGAAATTTCCTCGCACGGTACATAGAATGCAACCGACTGCTTCAAACAGCACACACGCTACACCTCTGGACTAATTGTGAGATCATCGTTGCATGCTTGTGTCCATACAACGGTTATTCCAGCTAAATAATCGCTTGAAGACCTTTCCACTAAATTCGACTTGACGGATTATACTGACGACCAATCTGTACTTTCTGGATCCTGCCCGGGACGCACCGAATTATGCAACTTGGAAGCCCCCGATCCGCTCAACACAGTCGCGCCACTGCAGCCTGCGCTCATCAGTCGCCCCGGTCCTGTGTTTGAGTGTGGAGAAGGGTTCTTCCAGCTTGCTAGTGTTGGCAAGTATTCTACTGTATATAACAATTCAACACCTGGTATCCCCGCACCTTCTAGACATCCACCGACAAATCATTCCGGCATCGTGACTAATCCTGGCCTACGGATATTCTACCAGAACGTTCGCGGTCTCCGGACAAAAATAGATGACTTCTTTGTGGCCGTTACCGATTGTGAGTACGATATAGTTGTATTGACTGAAACGTGGCTAGACGATCAGATTCATTCAGTACAGCTTTTTGGCAGCGCTTTCACCGTGTATCGATGCAATCGCATTCAGAGCAATAGTTCTAAGACGCGTGGTGGAGGAGTTTTCATTGCTGTGTCTAACCGTTTTAGTAGCTATTCTGACCCCGCTTCCGTTTGTAATACTCTTGAACAGTTGTGGGTATTAGTTACAATGCCGCTTTACAAAATCAGTGTCGGCGTTATCTATTTGCCTCCTGATCGCAGAGCCGATGTTACTGCTATTGAAAATCATGTCCAATCCATCGGATTTGTTTTGTCTCGTTTGAACCGGGACGATCCTGCATTGCTATTTGGTGACTACAACCAGTCTGGATTGATTTGGAGTTGTAGAAATAATAATATGCCAGTTATCGACTATATCCAGTCGCAGATCTCAGCTGGGAGCTCAGCCTTATTAGATGGTTTCAGCCTAAACCATCTGTCTCAAATAAACTACGTGACTAATAGTAATGACCGTCTCCTTGATTTGGCCCTGACTAATAATGAAACTTTGTGTGCATTTTCTGAGGCAGATGAGCCGCTAGTACCTCTAGACTTCAATTACCCTGCGCTGGCAATCACGGTCTAGCAATTAGTGCCCGTTGAATTTGAGAATTTTCAAACCGAACAAAATTTAGATTTTCGCAGAACTGACTTCGACCATTTGAGCTATTTAATTTCTCAAATCGACTGGCAAATTTTGGAAAGTGGACCCTCCCTCGATGATGTGATTGGATATTTTAATGACACCATCAAGACTACACTTGTTCAGTGTGTTCCTGTTCGCCGGCCAGCACCTAAGCCTCCATGCGTCAACTGAAATGACAGCGGCCTTTGGCGTTGCGCAAATATTGCAGAACACGTAACCCCCAAAAAATCTAAAGCTGTTTTCGTACGTCCACTATGCTTGCTATTTAACTTGTCGCTTCGACGATGTGTTTTCCCAACCAGTTTGAAAACATCTACCATGTTTCCGGTGCACAAAAAAGGTGACAAACGCAACGTGCAGAATTACAGAGGCATAACCTCTCTTTGCGCTTGTTCAAAAGTATTTGAAAGCGTTTTTTATGATACACTTTTCGCTAGTTGTAAACACTATATCTCGATCGATCAGTATGGTTTTTATCCAAAACGCTCTACCGCTACTAACCTCGTTTAATTCACTACAACGTGCCTGCAGAATATGACCGAAGGTGCCCAAATTGATGCGGTTTATACTCATTTGAAAGCTGCATTTGACTGCGTTGACCATGGTATCCTGCTCGCTAAGATGGAGAAACTTGGAATGGCCCCCGCTCCGGTACAATGGCTGAGGCCCTATTTGGTAAATCGTACGCTCTACGTGAAGATTGGATCGCAAAATTCTGCTCATTTCTCAAATGTATCAGGCGTTCTGCAGGGCAGTAATTTAGGACCACTGCTCTTTGCCTTGTAAATAAATGATGTATCGTTAGTGTTGCCAGAAAATTGCCGAATGTTTTTTGCAGACGATGTCAAGTTATTCAAGATAATAAGAAATACTTCAGACTGTCTCGAACTTCAGCGACTAGTCGACGTTTTTTTTTAAAGTGGTGCTCCATTAACCTGTTGACAGTTAGTATCCTGAAATGCAGTGTGATTTCGTTTCATAGGAAAAATGTTCCGGAATCGTTCAGCTATACTATGCTTGGTCAAACTCTGACAGGGGTTAACCAGGTCCGAGATTTGGGTGTTACGTTGGATTCAGCCCTGTCCTTCAGGCCACACTATGATGAGATCATAGCAAAGGCGAACCGACAACTCGGTTTCATTTTCAAAGTAGCCTCGGATTTTCATGATCCACTGTGCCTCCGATCATTATTCTACTCTCTGGTGCGATCTGTCCTTGAAACAAACTCCGTAGTGTGGTGTCCATTCAACGCAAAGTGGTGTTTCGGTTTCGAGCGTGGGTGTGCAAGCGAAGATCCTACACGCGTCCGACTAGCAGATCGAAATGCCCAAAAATGAATGACCTTTCATGTTGCCTAATTTTTCGATTATAGAGTCTTACATAAATATTCGTTAGATGCGGTGTATTCTAGCTCCTACAGTTGTTTCCCTAACCTACTTATTCATATTACTAACGGTACCGTGGCTACCAGACCCCGAGCATAGCTGCGCACGTAATTCCCAGGGTGCCGCAGTGGACACCGTTGCAAGGTTCTCCTTCGCCCTCGAGCCTTCCGCGCGGTTGTGCTATCTGCCGCTGAGCCTTCCGCTCACGGCCTAATTGAAGAACGGTATTCACGATCGCTGAATCTGTGACCCGATGCGATCTCCTTAGCTTCCGTTCCCGTTCACTCAGACCAACGTGTCTCTCAGACTCGCTAGGCGATCTTCTGCCAAGCGGTGGTTTCTAGAACCGCACCGGTTCTGTGTCGACGAGTTTAGCACTGTGAATTAAATGTACAAGCAGAAAAAAAAGCCTTATGGCCCCAGCAGATTAGCCACGGTTCGAGTCTCTTCCGAACGCCCAACTTACTTCGCGAACGAAGGCTTTCTCGCTTGTAAGATTGCGCTCTAGTTGGAAAGCAGACTCCGTCATGCCTTCGGTGCAGTCTAAAGGTGTTTCCAGTGCGTCAAAGCTCATGTACGAGGCTGATGATGGCGCGTGTTATCCGTCACCAAACTGGCCACGCTTTTCGCGAACGAATCCTGGGACCACCGACGCTTCGCGAGTCCAAGGGGTGCTGATTGCGTTCTCTGTGCGCTTTCCGAATTGGTTTTAGTTGCAATTCCCTGCCACGAGCTCCACCAGTTCGCAATGGCGGCCTCGCTATCTGTTCGCGATCAAATAGCTGGATGATTGCGCCGGTGATCAAATCACATAGAAAATTGCTAACCGCTCGTACGAACAGTGATGTTTTCGCGAAGTTTGCACCAAAATATCAGCAGATTAATCGCCTTCTTTTTCCTTCTCCTGAGATGGTCTGATGGCAACTCCACTTGCTGAATGTAGGGCTCTTCTGCTAATTCTCTCTGGCTGGCTGTTTATTCGTGTGCGTGTTCTCGCGCGGCGGAAGGCGATCGGCAATTTAATTTGTTGATCGGTTTTATATGCAAGCTAGTGCCCATGCGGCGTATTTGGGTGTTACGATTCAGCGTCATTTGTTGGGTTGCAAGTTCGGACGATACTGCTCATATTTAATTATATTTCAATTGATGACTTTGTCATGACGAGCTGATAACCATAGCTACAACACAAATGTAACAGTGGATTGCAAGAATTGAATCCGTGCAAAGAAAATTTGTACGGTACGCTTTACGTTTTCTTCCGTGGCGAGATTCGCAGCAGCTACCGGCGTACTCGGATCGCTGCCAGCTTTCGGGCATGAAAACACTACAGCAAAGACGATTCGATACACAGGCTGTGTTTGTCGTCAAAATTTTAACCGGTGAAATCGACGCCTCGAAAATTCTGCAGCAGTTAAATCTGTATGCTCCGAAAAGGTCTTTAAGGCGGAAAAACTTTCTATCGCTACCGCATCGCACTGCATCATATGGGCAACACGACCCCATTCGTTTCAAGTCAGCTAGCTTCAACGTCGTGGAAACGTCGAATCTTCATTCGATTTTAACATCTCAGTAACAACATTCAAACAAATTCTTCGTAGACGACAGGTTTAATTGTTTTTAAAGCGTGTTTTAATTGTTTTTAAAGTGTTTTTTATCGTTTGTAAATATTAATTAGCATTTAGTTAGTAATATATATTATCATTAAGACCACCAATGTGTCAGATGATTTAACAACAATAAATAACAAATAGTAAAAAAAAAAGATGTATGAAACACTTGAATGGCGCCCAGGCAGGAGACCATGGCGGCGGAGAAAGCGATTCTGCTGGTGCGACGCCCCAACGATAGGCGAAGTTAAGGATGCCATCAAGCAGCTAAAAAACAATAAATCGGCTGGCAAGTATGGCCTCGGAGCGGAGCTTATAAAGATGGGCCCGGAAAAGCTGGCCATTTGTTTGCACCGGCTAATTGCAAGAATTTGGGATACAGAACAGCTACCCGAGGAGTGGAAGGATGGGGTTATCTGTCCCATCTATAAAAAGGCGACAAACTGGACTGTGGGAACTATCGTGAGATCACCGTCCTGAATGCCGCCTACAAAGTGCTTTCCTGCATCATTTTTCGCCCCCTCTCAACTCTAGCCAACAGATTTGTGGGATGTTATCAGGCCGGCTTCGTGGAAGGACGATCTGCGACGGATCAAATCTTCACCATACGGCAAATCCTCCAGAAATGCCGTGAATACAAATCCCCCACACACCACCTATTCATTGACTTTAAAGCCGCGTATGACACTATCGGCCGAAAAGAGCTATGGAAGGTCATGGACGAAAATGGCTTTTCTGAGAAGCTGATTAGACTAATTTAGACAAATAAAGGCTACGGTGGATGGAACGCAGTACTGTGTGCGGATTTCGGGTGGATTGTCGGGTCCATTTGAATCCCGCATGGGGCTTCGACAAGGTGAAGGTCTCTCTTTCCTGCTATTCAATATTGCGCTACAGGGTGTAATGAATCGAGCGGACATCAACACGCGGGGTACGATTTTCAACAAATCCAGTCAATTCGTTAGCTTTGCTGATGACATGGACATTGTCGGCAGAACAACCGCGGCGGTGGCAGAACAGTACACCAGAGAAACGCAGAGCAGCGAGGATTGGGTTGCAAATAAATGCGTCTAAAACGAAGTTAATGCTAGCCGGCGGAACCCAAGCCGACCGACATCATTTAGGCAGTAGCATTACGATCGACGGCTTCGAGGTAGTCGACGAATTTGTCTATCTTGGCTCACTGGTAAGCGAGGACAATGATACCAGCCGTTAGATACGGAGGCGTATTTTCAGCGGAATTCGTGCCTACTATGGGCTCCACAAGCAATTACGGTCGACCAGACTAAGCCCCAGTACGAAGTGTAACATGTACAAACGCTCATCAGACCGGTTGTTCTCTACGGGCATGAAACGTGGACAATGCTCGATAAGGACCTGCGAGTGCTCGAAGTTTTCGAACGACGAGTACTAAGGACGATTTTTGGCGGCGTGCAGGAGAACGGAATATGGAGGCAAAGGATGAACCATGAACTCTACGGCGAACCCAGTATTCAAAAGGTGGCCAAAGCTGGACGGATACGCTGGACAGGGCACGTTGCAAGAATGCCGGACAACTACCCTGCGAAGATGGTTTTTGCCTCGAATCAGGCAGGAAGAAGACGACCAGGGGCGCAGCGAGCAATATGGGTTGACCAGGTGGAGCGAGATCTGGTGGAGAGTACAAAGTGTCCCAGGGATTGGAGAGCAGCAGCCAATAACCGAGTGAATTGGAGAAACTTTGATTTTCAGGCCATGTCATGACGGAATGCCAAATAAATAAATAAAATAACTTATCAAGACAGGAGGTTGCTCAAAGCATAAAAGCCGCTCCCTGAAGCAATACTTAGCGATCGTCCCGGGGAGTATTATGGGCTGGAGACAGGAGGGGTTTTGGTGGGTCCGGTCCTTGATTCAAACCAACCCCACACTCCCTGAGGTTGGTCACCTCAGGGGGTTTGGTTACAAATTTCCCTTCCACCTGAAATAAAAAAAATAAAAAAAGACTCCCCAGGATTGGCGTAAGATATTCCCGCTGGTGAATCGTCAGAATCGGTTTCATCAGAGGACAATAGCTCAAGAGGGTTTGATGTAATGGGAGAAATTGTAACGGCCTTCTCAGCATACCAGCGTAAGAACGCTTCGAACGCTCTTTTAGAGACCTCTTAATTTTATCCCTGCACTGCATGTACAGCGTACATGTCGAGAGCTCATGCTGACTCTCTCCACAGTAAATACATTTGTCAGCATTTTTACTGCAGGAATCAACCACATGGTTCTCCCCACACTTGACACAACGTGCCTCATTGCAGCAGTAGGCGGCGGTGTGGCCTAACTGCTCTCAATTATTCAGGCAGTTCCTGACGCGAGGCACATTTAATCTTATATATATGTATGTATACATATGTATATATTTATATCTATATATATATATATATATATATATATATATATATATATATATATATATATATATATATATATATATATATATATATATATATATATATATATATATATATATATATATATATATATATATATATATATATATATATATATATATATATATATATATATATATATATATATATATATATATATATATATATATATATATAGCCGAGCTGTAGTTGTATGTCATCACGGGTCGGTATTTTCCGATAACCGAAGGCCACGGAAGTGCTCACTACTAGCAAGCAGTCCCGGACCATCAGCGAGTGCGAGGTAGCCTAGGTTGTGGTGTGAGACTCAGGCATTGGGCCGCCGAATTCCAGCAAAAGCCACCTTTTCCGGAAGCAGCTCTGACGGAGCGGATAGTGCCACTCCAACCACTCAAATGCACTAATTCGCCCATTGGGATTGATGCCAATAAGTTCCCTATTACGTTAACTGGTCGCGACGCCATATGATAAGAGTAGGATTTCGTTTTCGAACCACGATTCTGGGTTGGCACCTGAACCGAGCTCCTTTAGTAAGGTCGTGTGACAAAGGCTTGAAACGGCGTGACAACAACCGGTGCAGGGGTCTCCGTCCCGTAAAGCCTGGCAGGCCCTCCAGTACGTTCCAAATTTATTGCCCGGTGAGAACCGGGCAGGAGTGGGATCAGATGTCCTTTCCTGGCTTGCGCCGGTCGGGGGTGTCATAGTTGTTCATAAGACGCTATGGCAGCCGCCCCTAGCCATGGCCTCACTGCTTCGGCATAGATTACCATGGGACCAGATAGGCGACCACTCCAGTATGGATAAGGATAGCGGCTGGAAGGGGGACCCATTTAACAAAAAAATGAATTCAAGTGAAAATAAATAAATTGGGTTAATAAATAACGGGTTGAAAAACCCGTTTGCACGAGGAGGCGTCCAGAGGTCTCCGCCGAGAAAGGCGGAGAAGGATGCAATAAAGGGCGCCTGCGAATACGGCAAAGGTAGTATGTCTACCGGATCGACGCAAGATATCGCAGTGGCTGGTCCACTGTTGATAAAGGTGGTCGGAAGACAGCGAGACACGCTACCGAAGGTAGTAGCGCTTTCGGAGCAGCTCTATGCCATAATCGAGTTTGTGAAAAGTCACACCAACACGACGAAGTACCTGAAGCAGGCTCTCTACATGCTTCGGTCCTCCGTCGATGCTGCGAAGAAGGAGCATGCTGAGCTCAAGGCAAGAGCAGTGGCTGCAGAGGAGAGAGCAAAAGAGGTGACCGAGAGGGTGACGATGTCGGTCCAAACGGACACCTGCACGTTTGCAGCGGTTTGCGCCTCTGGGTCAGCCGCAAAAAAAGCAAGACAGTCTCCGGGGAAAGCCCCCGAGAATAGCAAGAAACGGTTGGTTGAGCCAAGCCCATGAGGTAGCACACCAACGGCCTCAAAGTCCACCGAAAAGTCTGCCAAAGTGGCGGCTACGGGAAACCCTCGGGTTAACGTGGTAGGAAGAAAGCGCCAAGAAGGCAGCAAGCGCAACGACGAGATGGCGAAAAATCGTCCAAAGAAGGAAAAGAAGGCGCGAAGCAGAGGTGACGCCCTCATACTCAAGACGAATGGGTCCAAGTACTCCGAAGTCTTGAAGAAAATGAGAGGCGAAACCCAGCTCAAGGATCTGGGAGCGGATTGCGGACCATCCGTCGTTCTCGCACTGGCGAGATGATCCTTGAGCTCCGTAAGGATGCTTAAAACAAGGGCGCTGCCTACTAAACGGTAGCTGAGCAGGTCCTCGGAAAAGATGTGCACATTCCGGCACTCATCTCAGAGGTGACTCTCCAGCTCAAAAACCTGGATAAAATCATCGAGGGGTGCGATATTGCACAGGCCCTCAAGGAGAAGTGCGGGGTGAAAGTGGCCACTGAGGTAATTCGCCTACGTAAGGGTCCAGCGGGAACCCAGGTGGCCACTTTCCGGCTTGCATTGACCGATGCAACCCTGGCCCTGAAGACAGCCTAACTTAAGGTTGGCTGGTCAGTATGTCCCCTGAGCATACTCCAGCAGTCGGACGTTTGCTTCAGGTGTTTCGAGGGAGGACACAAGTCTTGGACTTGCAAGGGGCCCGATAGGACCCAGTTATTTAGGCGTTGTGGTGGTGCTGGCCATAAAGCTAAAGACTGCGGGGAGCCTCTTAAGTGCTTGGTATGTACCGGAAAACGAGACGCCGAACACTTTATGGAAGGCCCAAAGTGCCCAGCCGGTATGCCGGCTATTAAACCACGGGCGTGGGTGACACAATTGAACTTGAACCACTGCTATGCGGCACAGCAGCTGCTAAACCAAGTAGCGCCTGAGTCACTGTCGGACATCGCCATCGTATCGGACCCCTATCGCATCCCTCCCGGAAACGGTAACTGGGTTGCGGATAGGTCCATTACGGCGGCCATATGTACGACGAGCAGGTTCCCGGTTCAGAAGGTTGTGTCAACCTCAAACGTAGGATACGCAGTGTCCAAGGTGAACGGAGTGTTCTACTGCAGTTGTTATGCTCCGCCACATTGGTCTATCGAAAGGTTCACCCAGATGGTCGACCAGTTATCTATGGAGCTGACGGGACTAACACCCTTAGTAGTGGCGGGCGACTTCAACGCTTGGGCTGTTGAGTGGGGAAGTCGCTGCACGAATCGGAGGAGACAGATCTTGTTGGAAGCTCTGTGAAAGCTTAACCTAGATCTGGCCAACGTTGGGACCAATTGTACATTCAGCAGAAATGGTGTGGAGTCAACCTTCGACGTGACGTTCTCCAGCCCAGGACTGTTCGTGAACTGGTGGGTAGACGATGGCTACACCCATAGTGACCGCTATTCGGTCTGCTATAGTGTAGTCCATAACGCGAGACGGCAAGCGACGGGTAGAGCCAACACTCCGACCGTTCGCGGGTGGAAGACATCGCATTTCGATGCCGAGATATTTGAAGAGGCAATGAAAAAGGGAGCGCGAGGGGGGCAGTTGGCTCCGTCTGAGTGCTGACCAATTCGTTGCCACATTATCGCGGGCGTGCGATGCCACCATGCCTAGGACCCGCCAACCTAGGAATGGTAAGTCACCGGTATACTGGTGGACCGACGTGATAGCGGACCTCCGTAGCGCGTGCCTCCGTGCAAGACGGATGTTGCAACGTGCACGTTCCGATGCATAGAGAGTAGAGCGCCGTGTAGCATTCGGATCTGCATGATCGGCGCTTAAGAGTGTGATCAAGGTGAGCAAGAGGGCCTGCTTCGATAAGCTATGCGCGAGTGCCAATACGAATCCGTGGGGTAACACCTACAGAGTCGTAATGGCAAAGACCAAAGGCGTGTTGGTGCCTGCAGAGCTATCACCAGTGATGCTGGAGCGTATCATCGAGGGACTCTTTCCACGCCACGAGCAAAACCCTTGGCCTGCGGTTGCCGAGTCTCACGTCCGACGTTCCAGTATCTCAGACACAGACCAGGGATGGTCGGCTAACCTGGCCGTCACCAAGACGGCAGAGGTGAATTAGTATCTTATTTATTTGGTATATTCACCAACAGGCAGGCAGGTGCCCAAATGGTGTAACTTGAAGCTAACAATTAAAATATCTCCAGAGAGTCAATACAATATTACATATTACAAACAATATAACATTTGAACTAGTCAGATCTTGAAAAAAATAAAGATATCGCCGACGAAGAAGCGTTCGAGGTAAATTAAAGTCGAATAGAGCAGATACTATGTTGAACAACCTTTGGAGACCAACCATTGCGCCAAAAATGCTCGTAGCATCGAATTGTTTCGCAGAGCACGAGGTCGCACGTTTATACTTACTTGTTCCAAAAGAGCGGGACAGTCTATGCGGCCTTGTAAAAGGTCAGTGGTGAACAATGCCCTGGCTGTGTCTCTATGGACAGACAGAAGCTCCAAACGAATTAATAAGCAGCGACTTTCATAGCTTGGTAGACGGAAGCGATCCGTCCATGGCAGTTTACGAAGAGCGATTCTCAAAAAGCGCCGTTGAACTGATTCTATTCTTCCCACGCCATTGTTGTAATGGAGAGTCCAGACAACCGAGCAGTACTCCAGTATAGAGCGAAATACAATGATTTAAGGCAGTAGATATTCGTAAAGTTTTTAGCGATCCTGAATATGAATCCCATAACTCTTGAGGCTTTGTCGACAGTGAACGAAATGTGAGGCTTGAAAGTGAGCTGGGAATCCAAAATTACCCCCAAGTCTTTAACTTGGTTTACGCGCTCGATCTCAGTTCCTAGCAAAGCGTATTTGTAATGTATAGTCTGTTTTTTTTTCGCGAAAATGATATAATCGAGCACTTGGATGGATTAACGACCATACGGTTCAGATGGCACCAATCGGCAAAAACATCTAGCTGACGTTGAAGAAAGTGACAGTCTTCAATTGTGTGAACTTGAAGATAGAGTTTGAGGTCATCCGCGTAAGACAACCGTGGTCCTTTAATAACTAGGTTCACGTCATTAAAATAGAGCAGGAAGATTAGCGGTCCTAAGTGACATCTCTGCAATATTCCAGACGTAGCGTCAAAATAAGAGTATTGGCAATCCCTAATAGCAACGGTTAGACGGCGACCGGTAAGGTACGATTGAAACCATAGTAAAAGATTCCCGTTAATTCCAAGATTGTCAAGTTTTGCAACGGCTATGCGATGATTCAGGTTATCGAAGGCAGCTATCAAGTCGGTGTAAATGACATCCGTCTGAGCACGTTTCACCATACTGTCACTGATGTACGAAGTGAGGCAAAGTAAATTAGTGGCGGTGGAGCGACCGGCTGTGAATCCATGTTGGTCAGTGCTTATAAAGGCTTTGCAGTGAGCGAGCAAAGGCTCCATGATGACAAGCTCGAACAGTTTGGCAACAGCACAGAGCGATGTGATGTCACGATAATTGCTCACATAGTTTTTATTTCCCTTCTTGTGTACTGGAAACATATAAGCTGATTTCCAGCAGGACGGGAAGACACCGAAAGTGACAGGTAGCTGGGAAACATGCAGAAGCGGAGATATTAGGTTATCAATCTGCGTTTTAAGAAACGTCGACGAAATCCCGTCAGGACCTGGGTTTAATGATGCTTTGAGTTTGCAGCAGGCTCTAGAAATCATCGTCTCGTCTAAATGAAAAGTGTTCAAAGTTTGACCGGACCGTGGGGTATTACTAGCGGCACGTTCGACGTGATGATCGCTCAGTGTCTCGTCAGTGAACACGCTGGCAAATTTCTCGAAGAAAATCTGACAGATGTCCTGCGGGGTGGTTGCCTCCTTACCGTTGAATGTCAAAGAAGATGGTATACCACCTTCATGTCGTTGTTGATTGACGAACCGCCAAAACTGCTTGGGACGAGACTTGATCTTTCTCTGTAAATCTTGATGGTATCGGAGAAAGCATCGTTTCGTTACACTTTTGTAGGTGTGGTTGATTCTCACATAATGACGTTTTAGGGACAGTGTACGGTGCTTAGTAAATTTTTTAAAGACAGCTCTCTTCTGGGATTTCAACTGCCGAAGTTCTCTCGTTTGCCACGGCTGTCGGGGAGCAGGATGCTGGCACTTCTTTGGGACGTATCGATCGATGGCGTAGGCCAATACGTTGGAGAAAGTTTGAGCGGCGATATCTTCATCGACGGAGTCAAAAATAGAGTTCCAGTCGAGCTCGGAGAAAAACTCAGCGATTTTCTGGTGATCGGCCTTGCGGAAGTCGTAAGATACGTAGCACTTCAGCGTAAGAGTTGGAGCATTCGCTATTGCGCAATCGTCGCGCTTGACGTGAAGATTGCAATCAATAGCGCCAGTTGGGACTCCATAGCGCTCACGCTTAGTCGTAAACTGGAAAGTACCTACAGGCTCCTGTGCCTGAGGGTTGTGAGCGCGTACCGTACAGTGTCATACGACGTAATCTGCGTCCTGTCCGGCATGATGCCTATCAGCATAGCCATTAAGAAGGACGTAGAATGCTCCGATCAACGTGACACAAGGGGCATACGAGGCACCAGAAGGTCATTCTCGATGATCAGATGGCAGCAGGAATGGTCCAATTCCGTGAAGGGTAGATGGACGCACCAATTTTTTAAGAATTTT